>NC_135880.1:6447733-6848117 GCF_964194155.1 Cetorhinus maximus | reverse complement strand
GGTGTGAGGGGTGTGTGTGAGGGGATGGGGGTGTGAGGGGTGTGTGTGTGAGGGGGTGGGGGTGTGAGGGGTGTGTGAGGGGGTGGGGGTGTGAGGGGTGTGTGTGTGTGAGGGATGGGGGTGTGAGGGTGTGTGTGAGGGGGTGGGGGTGTGAGGGGTGTGTGTGAGGGGATGGGGGTGTGAGGTGTGTGTGTGTGAGGGGGGTGGGGGTGTGAGGGGTGTGTGAGGGGGTGGGGGTGTGAGGGGTGTGTGTGAGGGGTGGGGGTGTGAGGGGTGTGTGAGGGGGTGGGGGTGTGAGGGGTGTGTGTGAGGGGGTGGGGGTGTGAGGGGTGTGTGTGAGGGGTGTGTGAGGGATGTGTGAGGGGGTGGGGGTGTGAGGGGTGTGTGTGAGGGGGTGGGGGTGTGAGGGTGTGTGTGAGGGGTGGGGGTGTGAGGGGTGTGTGTGAGGGGGTGGAGTGTGAGGGGTGAGGGGGTGAGGGGTGTGAGGGGTGTGTGAGGGGTGGGGGTGTGAGGGTGTGTGTGAGGGGGTGTGTGTGTGAGGGGGTGGGGGGTGAGGGGTGTGTGTGCGAGGGGTGTGTGAGGGGATGGGGGTGTGAGGGGTGTGTGTGAGGGGGTGGGGTGTGAGGGGTGTGTGTGAGGGGGTGTGTGTGTGAGGGGGTGGGGGTGTGAGGGGTGTGTGTGCGAGGGGTGTGTGAGGGGATGGGGGTGTGAGGGGTGTGTGAGGGGGTGGGGATGTGAGGGGTGTGTGTGAGGGGGTGGGGGTGTGAGGGGTGTGTGTGAGGGGATGGGGGTGTGAGGGGGTGGGGGTGTGAGGGGTGTGTGTGGGGGTGGGGGTGTGAGGGGATGGGGGTGGGGGTGTGAGGGCTGGTGCAGACAGTTTGACCAAGCTGGCTGATTGGAGGTGGGTGGTTATGTGAGGAAAGCTCCAGCAATTTGTCTGATCAGAATTGGCAGCTATCGTTGGCAGCGCTGTTGCTCTGTGTGCGGCAGTGATTGAGGGCGGGACACAGTTAATGTGAGATGCTGCTTTTATTTTCATTGCTCTATTGATATCGAGACACCAAACAAAAGGGGAAATTAGTAACTGGAATTAGAATCTGGACTCTGAACAGTTCCTGTGATATGATTCAGCTCTTGAGTAACAGCTAATGGGCTCTTTGTTAAAAAGCCAAAACATAGAGGCTCAGGTGAGGTAGGATAGAGGTGGAGAGAAAATGTCTTTACTGAAACCAAGACCTCTGGACTATCGAGATTGAAGGCAGCTCCCAGCTGGGGGTAGCAGGGGATCAGTGAATGGCCCTCGGCTAGAAAGCAGAAATGAGGCAGGATCACCACAGACCAACCTTGAGTTTGAGCTTCAGGAAAGGAGGAGAATAATCAGAAAATGAGGGTTGAGGGGGATCTTATTCCTGTAATGGTTGATTTTTTATGACACACATAAATTCCTTCACATGGTGTTTTAATGAAAGGGCTAAACTGATCATTTGAAATGGGTTTCAGGTGTAATGGAGGCCAGCTCTCCAGTGCATCACTGACAGGGTGCTGCAGTGTCATCTGTTATGGACGTCCAATCCCTCTCCACCTCCACCAGGATGGTCTGAGGGCTCTCCGCTTCTTCCTCGAACAGAGGCCCAAACAATCCCCATCCACCACCGCTCTCCTCCGTCTGACTGAACTTGTTCTCACACTGAACAATTTCTCCTTAAACTCCTCTCACTTCCTCCAAATAAAAGGTGTGGCTATGGGTACCCGCATGGGCCCCAGCTATGCCAGTCTCTTTATGGGGTATGTGGAACATTCCTTGTTCCAGTCCTACTCCGGCCCCCTCCCACAACTCTTTCTCCGGTACATCGATGATTACTTCGGTGCTGCTTCATGCTCTCGTCGGGACCCGGAAAAATTTAATAATTTTGCTTCCAATTTCCACCCCTCCATCAATTTCAAATGGTCCATCTCTGACACTTCCCTTCCCTTCCTTGGCCTCTCTGTCTCAATTTCTGGTGATAGACTATCCACCAATATCCATTACAAGCCCATCAACTCCCACAGCTACCTCGACTACAGCTCCTCACACTCCGTTTCCTGTAAAGGCTCCATCCCATTCTCTCAGTTCCTTCGCCTTCGTCGCATCTGTTCTGATGACGCTACCTTTAAAAACAGTTCCTCTGACATGTCCTCCTTCTTCCTTAACCGAGGTTTTCCACCCACGGTGGTTGACAGGGCCCTCAACCGTGTCCGACCCATCTCCCGCGCATCCGCCCTCACACCTTCTCCTCCCTCCCAGAAACATGATAGGGTCCCCCTTGTCCTCACTTATCACCCCACCAGCCTCCGCATTCAAAGTATCATCCTCCGCCATTTCCGCCAACTCCAGCATGATGCCACCACCAAACACATCTTCCCTTAACCGCCCCCGGCGGCATTCCCTCTGGGACACCCTGGTCCACTCCTCCATCACCCCCAACACCTCAACCTCCTCCCACAGCACCTTCCCATGCAACCGCAGAAGGTGCAACACCTGCCCCTTTACTTCCCCCCTCCTCACCGTCCAAGTGCCTAAACACTCCTTTCAAGTGAAGCAGCATTTCACTTGCACTTCCTTCAATTTAGTCTACTGCATTCGCTGCTCCCAATGCGGTTTCCTCTACATTGGAGAGACCAAACGCAGACTGGGTGACCGCTTTGCAGAACACCTTCAGTCTGTCCGCAAGCATGACCCAGACCTCCCTGTCGCTTGCCATTTCACACACCACCCTGCTCTCATGCCCACATGTCCATCCTTGGCTTGCTGCATTGTTCCAGTGAAGCTCAACGCAAACTGGAGGAACAGCACCTCATCTTCTGACTAAGCACTTTACAGCCTTCCGGACTGAAAATTGAGTTCAACAATTTTAGATCATGAACTCTCTCCTCCACCCTCACCCCCTTTCCAATCCCCCCTTTTCCCAATAATTTATATAGATTTTTCTTTTCCCACCTATTTCCATTATTTTTAAATATATTTCCATCCATTGTTTTATCTCTACCTTTTAGCCTATTTCGATCCCTTCCCCCCACCCCACCCCCACTAGGGCTACCTGTACCTTGCTCGTCCTGCTTTCTATCCTTAATTATCACATTCCTTAGATAATAGCACCACCTTCAACACCTCTTTGTCCTTTTGGCTGTGACATCTTTTGGTTATCTCCACCTATCACTGGCCCTCTATCCAGCTCTACCTGTCCCACCCCCCCCCCCTTAAACCAGCTTATATTTCACCTCTTTTCTATTTTTCCTCAGGTCTGATGAAGAGTCATTCGGACTCGAAACATTAACTGTGTTCCTCTCCGCATATGCTGTCAGACCTGCTGAGTTTTTCCAGGTATTTTTGTTTTTGTTTTGGATTTCCAGCAGTTTTTTGCTTTTATCACCTGTTATCATTGTTGTGGCTCTTAACTTAGGTCATTTTGGGTCAGGCCTGATAGAGAATGTTGGAGGTAAGGCTGTTGGTAAAAGTTACCTTTTATTAAATATTCTTCTATATACAGTACAAGGCTTAGCATGAGGCTTCACATGGAACCATCTCTCAGCATACTCTGTTGTCATGTGATCTTACATCACTGATGATGTACACTGTCTATTTACATGTTTAACATTAACCCTTTGCACTATATCTCTACCCAAGTGGCTGACTCTATTAAATACATTATTTACACTATCCTACATCTCCCCACAAAGTCTCTGACTCTATTAAATACATTATTTACACCATCATACATCTCCCCACAAAGTCTCTGACTCTATTAAATACATTATTTACACCATCCTACATTTCCCCACAAAGTCTCTGACTCTATTAAATACATTATTTACACTATCCTACATCTCCCCACAAAGTCTCTGACTCTATTATATACATTATTTACACTATCCTACATCTCCCCACAAAGTCTCTGACTCTATTAAATACATTATTTACACTATCCTACATCTCCCCACAAAGTCTCTGACTCTATTAAATACATTATTTACACTATCCTACATCTCCCCACAAAGTCTCTGACTCTATTAAATACATTATTTACACTATCATACATCTCCCCACAAAGTCTCTGACTCTATTAAATACATTATTTACACTATCCTACATCTCCCCACAAAGTCTCTGACTCTATTAAATACATTATTTACACTATCCTACATCTCCCCACAAAGTCTCTGACTCTATTAAATACATTATTTACACTATCATACATCTCCCCACAAAGTCTCTGACTCTATTAAATACATTATTTACATTATCCTACATCTCCCCACAAAGTCTCTGACTCTATTAAATACATTATTTACACTATCCTACATCTCCCCACAAAGTCTCTGACTCTATTAAATACATTATTTACACTATCATACATCTCCCCACAAAGTCTCTGACTCTATTAAATACATTATTTACACTATCCTACATCTCCCCACAAAGTCTCTGACTCTATTAAATACATTATTTACACTATCCTACATCTCCCCACAAAGTCTCTGACTCTATTAAATACATTATTTACACTATCATACATCTCCCCACAAAGTCTCTGACTCTATTAAATACATTATTTACATTATCCTACATCTCCCCACAAAGTCTCTGACTCTATTAAATACATTATTTACACTATCATACATCTCCCCACAAAGTCTCTGACTCTATTAAATACATTATTTACACTATCCTACATCTCCCCACAAAGTCTCTGCCGTCTTCCCTGGTTCACAGAGATAACCATTGTGTTGGTTTCACCAATTTCCCCCACTTTATTCTCAGCTCTCTCAGAGATGTACAGAATTCGAGTTCTCCATGTTCTCCCTCGAACTCGGTTGAGCGGTATGTGAATTATCAGAGACTCCCAGCTCTCTGCTCAAGTTGTCTTCCTGACCTTCTGGGTAACTGGTCCTTTCCAGCGATGATTCTCTTCTTGTGGACACAACTGCACTTCTGTTTCTTCCTCCATTTTTAGTCTCTGCAAGATAAGATCGCAGATGCAGTGTTTTATCCAAAGCTTGGCCTCTGCGATTCTGGTCTCTAATCCAGACTGATTCCTCTGGCTGGAGTTCTGGTATGTGCTGTTCTCTATGACATTGACGATAGTTCCTGGAACGATTTGGATGATACTCATTTTCCTTCTCCTTTACTCTCTCTCTGTATCTGCTGCTTTGAGGCACGGCGTAAGCGCGTGCAGAAGAACAGGAAGTTGAGTCCGCAGTTGTCTTCCCATTAGAAGTTCAGATGGAGCCAGACCATCCTGAAGTGCTATGGAAAGGTAGGTCAGCAGTGCCAAGTTGATATTTTCATTTTTCTTCAACAAAACCTTTACCATCCTTACTCCTTGGGGTAACTGGGCTAGTTGTGTGGGTGTAATGACAACATATCAGACAGGTATCTACTTGAAACAGATAACTTTATGACAGAGAGCTCTTCAGAAGCTACATGCTTGAAACAGATCCTTGACTAGAAGCTCCGCTCCCCCTGGATTACCCGCACTTAGGGCTCATTGGTCGGAGCCTACAAGAACAATCACGTGACCTCGATAGGCAGTAGGAAAGGCTATACCCTCAATTCCTACATTTCCTCCCCCTTTAGTTTTTTTACAGGTTCTATTTACAGAGAACACTTGAATAACCCACAACATATACATACGTACAACTCAGGTGGTTAAAGATTAGGCCTCTGAGGCCCGTTCCTTATTCGGTTAGAGTGCCATAAGCTCTACCACTTGAGGTTCTCCCACTGGATCGACATGATCAGGAACTGCAGCTCCAGATACATCATTAGAAAGTGGCAGGTCAGGGTTAGATAACTCTACAAGACATCGGATATGTCTATTCTAGGTCACCCAGGGATTACTGGTTCAATGTTAATCGCAAGGCAGAATAGCTGATTATTGGAATGTCTCTCTATCCCTAAGATGATCCATGTGTTTTTGAACAACTGGGTCTTCCACTTCCAGCTGGAAGGACAAGGGACCAGTTTCTGAGACCATTATACCAGGAACCCAACAAGGTCCACTTCCAAAATTCCGCCTGAAAACTGTATCTACTACAGTGAATCTTTCAGCTTTGCTATGACTATCGTGATTCAATTTTTGATTACGCTGATTCTTCTCTATCTTCCCCTCTAAATTTGGAAACACCAGACTTAACCTTGTACATAGGTGGCATTTCATTAACAAATCTGATGGAGTTGCATGATAATTGAGAATGAAGTAGGAAACTCAAGTTTCCAGAGTACCCTCGGATAACCTCTTCATTCCAGATTTGAAAGTTTGCACAGCTTTCAGCTAACCCATTTGATGAGGGATGATATGGGGCTGTTTTAATATGTTTGATTCTATTTAAACTCATGAATCTCTGAAACTCAGTACTGGCAAAGACTGTACTGTTATCCGAAACGATGACTCCGGGTAGGCCATGATTACTAAAACATTGACGCAGCTTTTCAATAATCCCACTCGATGTCGGTGATCTGGCTTCATACACTTCCATCCATTTAGAATGTGCATCTACGATCAATAAAAACATGGTACCTAAGAGTGGTCCTACATAATCAATATGTAGTCTAACACAGGGTCGACCAGTCCACTCCCACAGATGCAGTGGAGCTGAAACGAGCAGCTTCTGTTGTTGCTGACAGTGGAGACAGTGCTTGACCATGCTTTCAATGTCACTGTCAATGCCTGGTTACCAGACATAGCTTCACACAAGCATCTTCATCTTCGAAATGCCTGGACGCGCACTGTGAAGCTTTGCCAAGAGTGGTTCTCTTCCTTGTGAAGGCACGACAACTCTTGATCCCCACAACAAGATTCTATCTTGACAACTCAACTCTATTTCTCGGGCATGGAATGGTCGCATCTCTTCAGACACTGGTGAGTTTGACCACCTTTGCAATACAAGGTCTCTGACTTTCGACAAAATTGGATCTCTGTTCATCCAATTCCTAATTTGCTTCACACACACAAGTGAAGAATCCAGGAAATTTAATACAAGCACAACGTCTTGTGGCACTGGAGTATGTACAATGCTATCTGGTAACGGGAGACGACAGAGTGTGTCCGCATTTGCAATATGTAAGCCAGGATGGTGCATAAAGGTGTACTCATACACATGGTCCGACACAATGGTGAAATGTCATCCACGCAGATACTGGTGGAATTTCTTCACTCCGAATATCACTGATAAACCTTCCTTTTCTAGTTGTGAATAACCCTTCTCGGCTGCAGAGAGGGTGCTGGAGACATAGCCGATTGGTCTTTCTGATCTGATTTCTGTCTTCTCTTCTGTTTGCTGCAAAGTTTTGTCTCATCCTTCATTTTGATTTCACAGTCGGCCAAATTCCTCTCTGGTGAAATCTTAACTTGGTTCAGTTCGGTAGTTGAGCTACCCATGGCTTCATTATCCACTTACATCTTGGAAAGTTCCATGACTTTTCCTTCTAATGCCCCTTTTGTTTCATTTAGCTGATTCTTCAGCTCCTCAGTCTCTTTCTTGTATCTCTTGGCTTCCTCCTGGGATATTGAACATTGTTGTGTCTTTTCCACCAACTGTTTCCTCAGTTTGTTCAGAGCGGCACTAAATTCGTTTTGTTTCTCTTCTTGGTTTTCCAGAGGAACCAACTCTGACCTGAGGAATCCTTGCAGCATTTGAAGGTCCTTTGATTCTCCCAACTCGTCCAGAAATACACTGTCGTATTCCCTTAGTAACTCAGGAACTCCTTCTGTTCTCAAGTGAAATATTTCAGACTAGCTGAGCTCGGTTTTTTGTAACCCGCCTTGGCCCAGAATACTAGGTCCTTCACCTATCACTGTGATCACTGGAAACTGGGCTGGCTGTTGCCTATAGAACAGGACTGTTGCCCTTTACCTGTATGGATTCCCTAGTGTATGTTTTCAATTGAGCTGCTGTTCGCTCCAGATTCAGTGGCTGGATACCTTCATTTAGGTAGTTAAATGTCTGCTCTCCCACCCACTGTGGCTGAGGCTCCTGTATCTACCTCCATTATTGGTGGCTTCCCATTCCCTTGGATTGTGATGGTAATAGGTTCAGTTTTTACCGCTGTGACATTGTACGAGGAATAGATAATGGTATCAGCAGCTTCAGGTTCTGTTACATTATTTACTTCAATCATCTTGGCCTGCTGCCTTATGGACCGTCTCGATTTTGCCCTGCATTGCTTTATTACGTGACCTTTCTTATGGCAGTAATGGCATTCTGCCTCCTTGAATCTGCAGGTATCCGGTACGTAGTCAGCCACGTATTTGTGACAGATTAACTTTGGCGTTGCTGCTGAAATGCTTGCACTGGGCCTTTTCATGTTTCTAGCAGCAGAGATTGCCTCTTGCTTCACTGCTGTGTCTCTGGTTTTTGCACCACGCCTGGTGGTAGGTTCCCAGCCCACATGAAGAACAGCATCATGTACGTTCTGTAAAGCCTGAGAGTCTCTCGCAGCACTTTCCATGCCCTGTGCTATTTCCATGGCGCACTTCAAATTGATGTTGACTTCTGCGAGTAAACAGCGCTGAATGGCATCGTCGTGAACTCCACAAACTAATCAGCCCCACAACATATCATTGAGTGTTCTCCGAAGTCACAATGCTCAGTCAACTGCTTCAACTTTGTTATATAGGCTGCGATGGACTCTCCCAGGGCCCTTACCCTGGAGTTAAACTTAAACCTCTGCATTATTACAGATGGCTTTGGCTAATAATACATCTTCACGAGGTCTACTAATTCATTGAAAGATTTAGAATTGGCCACGTTCGGGGCCATCAGACTGTGGATGAGATTGTATGTCTTGCTGCCACAGACACTTAAAAGGATTGCCTTCTGCTCCTCCCCCGCGGTAATGTCGGTCGTCACAAAATAAAAACCAAGGCGCTCTACATCCTGGCTCCAGTCTTCCATAGACGCATCATAAGGATCGATTCTGCCGAAGAGTGGCATGACTGGTGAGTGTAATTTTCCTTTTTCTTAAGATCTGATGTATTCGCTTTCACAAGGCAAGGTGCAGCTTCGGAACTATTTACCCTCGTCGCCAAATGAAATGGCTTGATGTAGCAGACAGGTTTCTACTTGAAGCAGATAACTTAATTACAGGGAGCTCTTCAGAAGCTACATGCTTCAACCAGCTCCTCGACTAGAAAGTTCCAACCCCCGGATTACCCGGGCTTAGGGCTCATTCGTCAGAGTCCACAAGAGCAATCACGTGACCCCTGAGATGCAGTAGGAAAGACTATATCTTCAATTACTACAATGGCAAATCCATAGGCGTCTGTGGACGACTTAAAATATTCATTGGCAAACTGTGTTCCATGGTCTGAAATGACTAGCTCTGGAATGCCGTGCGTGGCAAATATTTCTTTTAGTAAAGCAATGACAGCTTCTGAGGTGGGACCATGAAGACGCTTAACCTCAATCCATCTGCAATAGTAGTCAACAATGATGAGGAATGTCTTCTCCTTGAGCTGAAAGATCCATTCTGAGGTATTCCCACTGTCTGGATGGGAATGAAGTCACCCTCAGTGGTTCCATTGCTCCTGGCGATGGAATGCACAAGTGATGCAGCTGAAAATCATTTCCTCTGATGATTTTGAGATCCCTGGCCCACCAAAAGGAATTTCACTCTCTTTGTAATTCCCAGGTGCCCCTGGTTTTTTGTCTGAAGGATCTTGAGGCTGAGGACTCTTGGTATAGCCAGTCTCTCATTGTACATCAGCAAGTCATCCACCACACTGAGGTCTCTTCACTGTTTGAAGTAGTGCTTCAGGATGAGATCATTTGGAACAGTATACTGGCCATCCTTTGATGCAGTATTCCTGAATTTGAGCTCATTCTCTCTCTGCTTTTTGTGCCTTTCGAATGTAATTGAGCGCCTTTGTCGTTACCGGTAGAAATGTTGTGGCCGATGAGGTATAAGACGCCACATCTTTGACAAAATTTATGTCCTTTTGTTCAGGGTTTACAACAGGAGTGAGTGACAATGCATCTGCTGTAGTTTGTTATTTTCCTTGCTCAAGTTGGTCCATCCATTTCATGCTTGATGTGAGCTGACCTTCCCGGTAATCGACATGTGGTTCTTTCCCCTGCTATCCCCGGGAAATCTTCTGCCTGGTTTTATCCCAGGTTTTCACATGGTTCTATTAGTTTCTGGTGCTCCCCATTCACAGAACTGGCTTCAATCTTCTCAAGAGCTCTGAGTAAGTTTGGAAATTCTGTTCTGAATTATTTCGGTATTTCTTGTTTTCCACTCCATAGATGACTGTGGATCTGTGCAAGCTTTTCAGATGAACAGTGAACACTCTTGGTTCTGGATCACTTTTCTTTATTCATTCACGGGATGTGGGTATCGCTGGCTGGGTCAGCATTTATTGCCCATCCCTAATTGCCCTTGAGAAGGTGGTGGTGAGCTGCCTTCTTGAACCACTGCAGTCCCTGTGGTGTAGGTACACCCATTGTCTGGGATTTCTCTTCCTTTGCGCTGAAGTTTAGCAGTCAGCTGTCCCTTGACCTTCAGGACCAAGTAGTTGTGTGGCCAATGGCCGGAGAGAGTTTTGCTTTAGCCACTGTTCTGTTTCTGAAAGAACGGGAACTCCTGCTCTACTGTCTGATTTGAAGTTTATTTTTTGTTCATTGACCATAATGATCCATAATGGGCAATAAATGCTGACCTACCCAGCGATGCCCCACATCCCATAAATGAATCAAGAAAAGTGATCCAAAACCAAGAGTGTTCACTATTCAGCTGAAAAGCTTGCACAGATCTACAATCATCTATGGAGCGGGAAACAAGAAATACCGAAATAATTCAGAACAGAATTTCCAAACTTATTCTGAGAAGAATTTCCAAACTTATTCTGAGAAGAATTTCCAAACTTACTCTGAGAAGACTGAAACCAGTTCTGTGAATTGGGAGCACCAGAAACTAATAGAACCATGTTAAAACCAGGCAGAAGATTTCCCAAGAATTTTCCATTTTCAACTTCTTCAACATTACATGTTTTAATTGGTTTATCCTTAAACTTCTGCATGAGGGGCTTTTTCTCTGCAGCGCATAGATTTAAAATGTCCCCTCCTCTTGCAGAAATGGCACTCCACATTCTCTGTGCCGATGCAGCCTATTCCCACCACGGTGAGGACACGGAGTAATGGTGGCTACATCGCCCCCTTCGCCCTATCCCTGTTTCTGAGTAGGTGCGTCACTGCCTCTGTGTCCGACAGACTGCATTGTGTCAGCCACTCTTCTCCATGAAATCGCTCCGTCGCCTCGAATAAATACAAGATTTTGCTTTCTCACTTCTGCCTGCCTTGACAGCACTAAATCCTCCCTCGATTGTGGGAAATCTGATCAAATCTCCTCTAAGGATCCTACGGCAACACGATCCAGAATTAATTCATCTTTCAGGGCCTCACATTCAGAATTCTTAGCCAGTCGATGTAAATCGTTAATTTGGATTCTACGATCTCTCCCGGTGTCTCTGGAAATGCCTATTGATCTTTGCCCTTTTATGATGCTGTTCCATCTAAGGCTGAAATATACGAGCATATCAACATACCAACATACGAAATAGGAGCAGGAGTAGGACATTTGGCCTCTCGAGCCTGCTCCGCCATTCGTTAAGATCATGGCTGACGTGTTTGTGTTTCAAATTCCACATTCCCATCTCCCCTGATAACCTTTGATTCCCTTGCCTAACAAGAATCTATCTCCCATGGCCTTAAAAATATTCAATGGCCCCGCCTCCACTGCCTTCTGAGGCAGAGAGTTCCAAAGTAGTTCCTCTTGAGGGAAAAAATTTCTCCTCATCTCTGTCCTAAAAGGGAGACCCCCAATTTTAAAACAGTGCCAAAGGCTTTTATAGCCTCTTTGTATGTCTCAGTTTCTTCATTTATTCACTGCCTGACCATGAAATTGTCTGCACTACTGCCTATGGCATAGAGAAGGGTACTGACCTGTTCCTTGCTAGGCTTCTCTGCTAGTCCCGAAGCAATTCTGTACTTGGTAAACCTAAAATGCCAGTTCTGCCACTTCCCAGGCCTTCCATGAGCTCAAAGCATTCTGGTAAGGGTAAGATGTTCTCTTTGGCTTTTCTTTGCTCTAACCTTTCTTTGAGTTCTGTTGGAATTTTCCCCATCCTGTCCATTCCTCAAATGTTTTGTTTCTCCTGCTGCTTTTTCCAGTCGCTGGGCCCTTTGCTTGGTGCTTTTTCTGTTGCCTTTTCAGCTGCCACCTCCTGTTACCAGCCTTCTGGATCTTAGCTTAGCTTGTCCTTGGTCACGATTGACAGACTCCACTGGAGGCAAGGCTGTTGGTAAACTTTAACTTTTATTGAACATTCTTCTAACTATGAACATTGCAAGGTTTAGCACAAGGCTTCACATAGAACCATCTCTCAGCATATTCTGCTGTCATGTGATCTTACATCACTGATGATGTAGACCATCTATTTGCATATTTAACATTAACCCTTTACACTACATGCCGGAGGTCCCACCTTTCAGAAAACACATTACTATAGATTCAGCCAGTGGCCTTCTCACCTCTGCATCAGGAAATCATGGGTTCAGATCCCACCCGAGAGGCTTGAGCACATCACACGATGAGCGGAGTGCAGCACGGTCAGAGGTGAGACATTAAACTGAGGCCTTCTCTGCCCTCTCAGGTGGAAAAAAACTCCTTGGTGCTATTTAGATAAAGGGCAGATGGGTTCTCCCTGTTGTCCCTCAGCCAACATTACAAAAGCAGATTATCTGTTTGTGGGATCTTGCTGTGCACAAACTGGCTGCTGTGTTCTCTTTGTTCTTTCAGGGGATGTGGGCGTTGCTGGCAAGGCCAGCATTTGATGCCCATCCCTAATTGCCCTTGAGCTGAATGGCTTGTTAGGCTATGTCAGGGGGCAGCTAAGAGTCAACCACGTTGCAGTGGGTCTGGAGTCACATGTGGGCCAGACCGGGTAAGGACGGCAGATTTCCTTCCCTAAAGGGCATTGGTGAATCCAATGGGTTTTTACAACAATTGTTAATAGTTTCATGCTCACCATTACTGAGACTCGCTTTCAATTCCAGATGTTATCCATTAAATTTAAATCCCACCGGCTGTCCTGGTAGGATCTGAACCCTTTTCCCAAGCAGAGCATGCACCTGGGCCTCTGGATGACTCACCCAGTGACATTACCATTACACCACCATCTCCCCCTTGTTTGCCTATATCACTGCATTAACTGCACTTCAAAAGTACTTCATCGGCTGTGACACACTTTGGAGCCCATTCAGGTCGTGAACAAAGCTAAATAGATGCAAGAGTTTATTTCTGGCTTGCTCAGGTGAAGGTTTTGTTAGTACCTGAAGGTGGACAGAGAATTCTTCAGTGTATAAAACACTGGTTCAACCTCAACTGTAGTATCACATCCACTTCTGGGCATCACACTGCCGGAAGGGCATGGAGACATGCGAGAGAGCACAGAAAAGATTCACAGGAATGGTTCCAGGGACGAGAGACCTCAGTGACGTGGAAAGATTGGAGAAGTTGGGACTGTTCTTCTTGGCGAAGGGAAGGTTGAGAGGAGATTTGATAGAGGTGTTCAAAACCATGAGGGGTCTGGACAGAGTAGATAGGGTGAAACCGTTCCCATCGGTGGAATGATCGGAAACCTGGGGGACACAGATTTAAGGCAATCGGCAAAAGAAACAATGGAGACATGAGGAGAAACATTTCAGCACAGAGAGTAGTTAGGATCTGGAATGCACTGCCTGAGAGTGCGGTGGAGACAGGGTCAATCGTGGCTTTCAAAGGAAAATTGGATCAGTATCCGAAAAGGAAAAAATTGCACGGCGACAGGGAAAAGGCAGGGGAGTGGCAATGGGTGCATTGCTCAAGCAGAGAGCCAGCACAGATGCAATGGGCCAAACGGCCTCCTTCAGTGCTGTATTCTATGGGCAGAATTGTCCCAGATTTGCGTTAAGTGTGGTAACTGGTGAGTAAAACGCTGTTTTATTGGCTGGCTGAGATGGCGGGTTTTCACACTGTATCTTCCCATACCCACCATATTCCTTACACATTCCCGGGAAACACGCTGTTTCCATGGCGAGCAGGCTCTCGTTCACCTGCCACACCATCACCTCGCCGCTTCATCTCTCCGGGCGTCACAGTTAAAGTCCAGCCACACGCACACATCTCAGTGTTTCCAGCTCACAACCTCTGCAGGGAAGATGTCCACAAAAGGCAAGAAGACTGCAGCCCCCAAGTTTAGCAATGCGTCACTGGAACGCCTTTTGGATGCTGTGGAGGCGGCCGCGATGTCCCCTATCCCCTCTCTGGCCGCAGGATGGGCAGCGGCGTGACCAACCCGGCTTGGGAGGCAGTAGCAGCTGAGTCAGATGAGGAGCCTCTGGACTCGGTCATGTCTCAGTTGCTGGAGCTGCAAAGGCAAGCTCGGGAACATCAGGAAGGGATGTCCACTGCACTCCTCAGATTGCAAGGCATGATGGAGGAGTCTGTCTGCCTTCAGGCTGAGGTGATAGCTCCGGCATTGCAACGCACCAAGGTCAACACTAGCAGATTGGCGGCTGCCATGGAGACCTTGGTCCAGAACGTCACTCCTGCTCTGCTGCACAGGCTCAACTCCATCACTGATGCCATAGTTGGCCTCCAACAGTGTGTACGCGAAAGGGGTGCCAAGCAGCTCAATCTCACTCCAGCTACCCCTGCTCCTCAAGGAGTCAGCCAGGGGCCCACGGGCACCCATAGGGAGGAGGATCCACAGGTGCAAACTCCAAGTCCATCCATCCAGGCGACTCCGAGAGTGTCCGGCCCATCCGATTCCCCTCTTCCTGTGACCTCAGCAGCTCCAGCTCCACAGGCTGAGGGGGGTGGCACTGCCACACAGCAGGACCCCGAAAGCAGGCTGGAGCCCTCAAGGTCTCAGCCCCCCAGAGGACATCACAGACAGGGCGTAGCAGTTAACAGGCTGCCTCTGTCTCCGCTGTGGATGTCCGGGGAGCACCAAGACGTAGCGGCAGGGTTAGGACAGTTAAGAAGATATAATTGCACAGCCTGGGCATGGATGTTAATCACTTGTACTTAATGTTCACTATTGTCAATAAACTCTCAAGAATGTCTCCCTGCCTATGGCTCCTTGTTCTGATGAGCAGTGTTCCTGTCACTCAGATGTAAAACCTCGTTTTCTGCACAAGATAAAGGCAGGTGTCTCAGTCCAGGGCCTCTTCCCTGTGTCTGTGCAGCCTTCAGACCACAGTGATGGTCCAGCCTCACACTCCCTGGACACATTACTGATGCCTGCACCTCGATGGTGCTGGTCATTGCTGCCAGAATGTCATGGGCAGGCGCCACAGAGTTCCATCATTCTCTCTGTGTGCTCTCAGCACCTTTAAGGTGGGGCTGGCCCCCATCTCACCAGCATCTGTGACCAGTGATGCTGTGCTCCTGAAGGGCTCAGGTGCTGAAGGATGACAAAGGATCAGGTGCATTTAAAGTTTCATGGCTGCGTCTCTATGATACGACCCTGATCACTGAGCACAAGCGAGCTGCCCTCAGCCAGACAGGGGTTGGACATTCTCAGAGGCTGTGTGAAGATCTATAGAGTGTCCTCACTGCATGTCATCATCATCCTCCTGGAATCGAATGACTATTGGGGCCTCTGCTGCATCTCCATGCCACGAAGATTCTCACAGAGGGTATTGGTGCTGCCATAAGCCAGACTGGAGTAAACGTTCACAGATGCAATGTGAGGATCTACGGGGACACCTCACTGCATGTTGTCATCATCATCCTCCACAAATCAGGCAGCTATGAGGGCCTCCCGAGCACGCCTGCCGCATCCGGCCAGTGCGAGGGCCTCATTGCCATCATCATCACCTTTGAGAGCCTCCTCACCCTCATCCCTGTCAGTGTCCTCTTCATCCGAGGAGACCTCCAGTTCCTCCATCTCCTCCTCAGACAGCTCCTCTCCCCGTTGCAGCGCCAGGTTGTAAAGGGTGCAGCAGACGACGATGATGTGTGACACCCTCTGTGGACTGTATTGCAGGCTCCACCAGACCGGTCCAGGCACCGGAACCTCATCTTCAGCATCCCGATGGTCTGTTCCACCAAGCTGTGAGATGCTGCATGAGCCTCATTATCCCATCGCTCTGCTGCAGTCTGAGGCCGCCACACGGGTGTCATCAGCCACGGCCTCTGTGGGTAGCCCCTGTCCCCGAGGAGCCAACCCTGCAGCCTCTGTGGACCCTGGAAGACATCAGGGATCTGTGATTGACTGAGGATGTAGGAGTCGTGCACACTCCCTGGGAACCGTGCGCAGACCTGCAGGATGCGTTTGTGGTGCTCTCACACCAGCTGCACATTCAGCGAATGGAAGCCCTTGTGGTTGATATAGTCGACCGTGTGTTGCCATGGAGATCGGAGAGACATGTGAGTGTAGTCAATCGCACCCTTCACCTGTGGGAAACCTGAGATCTGGGCAAATCCAATTGCTCTTGTATCCTGACTGTCCTGGTCCTGGATGAAATGCACAGAGTTGTGTGGCCCTCGCAAAGATGGTATCCATGACCTCATGGATGTATTTGTGTGTGGAGGCTTGTGAGATCCCACAGGGGTCACCTGTGGAGCCCTGGAAGGAGCCACTGGTGTAGAAATTGATCACCGCAGTCACTTTCACAGCCATTAGCAGTGGATGCCCTCCGTGTCCCCGTGGTGCCAAATCCTGCAACAGCTGGCAGATGTGGCCGACCAGTTCCCTAAACATGCGCAGTCTTTGGCGACACTGGTTCTTAGTCATCTGCAGGGATGAAAGGCAGAGTCTATAGACCCTGGGTGTCGATAAGCACCGACCAGTGACAGCTCGCTGTGGCTCTTCAGCAGCATGTGCGGGAGCCCCAGCTGCCCCTTCTTCCTGAGGGTGCTGCTCCTGCCTCTGTGCAGCCAGACACCCCATCGCTCTCTTCTCCATCATCTCTGCTCTCTGTAGGCCATGAGGCAAACAGTTAGATCACCAGGCACCATGATCCTGATGTACTCCTCCTGCAGGATGAAAGGTGAAAGTGGGTTAGCTTGGGTGTTCTAAGAATCTGCCCTGGTTAAGTCTGAAGGCCCCTTAACACACCCTGGAGAGTACTGGTCACCACTTGGATGGCCAGTGTTTACTGCGCTGCATGGCTGCCTGAAACCCCACCCACATCCGCCCCACTCCACCTGACCGATTGGCAGCAGCTTTGCCCACTGGACTGCATGCTGTGCCCTCAGCTCAGGCACAGGCATTCTCCTAACCCGCACTGCAAGGCTGCCCTGTTAGCTTGAACCATGGGAGAGACTGGTCCAAACCGGGATGGTGACATTGCAAGGGGCTGTGAGCACCTCCACCAGTGACTGCCCCATGGAGAGCTTCAGCAAGGAGATTGTACAATGTGTGCAGTCTTCCAACTGTTCTGCAGTCCACTAAAACACTCATTAGTTTGCTGTCTGTGCCCAAGGAGTGAAAAGCTCTGGAGCACTTGGTGGCACTTTCATGCCCCTGCGTTGTTTGAGTGGGCAGATAAGCTAGAGGCCCGACTCCAATCAGATCAATGTGGCTGCGCCTGAACTGTCTCAGCTGCAGAGGAACGGTCACTTTATACAAGGTGTCCCTGATGCGTGGCTGCTTCCCTCCCCCACCCCCCCGACCCCGAATGCTTGTGCACTACATTCAACCACAGGGCAGCCCCAAGTCACCTCGACCACAGCGCTGCCCTTGCACCCGGACAAGCAGGGCTACTCTTGCCCCTCAAGTTTGAAGTCTAACAGGCGACCCTGGTGAGGGCTCCACACCGTTACTGAGCTCTCACCCTCGAGTTCCCCTCAAAGTGCAGGCCGCCGAGTGCCCGTCTGTTATGTGCTGTTGTGAAACACGACGGTGTTGCTTTCCCGCTGATGTGGGCGGGAGATCCAGCAAGTCGGGGGGGACAATTCCGGTGGGCAGGCCTAATAACGATTCGCAGATGTATTACAGCGAGGTTCCCCATGTCCGATGGCGGGGAACACGGCCCACCATTGGCAGGCTGAGTGGACGATCGCAAACTGGTTTGTGAAAGCCACCGCGCCATATTGTCCACTCACTCCACCGAGCACCCCCCACGCCAGTGGGCAGGGAGAATCCCGGCCTAGGATTCTCCTGGTATCCCGGCCAACCTGACAGGGTCACTAGGATAGTCGCCCACCATGAAGGGAAGGAGAAAACTGCGGCCATGGGCTGGTTGTGTTTTTTCATCTGCACTTTGGGAAGACAGTCTTGAGGTGGTGTCAGTCTCCGTGGTCCCAGAGTCAGTCGCTTCATGGAAAGGGAGGGCCAAGAGTAAAAGGGGAAAGTACAAACTCACTTCTTGCCAAATGACTAGAACTAACAGAATGACTATATGTTGTAATCTGCAATTCAGGAGCAAAGAAAGATTAAAGGGGACTAAACGCTGTATAATGAGTATACTTTTCAACATATTTACAGCCCCTTTTACTGGACTATATCCCGCTAAGAATTTCCATAAATCTGTTAAAGAATTTGGATGTGAGCCAAGTGGAGAATTCAAAAAAGCACTTAATTTATAATCAGTGACAGATGTTTGCCAGCACTAGATTCCTGCTCCCTATCTTTTGGCTCCTCCATTTCCTCCTCTTTACTGATTTTAATTATTGCAGAGACCTGACCAGCCTCAGTCAACCCTGCCCCAGGTAAAGATCGCACCTCATACTATAGAGAGACCATTACCCAGTGTAGAGACCCTTATCCACTGGAGAGACCCTTATCCATTGTAGAGACCCTTATCCACTGGAGAGACCCTTATCCATTGTAGAGACCCTTAACCCACAGTAGAGACCCTTATCCACTGGAGAGACCCTTATCCATTGTAGAGACCCTTAACCCACCGTAGAGACCCTTATCCACTGGAGAGACCCTTATCCATTGTAGAGACCCTTAACCCACAGTAGAGACCCTTATCCACTGGAGAGACCCTTATCCATTGTAGAGACCCTTAACCCACAGTAGAGACCCTTATCCACTGGAAAGACCCTTATCCATTGTAGAGACCCTTAACCCACAGTAGAGACCCTTATCCACTGGAGAGACCCTTATCCATTGTAGAGACCCTTAACCCACAGTAGAGACCCTTATCCATTGGAGGGACCCTTACCCATTTCAGAAACCCTGAATCATTTAGAGACCATGAACCAATGCAAGGACTATGAAGCATAGAGACCATTGGGGCTCAGAGCACAGGCGAGGCCCTTTGTTCCCTTATCTCTGTGCCAGGTTTAAGATGAAGAAAACCAAGATGAATCCCCCTGCTCTACCCAAAGCCCTGTACCTTCCTCACATTTCAATACTTACCCAATTCTCCCTTAAAAGATACACTGGTCCCCGCACCAACCATTGAAAGCATTTCACACCGCAACACTCTGGGCGGAATATTCCGGGCATGTTCAGCGGCGTGAGCGGACAATATGGCAAGAAGGCCAAAAATCAGCTTCGCTACGTTGTGAAACCAGTTTGCAGTCATTCGCTCTGCCCGTCAATGGTGGGCCACGTTTCCCACCATCGGACATCGGGGACTTCGCTATAATACATCTGCGCATCCTTATAAGGCCAGCTCACCGGAATCATCCCCCCCCAACGCTGGATCATCCGAGCATGTCAGCAATGACTGCCCGCTGAGGTTTGTTTGCCTACCTTGCTTCGGGCAGCACTCACTGTCATCAGCGCCAGGCTTCACAGGCAGCACCACATCACTTTTAGGGGGGTTCACGGGCAGGTCTCTACCCATCAGAACAACCATAAGGCAGGGTTGGCTTTTCACTGGCTGTAGGCCCAGGGCTTCCTTGGGGAAGGGGGGAGAAGTGGCCTCAGGCAAGGGAAGAGGCTGCAGGGCGAGGGCTGTACTGGGGAAGGAGGGTATCCCAGGGTGTGTGTGTGGGGGCACATGTTGATCTGTGCAAGTGGCCTCAAGATGGTGAGGGCTGAGGAGGCAGCCTCCAGAGGAGATGAGGCCAGATGGAGATGTGAGGGTGTGTGTGAGAGAGTGAATGGTGATGTCCCTTGAGCTGGCAGTGAGTGAGATGCCAGTGAGGGTGTGATGGGCTTGTGAGTGGGTGAGTTTAGAGTGATGAGATGGTTGCATAGATGAGATCATTCACCCTCTATCTGCATTGGATGGTCAACCTCTTCTGTACAGCATTGGCACTGACCACCACCCCCATCACCTACCAAGCCGGTGTGGTGAGATTGCTGGGTTTCTTGTGGCCAGAGGAGGTCGAGGACACCATGCCGGGCCTCCATGGCATCCAAAAGGCGTTCCTGGGACACATTGCTGAATTGGGGGGGCTGCAGTCCTCTTGCCTTTCGGGGCCATGTTTTCTGTGCAGCGGCCCTGGGCTGGATGCACTGAGAGATATGCACGCGGCTACACTTTAAATATGGCACCTGGCGTGAGGAAGCGGCGAGGTGACGGCGTGACGGGCGCAGGAGAGCCCGCCCACCAGCGAAACGGCGCGTTTCCCGGGAATGAGGCGGGTTTGGGACGATATGGCGTGAAAAGCCGCCATTGTGGCCAGCGAGTAAACTTATTCATGAATCTACGTAAGTAAACAAGTAGGATACAGCAGGGGGAATGAAAGGTTTAGATCTACTGATATACATCCATGTACACTGACATACATATAGATTTCCACATATTTACATTGCAGCTTTCCCCAAAATGTCACGTTATATTCTTCATTCGGTTTATGTGAGAGTTGTACAAATTTGTCCATCTGTATGGCTATTCCAAACTGTGCCCCAGTAAATAATATAGAAACATAGAAACTAGGAACAGGAGTAGGCCATTCGGCCCTTCGAGCCTGCTCCACCATTCATTATGATCATGGCTGATCATCCAACTCAATAGCCTGCTCCTGCTTTCTCCCCATACCCTTTGATCCCTTTCGCCCCAAGAGTTATATCTATAGAAACATAGGGCGGAATTTAACCCTCGGTGGGCGGGCGGGCCCCACTGGCTCGGTGGTGGGCGGGCAGCCGCAATCTGCCGCCGAAACTGGGCCCGCTGCCATTTTGAGTGGGCGGGCCAATTAAGGCCCTCCCAGCGGCCTGCCCGACGGGAAGGGCTATGCACTCCCTATGCGGGGGGGGAGGGAGGGAATCCCCAGCTGTCAAAGTGCGCTCTGCTCCCTGAGGCACAGTGCTGTCTCAGGGAGATTAGTGAAAGGTAAGTAAAGTCAAAAAATAGAGACATTTTAAAATTATTAACATGTCCCCTTCATGTGACAATGTCACACGAGATGGGACATGTTGATAACAAACTCATAAAATTTATTAAATTTTTTACAAACCGGTAATAAAACTTCATCCCGTCAGTGGACGAAGTTTCATTAATAATCTACAGGCCGCTGGGGCTCCTGGCCTGCCCACCGGCCTGAGGCTTGGCCGGACAGGGCCTTTAACTATCTTAATGAGCCTGTCAATGGCCTTAATGTGAAACTGACCTTTTGCCTTCCCGCCATATTGATCGCTCACACCCGCCATGACGCCCGCCATCAACAGGGCCGGAAAATTCCGGCCAATATCCGATTGTTGCCCCCTCGTCACTGATTTGCCACCCGGAGAAAATATTCGTTCCCCATCAAAGCCCCGCACCAGAATTTTACCAACGTCTATGACAAGTTGTTTTAGTGTCCTCTGTCCGAGTGGACTTATCTCCAGTGTCTGCCATTCCTTGCAACAACCTCCGCCATAGAAATTCAGGCAGACGCATCATGGTGTCTGTGACATGTGAATGAGGAGACCTGAGACCTCCCCTGATGGTGGAAACTCAGGTCTCATTAACATCAGAATTCAGGACACGGTGCCCATACCCAGGGGGTATAGAATGGGATGCTCCTAGGTTTGCCAACCCTCCAGGATTGGCCTGGAGTCTCCAGGAATTGAAGATAAGACCATAAAACATAAGAGCAGAAGCAGGCCATTCGGCCCAACAATGAGATCATGGCTGATCTGATAACCCTCAACTCCACTTTCCTGTCTTTTCCCCATAACACTTGATTCCCTTACTGATTAAAAATCTGTCTATCTCAGCCTTGAATATACTTAACGATCCAGCCTCTCTAGCCCTCTGCGGTAAAGAATTGCACAGATTGACTACCCTCTGAGAGAAGAGATCCCTCCCCATCTCTGTCTTAAATGGGCGACCCCCTGACTCTGAGATTATGCCCTCTGGTCCTAGACTCTCTCTCACAGACACGATGATGCGTCTGCCTGAATTTCTATTGCTGAGGTAGCTGCAAGGAATGGCAGACACTGTAGGCAAGTCCACTCGGACACAGAGAACACTAAAACAACATTTCATAGACGTTGGTAAAATTCTGGTGCAGGGCTTCGATGGGCAACGAATATTTTCTCTAAGTGGCAAACCTCTCAGCGTCTACCCTGTCAAGTCTCCTAAGGATCTTACATATTTCAATAAGGTCGCCTCTCATTCTTCAATCTCCAGGACACTGCTGTGTGCAACCCTGGAGAAAAATCATCGGGACATGAAAATAGACAGGTTTTTTTTCCCATTTTCTTTGAATATTTCTCCATACCAGATATAGAAATATTGAATTTGGGAGGGAAAGGCTGATTGGCTGACAGTCACGCATCATCCAATTGGGTAATGAGTCTTTTTGGAATCCAATTGGTGTAGGAAGGCAGTACACCGCGAGGATAGATGTGTTGGCCGACTAATGGCTGGAGCGTGGGGGTAAGTCATGTGATAAAACCTCCAGGATTACGCTTAGTCACAGTTGGCAACCCTAGCCGCTACTAAAATAGGACAAGGGAGAGGGGGAAGTAGGAGGCTGTTTCAGGCATGGACCCTGTAAGCCAATTTTACTTTTTATTCTTTCACGGGATGTGGGCATCACTGGCTAGGCCAGAGTTCACGGCCCATCCCTAACTGCCACGGAGTGACTTGCTCTGCCATTTCAAGGGGCAGTTAAGAATCAACCACATTGCAGTGGGTCTGGAGTCACATGTAGGCCAGGCCAGGTAAGGACGGCAGATTTCCTTCCCTAAAGGGACATTAGTGAACCAGGTGGGGTTTTTTTTAAACAACAATCCAACAGTTTTATTGTCAATTTTACTGATACTAGCTTTTTATTCCAAATTTATTTAATCAATTGAATTTAAATGCCCCTGTTGCAGTGGGATTATGAATTCATGTCTCCACCCCACTGGCCCAGGTCTCTGGGTTATTAGTCCTATAACATTACCCCCATGTACTGCCCCCCAGCAGATGGGCTGCGTACATCCAGCCTACCAACACACTGGGGGGGCTCAGTCAGCCCAGTTAGCACCCAAACCATGAACGCAGCGCAGACCAATTAACAGGCCAAAGTCCTCCTGTCGACACTCACTTAGTATCCAAATGTGGCACTCCATTTCCCCCAGGGTTCTCCTGCAGGACCATTAACCAGTAGATTTACAAGGTCCCTTGACATCGTACCAGGGATTAGAGCCATCAGTGTGTGTGTGTGTGTGTGTGTGTCTGTGTGTGTCCTTGCAATGTGGTTAAATGAGCAACATTCTGATTGACAATTGAATTGTTACACAACATGCGGGACTTTCACTGTTCCATTGCACAATTAAATCCTTGGCACAAAAATCGAATAGCTTAACCAGTGAAAGGGACTTTTCAACAAGAAATAAAATGCCTGTGACTCAACCATCAACAGCTCTGCACAAGCTGGTTGCTGTGCCGCCAAAGGTGTTTCCGGGTATGGTCTCTGGGAAGGGGTCTCCAACGGGGAGGAGGGGGAAGACAAGGCCACTGTTAACCTCAGCGCCTCCCTGCATTCAGGAAGTCATCCTGCACTTTATCTGCTGCAGATCACGACTCATCTGAAACCCTGACGGGAAACTGGGGATAAGGTTGGGAGCGTGTTCGGCTGTGACGCCTTCGGTGGCCGAGCAGCCAGGCGAGGCCTCAGTCCAGGCCAGCAGCTAGAGAATGGCGATGTGAAATCGCCACAGGAGAGGCTTTGTGATAGCTCACCCCGAGGAAAGTTGCTCTGCATGTGGGGAGAGAGGTAGGGAACTGGAGGTAGGAATGGGGGGGGTGGGGGGTAAAGAGATTGGAGCTGTGGAGGGGTGTTCTAATGTTTAACAGCATGAACCTCTATCCAGAATCTGACTAAATTACTTTTGATTCATGGACATCAAGAACTTGGAAGGAGCGTGTCACTTGCACACAATCCACACCCCACCACCCTTCACTACGATCCCACTGAAACTAAACCATCAGACCATAAGGTGTAGGAGCAGAAGTAGGTAATTCGGCCCATCGAGTCTGCTCTGCCATTCAATGAGATAATCCTCAACTCCACTTTCCTGCCTTTTCCCCATAACCCTTGATTCCCTTACTGATTAAAAATCTGACCATCTCAGCCTTGAATATATTTAATGACCCAGCCTCTGCAGCCCTCTGCGGTAAAGAATTCCACAGATTCACAACCCTCTGAGAGAAGAAATTCCTCCACATCTCTGTCTTAAATGGGCGACCCCCTGACTCTGAGATTATGCCCTCTGGTCCTAGACTCTTCCACAAGGGGAAACAACCTCTCAGCATCTACCCTGTCAAGCCCCCTAAGAATCTTATATGTTTCAATAAGGTCACCTCTCATTCTTCTAAACTCCAATGAGTACAGGCCCAACCTACTCAACCTCTCCTCATGAGAAAATCCCTCCATACCTGGGATCAACCTAGTGAACCTTCTCTGGACAGCTGCCAATGCCAGTATATCTTTCCTTAGATAAGGGGACCAAAACTGTTCACAATATTCTAGATGTGGTCTAACTAGTAACTAGCGGTTTCAGCAAGACTTCCCTATTTTTATACTCCACTCCCTTTGAAATAAAGGCCAACATTCCATTTGCCTTCCCTATTACCTGCTGAATTTGTATGTTAGCTTTTTGTGATTCATGCACAAGGACCCCCAAATCCCTCTGTGCTGCAGCTTTCTGCAGCCTTTCTCCATTTAAATAATATTCAGCTCCTCTATTCTTCCTGCCAAAGTGCATAACCTCACATTTTCCCACATTATATTCCATCTGCCAAGTTTTTAACCTGCCTATATCCCTCTGTAGACTCTTTGTGTCATCCTCACCACTTGCCTTCCCACCTACTTTTGTGTCATCCGCAAACTTAGCGATAGTACATTCACTTCCCTCACCCAAGTCACTAATATAAATTGTAAATAATTGTAGCCCTAACACTGATCCCTGTGGCACTCCACTGGTTTTAGGTTGCCATCCTGAAAATGCTCCCCTTATAGCAATTCTGTCTTTTACTAGTTAGCCAATCCTCTAACCATGCTAATACCATGGGCTACCCCCAACACCATGGGCTCATATCTTATTAAGTAGCCTTATGTGAACCTTATTGAATGCCTGTTGGAAATCCAAATATATTACATCTACTGGTTCCCCTTTATCTATCCTGCTTGTTACCTCCTCAAAGAATTCTAATAAATTTGTTAGGCATGATTTTCCCTTCATGAAGCCAAGCTGACTCTGCTTGATTAGATTATATATTTCTAAATGCTCTGCTATTACATCCTTTATAACAGCCTCTAACATTTTACCAATGATGGATATTAAGCTAACTGGCCTATAGTTACCTGTTTTTGTCTCCCTCCCTTTTTTGAATAAGGGTGTTACATTGGCAGTTTTCCAATCTTCTGGGACTTTTCCAGAAACTAAGGATTCTTAGAAGATTACTACCAGTGCACCCACTATCGCTGTAGCTACTTCCTCTAATATCCTAGGATGCAACCCATCAGATCCAGGGGACTTATCAGCCTTTAGCCCCATTAGTTTCCCTAGTACTTTTTCTCTAGTGATATTTATTGTATTTATTGCCTCCCCCCCTCCTTTTTCCCCTTGATTATTTAGTATTTTTAGAATGCTGTTTGTATCTTCTACCGTAAAGACTGATGCAAAGTATTTATTCAACTCCTCTGCCATTTCCTGGTTCTCCATTATTATTTCCCCAGACTCATTCTCTAAGGGGCCTATATTGATTTTGTACTCTCTCTTCCTTTTTATATATTCAAAGAAGCTCTTACTCTCCGTTGTTCTATTATTTGCTAGTTTAACCTCGAAGTTTATTTTCTCCATCTTTATTATTTTTTGATCATCTTCTGTTGGTTTTTTAAAACTTTCCCAATCCTCTGGTTTACCACATTGTATGTTTTTTCTTTCAATGTGAAACTATCCTTAACTTCCTTGGTTAACCATGGCTGGTTTATCCCCCTCCAACAATCCTTCTTCCTCACTGGGATATATCTTTGTTGTGAGTCATGGACTATTTTCTTAAATGTCTGCCATTGTCCATCAATCGTTTTTTCTGCTAAAATCCTATCCCACTCCACTCCAGGCAACTCTGCCCTCATTCCTTTGCAATTACCCTTATTTAAGTTTAGCACAGTTGTTTCCAACACAAGTTTCTCACTCTCAAACTGAATGCTAAATTCTGCCATGCTATGGTCACTGTTTCCTAGGGGAACTTTCACTCTGAGATCATTTATTAAACCTGCCTTATTACATATTACCAGATCCAAAAAAGCCTGATCCCTGGTTGGGTTCACAACATATTGTTCTAGGCAACCGTCCCAAATACACTCTATGAATTCTTGCTCGTGGCTACCTCTGCCAATTTAATTTTCCCAAGCTACATGAAGATTAAAGTTGCCCATGATTAATATACTGCCTTTTTTACATGCCCTCATTATCTCCTGATTTATTCTCTGTCTGACAGCATAACTACTGTTCGGGGGCCTAAAAACATGTAGTAAACTGCACGAAGGGATACAATCTAGAGCTTTTACATGTTGCTTTTATAATAATTCAAATTTTCACAACACGCCAAGCATAAATCAAATGATTGAACACAGTTCTTCCTTGCGTTTCACCAAGGACAGGCCTCCAGTGTTAGCCTGAGGTCCCTTCAGCCTATGTGTTAACCCTCAGCTGGGTCAAAATCCTGGATCGCCCTCTCTAACAGCACAGTGGGTGTACCTACACCACATGGACTGCAGCGGCTCAAGAAGGCAGCTCACCACCACCTTCTCAAGGGTAATTAGGGATGGGCAATAAATGCTGGCCCAGCCAGTGAAGCCCACATCCCGTGAATGAATAAAAATAAATGCTTGTTCCCTGTCAAAAACAGATCACCTTGTCATTCGGAGGAGCTCGCTGTGCAGAAATTGGTTGCTGTGCTTTCTCCCTTGCAGCTGCGTTGCAGTAATTGAAAAATACTTCATTGGCTATGACGTGCTTTGGGACATCCTGAGGTTCTGAAAGGTGCGATATTAATTCCTTTGATAAGCCAGGGGAATGCTCTGGCTTCCTTGAAATCACAAAGAGCTACAGACGAAGCAAACCACATGGACACAGTGACCATAAGAAGATACCCAGATACTCTTGCCAATCCCACTCAGTGAGGCTTTCCTTCCTTCCTTCTTGGCTCTCAAGTGGGTGCAAAAGTTCCCGTGGCCACTATTTTGAAGAGCAGGGGAGTTCTCCCCAGGGAACTGGTCAATATTTATCTCTCCACCAACATCTCAAAAATAACTTATCTGGTCAGTGTTATACGTGTGGAATCTTGCTGTGTGCAGATTGGTGGCTACATTACAACAGTGACTGCACATCAGAGGACGGTCTGAGTTCATGAAAGGCGCTATAGAAATGCAATTCCTTCCTTTCTATACAAGACCCGCTATGAAAATTTGGCTTTGTGCCTAGAACGTTGGGTGACTGCCAATGCCTGAGTTCCTCTAATTCAGAGATTATCTTTCATCAGCAGTTCGTCTGTTGTACCACACTGGGACAAGAGCCCTGACAATAACCCAAGCGCTCGAGAGGTGGGCAAAAACAAACTGGGCAAAGATTTCAAAGTAATCCAGCAATTTGGTTCACCATGAGTTCCCCATTCAAGTCAATTAAACTTTCTTGGATGCTCCCTGTGGCATGTGTGTCTGCAGTCAGTCCCGACGTGAATAAATCTCTTCTCAACCTGGATTGTGTAACCCGAGAAAAGAGGCACGGAGCACCTCTGAGGCATTGGGAAAGATTCAGAGGAGAGAAACAATTTCATTAACACAGAGAGGGAAGATTATGTTGTGCTGAAGGCCAACATTTAGAGAGTGAGGACAGTGCATTATCACTCCAAATCCCAATCCCAATCAGTAATGAATCAATTCCAACCCTCACATTTGCACAAACAAGTCTGGGTCTGTCTAAACCCCCTTCAGCTAGAAATTATAGCGATCTTCCACCCTTTAACCCCCGCCATCCCTTGGCCTGCTACAGTTAAGAATCTCCCACTAGTCCTAATCGATATGATTGGCTCTGGGAGGAATAAAGGGTACAAAATTGACTCATGCTGGGTAGCGTGCTGGTGCAGGTTTGCTGTCCATCCACTCAAAAATTCCCAATTACCCAGATTGTGACATAAAACAGATGCAGCAGCTTATATGACGCACGGTTAACAAGCATGGACCTTACAGGCCCACCCCACATGCTAACATGTCACTCACCATAGAACATTGGTACAGCTGCAAGAGGGCCCAGCCATAAGGGTTCTTTAAAGGACCAGCACACAACTTGCCATTTATGTGGTACAGAATTGTAAAGTAGCAAAGATATGCTAAACCTGGATCCAATCTTGGTTATATAACCTTGAGCGCAATAGTACGGGGCTGGGGGGTGTGGTGTGCAGACATCATGCCTCACCCCGGAAACCACATCGGCACGGACCCATTCAATATGATCATGGCTGATCCTCTATTTCAACACCGTATTCCTGCTCTCCCCCCCACCCACCCCCTGTCGCCTTTAGAGTCTAGAAATCTATCTATTTCCTTCTTAAATATATTCAATGACTTGGCTTCCACAGCCTTTTGTGGTAGAGAATTCCACAGGTTCACCACCCTCTGAGTGAAGAGGTTTCTCCTCATCTCAGTCCTAAATGGCCTACTCCATATCATGAGACTGTGACCCCCTGTTCTAGACCCCCAGCCAGAGGAAACATCCTCCCTGCATCCAGTCTGTCCAGTCCTGTCAGAATTTTTATTTCAATGAGATCCCCTCTCATTCTTCTAAACTCCAGTGAATACAAGCCTAGTCAACCCAACCTCTCCTCGTACAACAATCCTGCCATCCCAGGAATCAGTGTGGTGAACCTTCGCTGCACTCCCTCTATGGCAAATATATCCTTTCTTAGGTAAGGAGACCAAAAATGCACACAATACTCACCAAGGCCCTGTACAGCTGCAGTAAAACATCCTTGCTCCTGTACTCAAGTCCTCTCGCAATGAAGGCCAACATACTATTTGCCTTTTTAACTGCTTGCTGCACCTGCATGATTGCTCTCAGTGACGGGAGTAGGCAACAGGGAGAAACCGGCAAGGAGTCTGGCCCCAAGAGCCGGCAATAGTGGCACAAGAAGTTTAATAATATCAGGCGGGTGATGATATTGGAGACGCCGGAGTAGCGGTGGTGACACTGGTCTAGGTGATGGTCTCCCAGGAGTTGATGTCAATGTTGCGTTTCTTCATGTTGGCTTTCAGCACATTCTTGAAGTGTTTTTTTCTGTCCTCCCTGGTGTACCTGTCCTGACTGAGCTGGGAAAAGACCTGTTTTAGGAGCCAATATCTCAGGATAAGGGGCCGATCATTTAGGCTGAGATGAGGAGAAATGACTTCACTTGAAGGGTTGTGAATCTTTGGAATTCTCTACCCCAGAGGGTTGTGGATTCTCCATCGTTGAATACATTAAAGGCCGGGATGGACAGATTTTTGGCCTCAGGCAAATGGAGTTGAAGCCCAAGATCAGCCATGATCGTATTGAATGGGGGAGCAGGCTCGAAGGGCCGAATGGCCAACTCCTGCTCCTATCTTCTATGTTTCAATGTTTACTCCCATTACCCTCAGAGAATTTGCCTTGCTGGCCTCCTGGCTCCTAGGGAAACATGATCTGTCTCCTCCTGTCCATCTCCATACCTAAGGCCTCCAGTGCCACATTGATGAACCTAGGAGCCCTCTCCCTTGCTTGATGCTCCATTCATACAGTCCTTAAATGCAGCCAGTCTCAGCACAGGCAGCCAGCAGCAGCTCCCTTCCATTGAGCACAGCTCCTGTTTAAGAGGGACAGTCTGCCTTTAAGAACAGCAGGCTAGTTCTGCCATGTGTTCAGAGCACATGCTTCTCAATCCCCTGCTGAGCATTCAGGCAGACAGCAGCTTGGGTCCAACTCTGACTGACACTACAATCAGCTAAATGAGAAGGTAGCACCAAGTTTGCATTCCAGCTCCCTCAACAACAGCAGTGGGCAAGTCAGGAACCACAAGCCCATCCCCCAAAAGCTTATGGGGCAACTCTACCCACCCATTCAATCCCCTCCCACATCCCCATGTACACTCTCCCCCATCACTGACTCTACCCACCCATTCAATCCCCTCCCACAGCCCCATGTACACTCTCCCCTTTCACTGACTCTACCCACCCATTTAATCCCCCACCCACAGCCCCATGTACACTCTCCCCTATCACTGACTCTACCCACCCATTTAATCCCCCACCCACAGCCCCATGTACACTCTCCCCTATCACTGACTCTACCCACGCATTCAATCCCCTCACACAGCCCCATGTACACTCTCCCTTTTCACTGACTCTACCCACCCATTTAATCCCCCACCCACAGCTCCATGTACACTCTCCCCTATCACTGACTCTACCCACACATTTAATCCCCTCCCACAGCCCCATGTACACTCTCCCCTATCACTGACTCTACCCACCCATTTAATCCCCTCCCACAGCCCCATGTACACTCTCCCCCTATCACTGACTCTACCCACCCATTTAATCCCCCACCCACAGCCCCATGTACACTCTCCCCTATCACTGACTCTACCCACCCATTTAATCCCCCACCCACAGCCCCATGTACACTCTCCCCCTATCACTGACTCTACCCACCCATTTAATCCCCTCCCACAGCCCCATGTACACTCTCCCCCTATCACTGACTCTACCCACCCATTTAATCCCCTCCCACAGCCCCATGTACACTCTCCCCTATCACTGACTCTACCCACCCATTTAATCCCCCACCCACAGCCCCATGTACACTCTCCCCTATCACTGACTCTACCCACCCATTTAATCCCCCACCCACAGCCCCATGTACACTCTCCCCCTATCACTGACTCTACCCACCCATTTAATCCCCTCCCACAGCCCCATGTACACTCTCCCCCTATCACTGACTCTACCCACCCATTTAATCCCCTCCCACAGCCCCATGTACACTCTCCCCTATCACTGACTCTACCCACCCATTTAATCCCCCACCCACAGCCCCATGTACTCTCCCCTATCACTGACTCCACCCCCCATTTAATCCCCCACCCACAGCCCCATGTACACTCTCCCCTATCACTGACTCTACCCACCCATTTAATCCCCTCCCACAGCCCCATGTACACTCTCCCCCTATCACTGACTCTACCCCCCATTTAATCCCCTCCCACAGCCCCATGTACACTCTCCCCTATCACTGACTCTACCCACCCATTTAATCCCCTCCCACAGCCCCATGTACACTCTCCCCTATCACTGACTCTACCCACCCATTTAATCCCCTCACACATCCCCATGTACACTCTCCCCTATCACTGACTCTACCCACCCATTTAACCCCCTCCCACAGCCCCATGTACACTCTCCCCCTATCACTGACTCTACCCACCCATTTAATCCCCTCCCACAGCCCCATGTACACTCTCCCCCTATCACTGACTCTACCCACCCATTTAATCCCCTCTCACAGCCCCATGTACACTCTCCCCCTATCACTGACTCTACCCACCCATTTAATCCCCTCTCACAGCCCCATGTACACTCTCCCCTATCACTGACTCTACCCACCCATTTAATCCACTCCCACAGCCCCATGTACACTCTCCCCTATCACTAACTCTACCCACCCATTTAATCCCCTCCCACAGCCCCATGTACACTCTCCCCCTATCACTGACTCTACCCACCCATTTAATCCCCTCCCACAGCCCCATGTACACTCTCCCCCTATCACTGACTCTACCCATCCATTTAATCCCCTCCCACAGCCCCATGTACACTCTCCCCTATCACTGACTCTACCCACCCATTTAATCCCCTCCCACAGCCCCATGTACACTCTCCCCTATCACTGACTCTACCCACCCATTTAATCCCCTCCCACAGCCCCATGTACACTCTCCCCTATCACTAACTCTACCCACCCATTTAATCCCCTCCCACAGCCCCACGTACACTCTCCCCTATCACTGACTCTACAGGGTCGAAGGTCAGGGTGCCACATTTAAACGCCAATCCAACACAACCTCACTCTCTCCAGCCCACCTAACTTCCGGACATGCGCAGAGAAGTCTTCCAGCCACAAGAACAAGGCCGAAAGCCTCAGAGTGATGGCAGCACCCACTTCACCCACTAGGCCCTCTGGGCCTTGATCAGAGTGGTGCAGGCGCACAGGCAAGTCCCGTATCCCAGGGATGGCTCCAGAAAGTTCAGCAGCATCACCTCTCTGGCCTGGGAGGCTGTCGCAGAGCAGGTCAGTGTGATTGGCACCCTCACCCGAAACGCTGTCCAGTGCAGGGAGAGGATGATCTCATCCGCTCCACCAGGGTAGGTCATCCTTCAACACCCTCCAATATTAAACTCTCACCCTGGCATCATACCCTCAAACAGCTACTCTCCTCAGGGGTCTCACACAACCATTAACAGGGGGACACAGATCAACACCCGTTCTCTCACCGAGACTTTCACATCACCACCATCCCATTGATCATGTTGCTCACTCTCCATCCTCTGGCCCTTCTGGGGAGGGCTCAGCACACACAGGGGACATGCAGCTCACCCACCCTCTGCTCCATCCCTTCCTATCACAGGCCTTTCTTTCCTCTTCATACAGACCAGGCCGGCGCACAACAGGGCGAGAGATCGCCGACTGGGGGAGGGGCGGCCGACATCACTGCCCTCACTGAGTCTGAGGAGGCAGCGGCCTAGCTGGCTGGGGAGGGACAGGGGTCACGCCTGTGGGGAAGGGGAGATCGGCCTCTCCCAGCAACTCTGTACGGACCACAGCTCCATCACCTCATCAAATGCTGACATTCACAGGGAGTCACGTGCAGTCTTATCCAGCTCCTGCTCATTAACTGAAACTCTCTTTTCTAGACCCCAGCAGATCGAGGCCCACACGGCAGCCCAGCACCAGCCCGAGCCCCTGGACCACGTCCGAAGAGGAAGCTCTGGAAGAATCGTCACTGTGCTCACACCCGCCCTCCACCAGCTCAGAGACACTCCGGCACTCGGAGGGCTGCTGGAGACCAGCCACCCGCTCGGCCCGAGACACATGATGAGTCTCTGGAAGCAGCCGCCAACTCAGTGCTGGAAATGCATCGACAGGCGGGGGAACGTCAGGCAGAGATTCGACAGTCACTCAGCAGGATCGGGTGCAGGATGGAGGAGTCCGTCCACCTTCTGTCTCAGGTTGTGGCTCCGACATGCGAGCGCCCCAAGGTCATCATGGGAAGGCTGGCGATCACCATGGAGACCTTGGTCCAGCAGGTCTTGCCGGATTTGCGTTCGGTCCTGCACTCCATGGCCACATACCCTGGTGGACACCATCAGGGTGTAGCCGACATGGGGATGAGGCACCTTGACCTCCCTCCAGGTGCACCATCTCCTGCAGGAGTCAGGATGGGGCCCTCGGGCACCCACAGGGGGGTTAAGTGTCAGCCGGACACCCCGGGGGCCTCCTCTCAGGACCCCCCAAGGGGCTCACCTCTTTGCATTGCCAGATGGTGAAGGGTGCAACACACTGTGGGAAATCCTGTCGGGAGTGTATTGGAGTGAGCCACCTGAGTGATCCAAGCATCTGAAATGCATCTTCAGAAGCCCTGTGGTCTGCTCTATAAGGGAGCGTGTGGAGCTGTGAGCAGCGTTGTACCTCTCCTCGGACCGACTCTGGAGGACAGCGCACTGGTGTCATCGGCCAGCGTTTCAGTGGCTGCCCCTTTTCCCCGAGCAGCCATCCCTGCAGACGCACAGGCCCCTCGACAATCTCAGGCACCTGGGAGTGACTCAGGATGTAGGAGTCATGGTAACTCCCAGGGTACCGTGCACAAACGTGTGGTATGTGCTTCTGGTGAGCACACACCAGTTGCTTGTTGATGGAATGGTAGCCCTCGCGGTTTATAAACATTAGGGGCTGCTGCCATGGAGCCCGTATAGCCACACGGGGACAGCCTATTGTTCCCTGTACTGTTGGGAAGCCTGAGATAGCGGTGAAGCCGGTGAATATTGCAGCTGGACTATCTTCACCCAGAGCAAACCTGACGTAATGATGGGCCTTCCTGTAAAGGGCATCTGTAACCTCCTTTATGCATCAATGTGTTGCAGACTGAGAGATGGCACACAGGTCCCCTGTTGATCCTTGGAAAGAACCAAATGCAAAGAAATCGAGTGCTGTGGGCACCTTCAAAGCCACTGGCAGGAGATACCCTCCAACGCCATGTGGCATCAGGTCTTCATGAAGAATGTGACATAGGTGATGTACCAGAGCTCGGGACAAGCACTGATGTGCACGGCATTGCCTCTCACTCATTTGTAATTAACAGACTCTTGGACAATAAACCCTAGGCCTGGAGAGTCACCCCCATTGCCTGGATCTCTCCTCCTGACCCTCCTGTTCATGCTGTGGCTCCGCTTGACCATGTCCCTCCTGCTGGAGCTGCACGCGGAGTCGCCTCTCCCTCCTTCACCTCTTCCATTGCATTAGGACCCTGACGAGGGCAGCATTGAGCCCTGGGTCCATATCTGTTTTCTGCCTTCACTCTGAGCGGAAACATTGAAGACACCAATGATTCAAGGGCAAGAAAGTGAAGCCCAGAAGATGACACATTTGGAGACCGGAAGGGTCCGGTGTGGGCAGCACTGGCAAGGCTAGAACCTGTTGTCCAAACCTAACCGCCCTTGAACTGAATGGCTTGCTCGGCATTTAAGAATCAACCACATTGCTGTGGGTCTGGAGTCACATGTAGGCCAGACCGGGTAAGGATGGCAGATTTCCTTCTCTAAAGGACATTTGTGAATCAGATGGTTTTTTACAACAATCGAAGATAGTTGTTATGGTCACCGTTACTGAGGTTAGCTTTTAATTCTAGATTTTATTACAAACGAACATATGAATTAGTAGCAGGAAGAGACCACTTGGCGATTTGAGCCTGCTCCACCATTCAATAAGATCATGGCTGATTTTGACCTCCTGCCTACCCCCAATAGCCTTTCACCCGCTTGCTTATAAAGAATCTATCCACCTCTGCCTTATAAATATACAAAGACTCTGCTTCCACCACCTTTTGAGGAAGAGAGTTCCAAAGGCTCACAACCTTCAGAGAAAAAAGTCTCCTCATCTCTTCTTAAGTGGGCAACCCCTTATTTTTAAACAGCGACCCCTAGCTCTAGATTCTCCCACAAGAGGAAACATCCCCTCCACGTTGCTATGATCCCAGCTGATGTTATTACTGGACAAGTTAGATCCCCAGGTTGGAACCCAGCTTGATAGATCCTAACTTTTATCTTTCGTTTAGATGTGTGGAGAGTGGCTACTGAACAGAGTCGCAGGAGTCAGCTTTTAACAAAAGGATAAAACATTTGTTAAACAGGCAAAGATGAACTATATTACAATACTCCTTCACCCACAACCCACAGATCACAGAATCATAGGGCAGAATTTTGCTGTCGGTGAGCAGGGGGCGGGGCCCACTTGCCGACACGTAAAATGACGTGTGATGACATCGGGAGGATGACCCGACATCATCCCGCCCCATTTAAATCTTCAGGAAGGCGGGGGCACAGCAAAATCAGCTGTCTGCCCTCTGACCTGTCAATGGCCAATGGCTTCCCGCCAGATGTCACGCCGGGTGGGCCTTAATTGGCCCGCCCACTTAAAATGGCGGCGGAGCCCGCTTCTCCGGCGGGGATCGGCTCCCTGCCCACCGGAGATTGGGTCGGGCCCACCCGCCCGACAGGCAGAAAATTCTGCCCACAGAATCTTAATGGCACAGAAGGAGGCCATTCAGCCCATCATGTCTGCACTGGCTCTCCAAATGAGCATTATGACCTAGTGCCGTTGTCCTGCCTTTTCCCTGTACCTCTGCACATTGTTTCTATTCAAATAATCATCCGATGCCCTCTTGAATGCCTCGATTGAACTTGCCTCCACCACATTTCCAGGCAGCGCATTCCAGACCCAAACCACTCATTGTGTGAACAAGATGTTTCTCACGTCACATTTGCTTCTTTTGCAAATCACTTTAAATCTGTGCCCTCTTGTTCTTGATCTTTTTATGAGCAGGAACAGCTTCTCCCTGTCTACTCTGTCCAGCCCCCTCATGATTTTAAACATCTCTATCAAATCTCCTCTCCAAGGAGAACTGTCCCAACCTCTCCAATCTATCCTCATAGCTGAAGTTTCTCATGCCTGGAACCATTCTTGTAAACCTCTTCTGCACTCTCTCCAATGTGTTCACATCCTTCCTGTAATGTGGTGCCCAGAGCTGTACACAATATTCCAGCTGAGGTCAAACAAATGATCCATATTAAAAGGACAAAATTAAAGGTTCTGTATATATGAGCACATGGCATTCGAGACAAAACAGATGAACTGATAGCGTAAATAGAAATAAGTAAGTACGATCTGATACCATTACAGAGACATGGCTGCAGGATGGCATAGATTGGGACCTGGATATTGAAGGGTATGTGACATTTAGGAAGGACAGGAAGTTAGGAAAAGGTGGAGGGGTGGCTTTGTTAATTAACGATGGTATTTGCCCATTAGAGAGGGATGACCTTAGTTCAGGAAATCAGGATGTAGAAGCGGTTTGGGTTGAGATGAGGAATGATGAGGACAAGAAGTCACTTGTGGGAGTGGTGTACAGGCCCCCTAATTGTAACTACACAGTAGGATGGAGCATAAAAGAAGAGGTAATGGAAGCTAGCCAGAAAGGTACAGCAATAATCATGGGGGATCTTAATGTACATATAGACTGGAAAAATCAGATGGGCAAAGGTAGCCTAGATGAGGAGTTCATAGAATATTTTCAGGATAGTTTCTTAGAACAGCACGCTCTGGAACCAACCAGAGAGCAGGCAGTACTAGACCTGGTACTGAGCAACGAGATAGGATTAATTGATAACCTCCTGGGGAGAACACCCCTAGGTAGCGGCGATCCTAATATGATTGAATTTTACTTTCATTTTGAGGGAGAAACGAGTGCATCCAAGGCTAGTATTTTAAACTTAAATATGAAAGCAAAACTAGCTAAAGTGAACTGGCAAATGAGATTAAGAGATATGTCAATAGAGATGCAGCAACAAACATTTAAAGGGCGATTTGAGAACACACAGAATAGATACATTCCAATGAGAAAGAAAAATTCCAAGGGGAGGATCCACCATCCGTGGTTAAGCAAAAAAGGTAAAGACAGTATCAAACTTAAAGGAAAAACATATAATTACACAAAGACGGGTGGCAGGTCAGAAGATTGGAAAGAATATAAAGAACAGCAAAGAATGACAAAAAGATTAATAAGGAGGGAAAAATTACAGTATGAGAGAAAGCTAGCTAGAAATATAAAGACGGGTAGTAAGAGTTTCTATAAATATTTAAATAAGAGAGTTAACAAAGTGAGCGTTGGTCCTATAGAGTGTGTCTGGGGAATTGATAATGGAAAGTAGGGAGATGTCAGATGAATTAATCATGTATTTTGCTTCGGTCTTCACTATAGAGGACACAAGTAACATCCCAGAAATAGCTGTAAATCAGGAAATGGAAAGGAGGGAGGAGCTCAGGAAAATTACAATCACCAGGGAAGTGGTATTGAGCAAATTGTTGGGGTGCAGGCTGACAAATCCCCAGGTCCGGATAAACTTCACCCTAAGGTCTTGAAAGAAGGGGCTAGTGAGATAATTGATGCACTGGTTTTAATTTCCCAAAATTCCCTAGATTCGGGGAAGGTTCCATTAGATTGGAAAATAGCAAATATAGCTCTTTTATTGAAAAAGGGAGTGAGACAGAAAGCAGGCAACTATAGGTCAGTTAGCTTAACATCTGTCACAGGGAAAATATTAGAAGCTATTATTAAAGATGTTTTCGCAGGGCACTTAGAAAAATTCAAGGCTATCAGGCAGAGTCAACGTGTAAAAGGGGACTTGCGTTTAACCAATTTATTGGAGTTTTTTGAAGGGGTCACATGTGCTGTGAATAAAGGGGAACTGGTGGATGTACTTTACTTAGATTTCCAGAAGGCATTTGATAAGGTGCCACATCAAAGATTATTGTGGAAAATAAAAGCTCATGGTTTAGCGAGTAACATATTGGCATGGATAGAAGATTGGCTAGCTAACAGGAAACAGAGTTGGCATAAATGGGTCTTTTTCTGGTTGGCAGGATATGATGAGTGGTGTGTCACAGGGATCAGTGCTGGGACCTCAAATGTTTACAATTTATATCAATGACTTGGATGAAGGGACTGAAGATATGGTTGCTAAATTTGCTGATGACACAAGGATAGGTAGGAAAGTAGATTGTGAAGAGGACATGAGGAGGCTACAAAGTGACATAGATAGGTTAGATGAATGGGCAAAAATCTGGCAAATGGAGTATAATGTGGACAAATGTAAAATCATTTATTTTGGCAGGAAGGATAAAAAAGAAGTTTATTATCTAAATGGTGAGAGATTGCAGAGCTCTGAGATTCACAGGGCTCTGGGTGTCCTAGTGCATGAATCACCTGTATGCAGGTACAGCAAGTAATGAGGAAAGCTAATAGAATGTGAGAGGAATTGATTACAAAAGTAGGGAGGTTATGCTTCAGTTGTACAGGGTATTGGTGAGATGACATCTGGAGTATTGTGTACAGTACTGGTTTCCTTATTTAAGGAAGGATGTAAATGCGTTAGAAGCAGTTCAGAGAAGGTTTACCAGACTAATACCAGGAATGGGTGGGTTGTCTTATGAGGAAAGGCTGGACCGGATAGGCTTGTATCCGTTGGAGTTTAGAAGAGTAAGAGGCGACTTAATTGAAACCTTTAAGATCCTGAGGCGTCTTGACAGGGTGGATATGGAAAGGATGTTTCCTTTTGTGGGAGAATCTAGAACTAGGGGTCACTGTTTAAAAATAAGGGGTCGCCCATTTAAGACAGTCTTTTTCTCAGGCGGTGTGAATCTTTGGAACTCTCTTCCTCAAAAGGTGATGGAGGCAGAATCTTGGAATATTTTTAAGGCAGAGCTAGATAGATTCTTGATTAGCAAGGAGGTGAAAGGTTATCTGGGGTGGGCAGGAATGTGGGGTTGGGGTTACATTCAGATCAGCCATGATCTTATCGAATGGCGGAGCAGGCTCGAGGGGCCAACTGGCCTGTTCCTCCTCCCAAATCATATGTTCATGTGCAGATTCACAAGGATAACACAAGTTACTAAAGCTAACTTATACTCTAATGTTCACAGTAAGTACACAGTCCATGTAAACCAATAGGCGAACTGTGGTCAGACACACCACACTCTGAAACCAAGTGACTAGATGCCACCACAATCAGATGCTATGGATCCCCCATCAACCTCCCCCCAGAGGCTTGTCACACCATGAGCCAACCAGTCTCTCTGGACTCCCTCTTTCACATGAGGGTTTCCAATCTCCACTCTCGAAGAACCTTCTTTAGAATCTTCTCCCAAACTGACGCTTTTTCTCAGATGCCTTCCGCAAGGGTCCATCTCCAGGGTTTTGAGCTCTCCTGGATCACCATGTGCACTCAAGACTCCTTCCACGCACTCTCTCGCTGACTCAACCGTGCCAATAGAACACCACTGCTTCACATGCCCCATAGTAAAGAGTTACAGACATTCAGCTGTCTTCTTGGATCTTCTGGCTTCAGCAAGCCTCTATTGCTTTAAATCTGCATCTTGCAACTTCTCCCTTTAAGCTTGGAGCCGTTCTATTCCCCTCACTCTTAACTTCACTTAAGAGGACCTTTTCCAGATTCCTGTTCTTTCCCTTTGACTAGAAGGTCTTCTTGAGACTTTCTTTCTTCCTTTAGGACCTTCTCCCTGGTTTCTGGGACTTTCTATTCCTTTGGGAAATCTGCTCTCTCTGCAGCTCCCTCTGCTGTATCCAGTTTCTCTGGAATCATGGCTCCAACTTTTGTTTGGGACTTGCTATCTGTCCCTCTCCTAAACTGTTTCTGCTGGCAACTCCTTTCAACTTTAGAGCACACTGACCGACAGAACTCAAATTGCTTTCAGTTTCTCTGTCACTGTATGTGTGGAGCCTCCCTCTCTGGACCCCTGTTGCTCGGCAACAGCACAATTCTTTTCTACCTCATTTTGTTTTTAACTCCCCTTCAAGAGTCATAAAGTCTCATTAAAATGCAGGCATCTTTTAAAATGAAACTAAAAGACAAGTTCTCCCTTTCTTAACCCGCAAAATACAGAAATACATATTAAACTTCATTCCTAACACCCACAAATACAAATATAACTTACTTAAACGATCTCTAGTTCCTAACAACATCCACCCTGTGAAGACCCCAGGATCTATTATGTTTCAATCAGATGGCCTCTTACATTTCTAAACTCCAGCGGATTCCACAGAACCATAGAAAGGTTATGGCACAGAAAGAGGCCATTCAGCCCATTGTGTCTGTGCTGGCCAAAAAGATAAATAAATAAAACACTAGCCGCCCATTCTAATCCCACCTTCCAGCACTTGGTCCATAGCTTTTATTACGACCAGTCCCCAGGTGGGGAGCCAAGTTTGTGAACTTCCCGACTAGGGCCCCAATTTTGTTTTGCTCCCGGGTGAGGAGGAATGAACTGGCCCCCCCTTCTTTATTCAACCCCCATGACTGATCGCAACACAGTTAATTTAAATGGGATCCCTTCCCCCCCATTGATACCTTTACCAAGTCCGAATGTATTTTTTTTTAGAAGGAGCCAATTGAACCAGGCTTTGAGTCTCAAAGAAAGAGTAAGTTTATTAGTTACTAAAACCCGAGAAAAAATGATAAAAACGCAACACACATACACACAGATCAGAATTGAGAAATTAAGAGTCCAAATAAAAGTTAAAAAAATCCGAATCAGTCTTTGGCTTGTCCATGAGGCATAGATGGCAGTACGTTGCGGCCGTTAAGTTGGGTGATTTCGGTAGAGCTGACTTTGGCAACTTCGCAGTGGGTTTGGAGGCTCTTGCTTCTGCAGGGTAGCAGAAAGGCTGTCCTATTTCCTTTTTGATGGTGGCTTCTCCTGAGCCTTGCCCCCAGTAACAGAGAGAGAGAGAGAGAGAGAGAGGCTGACTTCACCTGCAACTACAGGGGTGACTAGTTGGCCTCCTTGTGCTGTCACTCTCACAGCACACCAGCACACACTGCACTGCTCTGCAATTAGCTTTTGAACCCATTTTTCCCTGTGTATTTCAGAAGGGGAAATAGTCACCTTGCATCCATCTCAGAACTGTTTACAAACTCTGAGATATAAATCATCAGGAGATGGATTTTTGGGTGACTGCTGAGACATTTAAATCAGCCTTTTGTCTCCGCAATAACAGAAGACTAAAGTTCAATCTTTTGCATCTTTCCTATCTCCCTTTAAAGAGTCCCTGCTTGAAGAAGGCCATGACACCTTCTCAGGTGCGACATTCCGTGTTCTCTCAGGACAGGTCTCTCAGTATCATCCACATAGGAATTTTCCAGAAAGCGGTCACTTTACATGATCAGCCGTCTCTTGCTCAGTGTCCTTGCTCATATTTCTTTAAAAACACACACGTCTTCCTTTAAAAGTTCAACATGCCCAGAAGTAATTTGTGACGGTAATCGGCTTTTCATGACACCTGGCAGGTTACAGCATTTTAGGTGCAGATCCAGGTGCCTTTTCAATGAGTTGAGGGTTTCTGCCTCCATCACCAAACCAGGCAGCGAATTCCAGACACTCCCGCCTTGTGAGTGAAGAGGTTTTTCCTCATGTCCCCTCTAATCCTTCTACCAATCATCTTAAATCTGTGCCCCCCACCGGTAACTGATCTCTCCATTAGGGGAAACAGGTCCTTCCTGTCTACTCTATCTCAATTTTGTAAACCTCAATGAGGTCCCCCCTCAGCCTCCTCTGTTGTAAGGAAAACAGCCCCAGCCTATCCAAACTTTCCTCATTGTTGCAATTTTCAAGCCCTAGCAACATTCTTGTAAGTCTCTTCTGCACTGTCTCCAGAGCATTTTTGTCCTTCCTGTAATGTGGTGACCAGAACTGTACACAAAATTCCAGCTTTTTACACAATTCCATCATTACATCCCTGCTTTTGTATTCAATATCTCACCCAGTAAAGGAAAGCATTCCATCTGCTTTCTTTACCACCTTGTCCACCTGTCCAACCACCTTCAGAGATCTGCAGACATGCTCACTTCCTCAGCCCCTCTCAATATCCTCACATTTATTGAGTGTTCCCTCTCCTTTGCCCCGCTCACATGCATTACCTCACACTTTTCCGGATTGAATTCCATTTGCCACTTTTCTGCCCACTCAACCAAACCATTGATATCACTCTGCAGTCGACAGCTATCCTCTTCGCTATCAACTACACGGCCAATTTTTATGTCATCTGCAAATTTCCCAATCATGCCTCCCACATTTCAGTCTAAATCATTAATATATACGACAAACAGCAAGGGCCCCGTGGAACACCACTGGAAACCACTTTCCATTCGCAAAAACATCCATCGACCATTACCCTTTGTTTCCTAAACAAAAACAAAAATAGCTGGAAAAACTCAGCAGGTCTGGCAGCATCTGCGGAGAGGAACACAGTTAACGTTTCGAGTCCGTATGACTCTTCAACAGAACTAAGGAAAAATAGAAAAGAGGTGAAATATAAGCTGATTTAAGGGGGGCTGGGACAGGTAGATCTGGATAGAGGTGGAGATAACCAAAAGATGTCACAGACAAAAGGACAAAGAAGTGTTGAAGGTGGTGATATTATCTAAGGAATGTGATAATAAAGGTACAGATAGCCCTAGTGGGGGTGGGGTGGGGGGAAGGGATCGAAATAGGCTAAAAGGCAAAGATAAAACAATGGATGGAAATACATTTAAAAATAATGGAAATAGGTGGGAAGAGAAAAATCCATATAAATTATTGGGGAAAAGGGGGATCGGAAGGGGGGTGGGAATGGAGGAGAGAGTTCATGATCTAAAATTGTTGAACTCAATATTCAGTCCGGAAGGCTGTAAAGTGCCTAGTCGGAAGATGAGGTGCTGTTCCTCCAGTTTGTGTTGAGCTTCACTGGAACAATGCAGCAGGTCAAGGACGGACATGTGGGCATGAGAGCAGGGTGGAGTGTTGAAATGGCAAGCGGCAGGGAGGTCTGGGTCATGCTTGTGGACAGACCGAAGGTGTTCTGCAAAGCGGTCGCCCAGTCTGCATTTGGTCTCTCCAGTGTAGAGGAAACCGCATTGGGAGCAGAGAATGCAGTAGACTAAGTTGAGGGAAGTGCAAGTGAAATGCTGCTTCAGCTGAAAGGAGTGTTTGGGCCCTTGGACGGTGAGGAGGGGGGAAGTAAATGGGCAGGTGTTGCACCTTCTGCAGTTGCATGGGAAGGTGCCGTGGGAGGGGGTTGAGGTGTAGGGGGTGATGGAGGAGTGGACCAGGGTGTCCTGGAGGGAACGATCCCTACAGAATGCCGCCGGGGGGGTGAAGGGAAGATGTGTTTGGTGGTGGCATCATGCTGGAGTTGGCAGAAATGGCGGAGGATGATCCTTTGAATGCGGAGGCTGGTGGGGTGATAAGTGAGGACAAGGGGGACCCTATCATGGCTCTGGGAGGGAGAGGAAGGTGTAAGGGCAGATGCGCAGGAGATAGGCCGGACATAGTTGAGGGCCCTGTCAACCACCGTGGGTGGAAAACCTCGGTTAAGGAAGAAGGAAGACATGTCAGAGGAACTGTTTTTGAAGGTAGCGTCATCAGAACAGATGCGATGGAGGTGAAGGAACTGAGAGAATGGGATGGAGTCCTTACAGGAAGCGGGGTGTGAGGAGCTGTAGTCGAGGTAGCTGTGGGAGTCGGTAGGATTGTAATGGATATTGGTGGATAGTCTATCACCAGAATTTGAGACAGAGAGGCCAAGGAAGGGAAGGGAAGTGTCAGTGATGGACCATGTGAAAATGATGGAGGGGTGGAAATTGGAAGCAAAATTAATAAATTTTTCCAGGTCCAGACGAGAGCATGAAGCAGCACCAAAGTAATCATCGATGTACCGGAGAAAGAGTTGTGGGAGGGGGCCGGAGTAGGACTGGAACAAGGAATGTTCCACATACCCCATAAAGAGACAGGCATAACTGGGACCCATGCGGGTACCCATAGCCACACCTTTTATTTGGAGGAAGTGAGATGAGTTTAAGGAGAAATTGTTCAGTGTGAGAACAAGTTCAGCCAGATGGAGGAGAGTAGTGGTGGATGGGGATTGTTCGGGCCTCTGTTCGAGGAAGAAGCAGAGAGCCCTCAGACCATCCTGGTGGGGGATGGAGGTGTAGAGGGATTGGACGTCCATGGTGAAGAGGAGGCGGTTAGGGCCAGGGAACTGGAAATTGTTGATATGATGTAGGGTGTCAGAGGAATCACGGATGTAGGTGGGAAGAGACTGGACAAGGGGAGAGAAAATGGAGTCAAGATAGCAAGAAATGAGTTCCATGGGGCAGGAACAGGCTGACATGATCGGTCTGCCGGGACAGTCCTGTTTGTGGATTTTGGGTAGGAGGTAGAAGCGGGCCGTCCGAGGTTGGGAGACTATGAGATTGGAAGCTGTGGAATGAAGATCTCCAGAGGAGATGAGGTCAGTAACAGTCCTGGAAACAATGGCTTGATGTTCAGTGGTGGGGTCATGGTCCAGGGAGAGGTAGGAGGAAGTGTCTGCGAGTTGACGCTCAGCCTCCATGAGGTAGAGGTCAGTGCGCCAGACAACAACAGCACCACCCTTGTCAGCGGGTTTGATGACAATGTCAAGGTTGGACCTGAGAGAACGGAGTGCAGTGAGTTCAGAGAGAGACAGATTAGAATGGGTGAGAGGAGCAGAGAAATTGAGACGGCTAATGTCACGCCGACAGTTCTCAATGAAAAGATCAAGAGCAGGTAAGAATCCAGAGGGAGGGGCCAGGTGGAGGGAGAATATTGGAGGTGGGTAAAAGGATCCGTCGAACGGGGAGAGGACTCCTGCCTAAAGAAGTGAGCACGGAGACGAAGACGGCGGAAGAAGAATTCAGCATCGTGCCGAGCTTGAAATTCATTGAGATGAGGGCCTATGAGGGTATGAAACTAAGTCCTTTGCTAAGCACTGAACGTTCAGCATCGGAGAGGGGAAGGTCAGGGGGTATAGTGAATACACGGCCGGGGCTGGGATTGGAAGACGGGATGGGGACAGAGGGATGGGCAGGGCTGGAGGGTCCTGGATGGGCGTTGGTGTCGATGGGTTATTGGAGCTTGCGTTCCTTAGCACCTGAAAGAAAGAGACAAAGTTTCTTGTTGAGGCGTCAGATGAGACAAAAAATAAAATGAAACTGGGGGCAAGGGCAGCTTAGAAATAGGGTGCGGTGGTGCTGCTGTAGGGAGAGGTCGAGTGTGTTCATATGGCGGCGCATGGCACTGAGTGTGGATCTCAGAATGCGACGGGAACAGCAGTCCGAGGAGCGTTGTATGTCCCGGAGATACCTGTAATCCTGGGTGGGTTCGAAACATGAGGGATGGAACTTCAGTTGAAATCCACATGGGGTAAGTCAGAGACGAAGTCAGTCACTGAGAAAGGAAATATGGCTGTGAAAGCGGGTTTTAGTAAACACCTTGTCAAACACCAGGAGAGAAATGGAATGCAATGAAGGTGAACAAGGCAAAAGAGAGATACGAAAATCCTGTCGGAGAGAAGAGCAATACTTCTTCAAGGTAGGCATTCCTTAAAGAGAAGTGGCAGTCAATTAAACACTAAGATAAAAGCAAAAAACTGCGGATGCTGGAAAACCTTTGTTTCCTGTCGCTGAGACAAGTTTGGATCCAACTCACCACCTTCCCCTGTATCCCATGGGCTTTTACTTTTCTGACCAGTCTGCCAGGTGGGGCCTTACTAAAATCCATGTAGACAGCATCCACTGCACTACCCTCACCAATCCTGCTTGTTACTTCCTCAAAAAATTCTATTAAGTTAGTAAGACGCCACCTTCCCCTAACAAAACCACGCTGACTATCCCTGATCAATATGTGCCTCACTCAGTGACAGTTTATCCTGTCGCTCAGAATTGATTCTAATAATTTGTCCACAACCAAAGTCAGACTGACTGGCCTGTAATTATTTAACCAATCCCTCACACCCTTTTTTTTAGATAATGGTACAATGTTCGCAGACGCCTGATCCTCTGTTACCTCGCCTGTATCTAGTGAGGATCGGGAATGACCCTCAGAGCATCTGTTATTTCCTTCCTGGCTTCCTTCAACAGCCTGGGATGCAATCCATCAGCCCTGGTGATTTACCCACCTTCAACGATGACAGTCGCTCCAGTACTTCCTCTCTCACTATGCTTAGTGTGTCTAATATTTCACAATCCTCCTCTTTAACTAGAATGCCTGCATCAACCCTCCCCTTTGCGAAAAGAGACAAAGTACTCATTCAGAACCCTGCCCACATCTATTAGGCCAACACATAACTTACATGTGCATCTCTGACAGGCCCTACCCTTTCCTTAGATAAAAACAAAAAGCTAAAAGCTACTGCGGATGCTGGAAATCAAAACCTACCCTTTCCTTAGTTATTCTCTTGCACTTAATGTGCTGGTAAAACATCTTTGGGTTTTCTTTGATTTTACCTGCCAATATTTTTTCATATCCTCTCTTTGCTTTCCTAATTTCCCTTTTTACTTCGTCCCTGTACTTTCTATACTCCTCTAGGCTTTCTACAGTATTAAGTTTTATGTGACTGTCAAAAGCATTTTTTCTGCTTTCTCTTGGCCTGTATTTTGGATAACCAGGGGGCTCTAGATTTGGCAGTATCGCCCTTTTTCTTTGTGGGGACATGTCTACACTGTGCCTGTAGAATCTCGCTTTTGAATTCCTCCCACTGGTCTGTCACTGATTTCCTTTCTAGTAGCTGTATCCAGTCCACTCTCACCAGCTCACCTCTCAGCTTTGTAAAATTTGTCATCTCCCAATTTAGAACTTTAACTCCTGTTCTATCTTTGCCCTTTTCCATAATGATGCTAAATCTAACTGTATTATGGTCACTGTCTCCAAAATGGGCCCCCCACTGCTACTTCATCCACTTGCCCAGCTTCATTTCCTAAGACTAAATCTAGAATTACTCCCCCTCTCGTTGGGCTTGTTACATGCTGGCTAAAAAAATTCTCTTGAATGCAGTTCAAGAATTTTGTGCCCTCTGTGCACTGTACACTGTTCATATCCAAATTGATATTAGGGTAGTTGAGGTCTCCAACTATCACTGCCCTGTTGTTTCTTCACTCAGAGATTTGCCTACATATTTGCTCTTCTATCTCCCTCTCACTGTTTGGGGGTCTATAGTACACTCCTAGCAGTGTGGCTGCCCCTTTTTTATTTCTGAGCTCAACCCATTTGATGCTTCATTTAGTAGATCATCCCTCCTCACAGCTGTAATTGATTCTTTAACCAATAATGCGACACCCTCACCTTTTTAGCCCCCTCTCTATCCTGCCTGAAAACTCTATATCCAGGGGTGTTGAGCTGCCATTTTTGCCCCTCTTTAAGCCAAGTTTCCATTTTAGCAGTGGTACCATGCTGCCATGTGTCTACATGTGCCCTCGGCTCACGGCTGCATTTGCTATACTCCTTGCATTTACATGTACACCTTCTAACACTGCCAAATTCCTCTGCTGTACACTTCTTAACCTTTGCTTATTCTCTCTTTCGGTCGCTCACTAATTTTCTGTCTCCCGTTCCCTGCTCTGAATGGTCCCATCTGAATCTGCCTTCAGGTCCCTGTCCCCCTGTCAATCACAGCACATCCACTGGTTCCCCTTTATCCACAGCGCATGTGACTTCTTCAAAGAACGCCAATAAATTGGTTAAACATGATTTCCCTTTCACAAAGCCATGTTCTCTCTGCCTGATTGCCTTGAATTTTGTCTAAGTGCCCTGCTATAACATCTTTAATAATAGTTTCGAACCTTGACCCTGTGACAGATGTTAATCTAAATAGCCTTTAGTTCCCTGCTTACTATCTCCCTCCTTTTTTGAAAAAGGAAGTTACATTCACTATTTTCCAATATAATAGAACCTTTCCCAAATCTAGGGAATTTTGGGAAATTAAAACCAGCGCATCAACTATCTCACTGGCCACTTCTTTTAAGACCCCAAGGTGAAGTTTATCCGGACCTGGGGAATTGTCAGCCCACAGCCCCAACAATTTGCTCAATACCACTTCCCTGGTGACTGTAATTTTCCAGAGTTCCTCCCTCCCTTCCATTTCCTGATTGACACCCATTTCTGGGATGTTACTTGCATCCTCTATAGTGAAGACCGATGCAAAATACCTCTTCAATACATCGCCTTATTTTCCATTATTAATTAAAATCAAATTCCACCAGCTGCCTGTTGAACCCATATCTCCAGAGCATTAGGCAGGGTTATCTGGATTATTACCATTATGCCACTATCTGGACAGAGGAAAGCTGTTCCAATTAGCTGATGGTACAAGGACTAGGCAACACCGATTTCAGACTTTGGGTATGAGATGCAGGGGGGGAATGTGTGGAGGAACCTTTTACACAATGGCGGTGACCTGGAACTCGCTACCCACCCGGGTGGTGGAAGTGGAGACAATGAATGCGTTCGAAAGGAAATTGGATGGGCAGTTGAGGGAAATAAACTCGCAGGACTATGGGGCTAGAGAGGGGGGGAAACGGCTGCATGAATTGCTGTACAGAGAGCAGCACAGGCTCGATGGGCCGAATGGCCTCCTTCTGCGCCCTAAGGACTATGATCTTCTGACCTGAGAAAATGACTAAAAACGCAAATTGCCTTTGATCTCAGTACAAAAGTACTGAGTACAGTACAGAATACTGAAAGGCCTGGATAGAGTGGACGTGGGGAAGATGTTTCCATTAGTAGGAGAGACTAGGACCCGAGGGCACAGCCTCAGAGTAAAGGGAAGACCTTTTAGAACAGAGATGAGGAGAAACTTCTTTAGCCAGAGAGTGGTGAGTCTATGGAATTCATTGCCACAGAAGGCTGTGGAGGCCAAGTCATTGGGTGTATTTAAGACCGAGACAGATAGGTTCTTGATTGGTAAGGGGACCAAAGGTTAAGGGGAGAAGGCGGGAGAATGGGGTTGAGAAACTTATCAGCCATGATTGAATGGCGGAGCAGACTCAATGGGCCGAATGGCCTAATTTCTGCTCCTATGTCTTATGGTCTTATAAGCTGACCCGGCGTATAAGTCAGAGCAATTTTTCTAGCTGCAAAAGTGGTGCTTTTACACATTATCGGCGTATTAGCCAACAACCACCCCCTGCCACCAACCCCCAACTTTCAACCACAACATGGTATACATCAGTCTCCATTTTTTGCCACACAGGTGCATGTTTTACTTACCATATAACCGGGCACCAGGGATTGAGCGGGCGATACGGACTATACAGCGAAGATGCATGGGGGCTTAAGACACGGCCACACAGAGCGGACCCTGCGCGGTGAACAACAAAGAGAGATGAGTCCCCGAACTAAATGAATAAAGTGTGAAGCTGGTTTCAAGCTCAAAGTCGTATCATCCGCTAATTCGTCGAATAACTGCGTTAAAGTGAGGGAATTCAGTGTTAGTGAAAAACTGACGCCAGAATGGAGGGAGGAGTCCACCCTGAAGTAGGTGCCCAGGACCAAATGCGCTATGAGAACAGGGACCAGCCACTGGCCTGATCTTGAGAAGTATGTATGGGAATGGGTCCTCGAAAATCATCTCAATAGTTTCATCGGAACTCACCAGAAATGCAAATCGCATATATGCACTTAAGTGGGTAAATCAAACCCTGAGTCCAGCAAAAATTTCAGATCAACAGTTGGTTACTGTAGTTGCTCTCTGGAAATGTTATGTCCAGTCTTGCAGCAGGAGACCAAGATTGCTCAGAAACTACCAGGAGACCTCCATGTCAAAATGACCAGTTTCCAGTGATTCACCACCGAAAATACCAATGCTCCTCCAAGTGCCCTTCCAGCATCCCAATTTAAATCGCTCCACCATTGGCGGCCGTGCCTTCAGCTGCCTGAGCTCCAAGCTCTGGAATTCCCTCCCTAAACCTCTCCGCCTCGCTCTCTCCTCCTGTAAGACATTTGAGTATTGGTGAAAAAAGGGACACACTGTCAAAGCTGTTCCCAGGTGCATTCTCCGTGGCGACACCTCTACCACGCAAAGCCCACTTGCCAGTGAATCGGCACCCTCTTTCTCATGCAGCCTATAGTGTTGCTCCCTTTACAATTGGTATTCATGCGATCTGTCCTGATGAGCGCAAGTTATCAGTGATACTCAGGTTCTGTAATACCAAACGACTATTTAAGAGGTCCTGAAAATCGACCTCTTTGGCCAAACCTCTTTGTTCACCTGCCCCAATATCACCTTGTGTGGCTCAGTGTCAGATTTTTGGTTTGTAACGCTCCTTGGAACATTTTACTACATTAAAGGTGCTATGCAAGTACACGTTTTGTTGTTGTTGTTAAGTGAAAGGGCTGAAAGCTCATTGTGTCATGAATCAGTGTGTGTGGAACATTGTACCTGTCTGATATGGGGATTCCTTGGTTAATCCTGATCGTGAGCCACATGCCAGTGGGCACACAGAGCTGGGAAAATCCTCACAGCTCAGCAGGAATGAATCGATGCCATAAGCTTTCGAAAAAGGACAAAGAGGAAAGACTTGCATTCCTGTGTTGCCTTTAACCAGATGTCCCAAAGCTCTTTACAACCAATGAAGCACTTTCCTTTCTGAAGTATCGTCATTGTTGTAACGTAAGAAATGCAGAGCCAAATCAGAAACAGCAAACTCTTACAAACATCAATGTGGTAATGACCAGACCAGACCAGACCAGAGTGCACAAAACGATGAGGGGCCTAGATAGGGTAAACAGGGAAGACTCGTTTCTCCTGGCTGAGGGGTCAGTTACCAGGGCTCGTAGATTTAATGTGATTGGTAGAAGGATTAAAGGGGACATGAGGGAAAACTTTTCCACCCAGAGGGTGATGGGTACCTGGAATTCACTGCCAAAGTTGGTGGTTGAGGCTGAAACGCTCAACTCATTTAAAGGGTACCTGGATCTGCACCGGAAGTGCTGTACAAAAACAGAATTACCTGGAAAAACTCAGCAGGTCTGGCAGCATCGGTGGAGAAGAAATCAGTTAACGTTTCGGGTCTTCATGACTCTTTGGCAGAACTGAAGCATAGTTAGGAGAAAGGTGAAATATAAGCTGGTTTAAGGTGGGGGGGCGGGGGGAGAGAGAAGTTGAGGGTGTGGTGATTGTGGAGATAAGCAAGCAGTGATAGGAGCAGATAATCAAAAGATGTCACAGACAAAAGGATCAAAGAGGTGTTGAAGGTAGTGATATTTGTCTAAGAAAAGTGCTAATTAAGAATGGAAGACAGGACACTCAAGGTACAGCTCTAGTGGGGGTGGGGTGGAAAGACTAACAAAGTTTTAGTTTTAGATTTAAAAATAATGGAAATAGGTGGGAAAAGAAGAATCTATATAAATTATTGAAAAAAAAGGGAGGGGGGAGAAACGGGGTGGGGTTGGTGGGGGGAGGGGGAGTTTAAGATCTAAAGTTGTTGAATTCAATATTCAGTCTGGAAGGCTGTAAAGTGCCTAGTCGGAAGATGAGGTGCTGTTCCTCCAGTTTGCATTGGGCTTCACTGGAACAATGCAGCAAGCCAAGGACAGACATGTGGGCAAGAGAACAGGGTGGAGTGTTAAAATGGCAAGCGACAGGGAGGTTTGGGTCTTTCTTGCAGACAGACCACAGGTGTTCCGCAAAACGGTCGCCCAGTTTGCGTTTGGTCTCTCCAATGTAGAGGAGACCGCATTGGGAGCAACGAATGCAGTAGACTAAGTTAGGGGAAATGCAAGTGAAATGCTGCTTCACTTGAAAGGAGTGTTTGGGCCCTTGGACGGTGAGGAGAGAGGAAGTGAAGGGGCAGGTGTTGCATCTTCTGCGTGGGCATGGGGAGGTGCCATAGGTGGGGGTTGAGGAGTAGGGGGTGATGGAGGAGTGGACCAGGATGTCCCAGAGGGAACGATCCCTACGGAATGCCGTCGGGGGGGTGAAGGGAAGATGTGTTTGGTGGTGGCATCATGCTGGAGTTGGCGGAAATGGCGGAGGATGATCCTTTGAATGCGGAGGCTGGTGGGGTGATAAGTGAGGACAAGGGGGACCCTATCATGTTTCTGGGAAGGAGGAGAAGGCATGAGGGAGGATGCGCGGGATATGGGCCGGACACGGTTGAGGGCCCTGTCAACGACCGTGGTTGGAAAACCTCGGTTAAGGAATAAGGAGGACATGTCAGAGGAACTGTTTTTGAAGGTAGCGTCATCAGAACAGATGCGACGGAGGCGAAGGAACTGAGAGAATGGGATGGAGTCCTTACAAGAAGCGGGGTGTGAGGAGCTGTAGTCGAGGTAGCTGTGGGAGTCGGTAGGCTTGTAATGGATATTGGTGGACAGTCTATCATCAGAAATTGAGACAGAGAGGTCAAGGAAGGGAAGAGAAGTTTCAGAGATGGACCATGTGAAAATGATGGAGGGGTGGAGATTGGAAACAAAATTAATAAATTTTTCCAGGTCCCGACAAGAGCATGAAGCAGCACCGAAGTAATCATCGATGTACCGGAGAAAGAGTTGTGGGAGGGGGCCGGAGTAGGACTGGAACAAGGAATGTTCCACATACCCCATAAAGAGACAGGCATAGGTGGGGCCCATGCGGGTACCCATAGCCACACCTTTTATTTGGAGGAAGTGAGAGGAGTTAAAGGAGAAATTGTTCAGTGTGAGAACAAGTCCAGCCAGACGGAGGAGAGTAGTGGTGGATGGGGATTGTTCGGGCCTCTGTTCAAGGAAGAAGCTAAGGGCTCTCAGACCATCCTGGTGGGGGATGGAGGTGTAGAGGGATTGGACATCCATGGTGAAGAGGAAGCGGTTGGGGCCAGGGAACTGGAAATTGTTGATGTGACGTAAGGTGTCAGAGGAATCACAGATGTAGGTGGGAAGGGACTGGACAAGGGGAGAGAGAAGGGAGTCAAGATAACGAGAAATGAGTTCCGTGGGGCAGGAACAGGCTGACACGATCGGTCTGCCAGGACAGTGCTGTTTGTGGATTTTGGGTAGGAGGTAGAAGCGGGCCGTCCGAGGTTGGGCGACTATCAAGTTGGAAGCTGTGGGAGGAAGATTTCCAGAGGAGATGAGGTCAGTGACAGTCCTGGAAACAATGGCTTGATGTTCTGTGGTGGGGTCATGGTCCAGGGAGAGGTAGGAGGAAGTGTCTGCGAGTTGACGCTCAGCCTCCGCGAGGTAGAGGTCAATGCGCCAGACAACAACAGCACCACCCTTGTCAGCGGGTTTGATGACAATGTTGGGGTTGGACCTGAGAGAACGGAGTGCAGTGAGTTCAGAGAGAGACAGGTTAGAGTGGGTGAGAGGAGCAGAGAAATTGAGACGGCGAATGTCACGCCGACAGTTCTCAATGAAAAGATCAAGAGAAGGTAAGAATCCAGAGGGAGGGGTCCAGGTGGAGGGAGAATATTGGAGGTGGGTAAAAGGATCCGTTGAACGGGGAGAGGACTCCTGCCCAAAGAAGTGAGCACGGAGACGAAGACGGCGGAAGAAGAGTTCAGCATCGTGCCGAGCCCAAAATTCATTGAGATGAGGGCGTAAGGGTATGAAACTAAGTCCTTTGCTGAGCACTGTAACCTGCAAGACTACGGACCAGGTGATGGAAAGTGGGATTAAAACGGGCAGCGAGTTTCTTTTTATTTGGCCGGTGGAGACACAATGGGCTGAATGGCCTCTTTCTGCACCGTAGCTTTTCTTTGCTTCCATCATCCTTTTTGTGATGTTGGTTATGGGAAGTATTGGCCCAGGACACAGGGATAACTCCCATACTTTTCTTTGAAATAATGCTCTGGGCTTTTCAAAGCAGTGCCCTGAGAGAGCATGTAGGGTCACAATTTAACATCCCACCCAGAAGACCACACCTCCAACAATACAGTGCCACCCTAGGCTTTTGCACCCAAGTGCCAGAGTGGGATCTGAACCCACAACCTCCTGACCTAGAAGCACCAGAGCAAACACCTGAACCACAGCCGACACGCAAAGTGTATGCTATGGTCATTCAGATGGACATAATGAATTCTGTGACACCATTTCAAAGAAAATTCGCGAGTTCTCCTCGATATCCTGGGAACGTTTATCCCTCAACCAAAGCTGCAAATACAGGTGATCTAGTCATTTATAACATTGCTGTTTGTGGGAGCTTGCTGTGCACAAATTGGCTGCTGTGTTTCCTATACCAACTACATTTCAAAGAACAAAGAACAAAGAAAAGTACAGCACAGGAACAGGCCCTTCGGCCCTCCAAGCCTGCGCCAATCACATTGCCCGTCAACTAAAACATTTTGCACTTCCGGAGTCCGTATCCCTCTATTCCCATCCTATTCATGCATTTGTCAAGCTGCCTCTTAAACACCACTATCGTACCTGCTTCCACCACCTCCTCTGGCAGCGAATTCCAGACACTCACTACCCTCTGCGTAAAAAACTTGCCCCGCACATCTCCTCTATAGTTTTCTCCTCTCACCTTAAATCTATGTCCCCTAGTAATTGACTCTTCCACCCTGGGAAAAAGCTTCTGACTATCTTCTCTGTCCATGCCACTCATAATTTTGTAAACTTCTATCAAGTCGCCCCTCAATCTCCGTCGCTCTAGTGAGAACAATCTGAGTTTCTCCAACCTCTCCTCATAGCTAATAACCTCCAGACCATGCAGCATCCTGGTAAACCTCCTCTGCACCCTCTCCAACGCCTCCATATCCTTCTGGTAATGTGGTGACCAGAATTGCACGCAATATTCCAAGTGTGGCCTAACCAAGGTTCTATACAGCTGCAGCATGACTTCCCAGCTTTTATACTCAATACCCCTGCCAATGAAGGCAAGCATGCCATATGCCTTCCTGACTATCTTATCCACCTGCGTTGCCACTTTCATTGACCTGTGGACCTGTACACCCAGATCCCTCTGCCTGTCAATGCACTTAAGGGTTCTGTCATTTACTGTATAATTCCTGCCTGTATTTGACCTTCCAAATTGCATTACCTCACATTTGTCCGGATTAAATTCCATCTGCCATTTCTCCGCCCAAGTCTCCAACCGATCTATATCCCGTTGTATCCTTTGACAATCCTCTTCACTATCTGCAACTCCTCCAACCTTAGTGTCGTCTGCAAACTTACTAATTAGCCCAGTTACATTTTCCTCCAAATCATTTATGTATACTACAAACAGCAAAGGTCCCAGCTCTGATCCCTGCGGAACTCCACTAGTCACAGCTCTCCATTCAGAAAAGCACCCTTCCACTGCTACCCTCTGTCTTCTATGACCAAGCCAATTCTGTATCCATCTTGCCAGCTCACCTCTGATCCCGTGCGACTTTACCTTCTGTACCAGTCTGCCATGAGGGACCTTGTCAAAGGCCTTACTGAAATCCATGTATATAACATCCACTGCCCTTCCATCATCGATCATCTTTGTCACTTCCTCGAAAAACTCGATCAAGTTAGTGAGACACAACCTCCCCTTCACAAAACCATGCTGCCTCTCACTAATACGCCCATTTGCTTCCAAATGGTAATAAATCCTGTCACGAAGAATCTTCTCCAATAATTTCCCTACCACTGACGTAAGGCTCACTGGCCTGTAATTTCCTGGATTATCCCTGCTACCCTTCTTAAACAATGGAACAACATTGGCCATTCTCCAGTCCTCTGGGACCTCACCCGTAGCCAGTGAGGATACAAAGATTTCTGTCAAGGCCCCAGCAATCTCCTCCCTTGCTTCCCTCAGTACTCTGGGGTAGATCCCATCTGGCCTTGGGGACTTATCTACCTTAATATTCTTCAAGACGCCTAACACCTCCCCTTTTTTGATCTCAACATGATCTAGGCTATCTACACACTCTTCCCTAGACAAATCTACTGCTAAGTCCTTCTCTTTGGTGACTACTGATGGGGAGTATTCATTTAGTATCTCTCCCATTTCTTCTGGCTCCACACACAGATTCCCACCTCTGTCCCTGAGTGGGCCTACCCTTTCCCTGGTTACCCCCTTGCCCTTTACATATGTATAAAAGGCCTTAGGATTTTCCTTAATCCTGGTTGCCAGTGACTTTTCATGACCCCTTTTAGCCCTCCTGACTCCTTGCTTAAGTTTCTTCCTACTTTCTTTATATTCTCCACGGGCTTCATCTGTTCCCAGCCTTCTAGCCCTTACGAATTTTTGACTAATCTCACAATAACCTTCGTTATCCAAGGTTCCTGAAACTTGCCATGCTTATCCTTCATCCTAGCAGGAACATGCCGGTCCTGAATTCTTATCAACTGACATTTGAAAGCCCCCCACATGTCAGTTGTTGATTTGCCCTCAAACATCCGCCTCCAGTCTAGATTCCTCGGTTCCTGCCTACTATTGTTATAATTAGCCTTCCCCCAATTAAGCACCAAAAGTACTTCATTCAATGTGAAGCACTTTGGGACGTCCAGACGTCATGAAAGGTGCTATATAAATGCAAGCCTCTCTTACTTTGAAAATAGGCCCATAACTAAATATAGAACCTTCATTGTGGGGAGAATGATAGACCCAGATCCACATCCTCTTTACTGCTGTCTCTGTAGTTTCTTGCAGAATGTGTCAAATATCAGGCTGCGATTTGGGTAAATACTGGAAACAAGTCATGCAGATCCTCTGTTTGCAGGACACATTCATCTTAACTTATGCCAGGAGGTGATTACCATCGCGTACATGAGAGCCTCATAAAATCCAGGAATACCTGCTTGGCCTGCGGGTATACCCGCATTTTCATCAGGGGCAAAGAATCCAGGGAAATGAAAAACTATTGCATTGATCCAGCAATTTTCTGAATTTTCAGAGAGTGCAGAATTTTTATTTACAGAAACAGGCCATTTAGACCAGCTGGTTTTTTTCTGCATTCTTTCATGGGAGGTGGTTGTCACTGACAAGACCAGCATTTGTTGCCCATCTTGAATTTCCCTTGAACTGAGCGGCTTGCTCGGCCATTTCAGAGGGGTCAGTTAAGAGTCAACCACATTGCTGTGGCTCTGGAGTCACATGTAGGCCAGACCAGGTAAGGACGGCAGATTTCCTTCCCTAAAGGACATTAGTGAACCATGTGGGTTTTTACAACAGTTTCATGGTCACCGTTACTGAAACCAGCTTTATATTCACAATATCACAGTGTCTTTGCAGTGCAGAAGAAGGACATTCAGCCCATCGATTTCTGCTCCCGCTCTCTGAAAGAGCATCCCAACTAGTCCCACTCTCCTGCCTTATCCCCGCAACCTTGCACATTCTCCTCTTTTCAGGCATCAATGCAATTCCCTTTTGAATGCCTCGATCAAACCTGCCTCCATCACCCTTTCAGGAGGTGAATGTCACATCACATTTACAATTCTACCCAGTTATTCACAATATATATTAATGATTCAGATGCGGGAGCTAAACGTAATATCTCCAAATTTGCAGATGACACAAAGCTGGGTGGGAGGGTGAGCTGTGAGGAGGATGCAGAGATGCTTCAGGGTGATTTGGACAAGCTGAGTGAGTGGGCAAATGCATGGCAGATGCAGTATAATGTGGATAAATATGAGGTTATCCACTTTGGTAGCGAAAACAGGAAGGCAGATTATTATCTGAATGGCTATAAATTGAGAGGGGGGAATGTGCAACGAGACCTGGGTGCCCTTGTACACCAGTCGCTGAAGGTAAGCATGCAGGTGCAGCAGACGGTAAAGAAGGCAAATGGTACGTTGGCCTTCATAGCCAGAGGATTCGAGTACAGGAGCAGGGATGTCTTGCTGCAATTATACAGGGCCTTGGTGAGACCACACCTGGAATATTGTGTGCAGTTTTGGCCTCCTTATCTGAGGAAGGGTGTTCTTGCTATTGAGGGAATGGAGTGAAGGTTTACCAGACTGATTCTTGGGATGGCGGGACTGACATATGAGGAGAGATTGAGTCGGTTAGGATTAGATTCGCTGGAGTTCAGAAGAATGAGGGGGGATCTCATAGAAACCTATAAAATTCTAACAGGACTAGACAGGGTAGATGCAGGAAGGATGTTCCCGATGGTGGGGGAGTCCAGAACCAGGGGTCACAGTCTGAGGATACGGGGTAGACCATTTAGGACTGAGATGAGGAGAAATTTCTTCACCCAGAGAGTGGTGAGCCTGTGGAATTCATTACCACAGAAAGTAGTTGAGGCCAAAACATTGTATGTTTTCAAGAAGGAGTTAGATATAGCTCTTGGGGCGAAAGGGATCAAAGGACATGGGGAGATAGCGGGAGCAGGCTATTGAGCTGGATGATCAGCTGTGATCATAATGAATGGCGGAGCAGGCTCGAAGGGCCGAATGGCCTACTCCTGCTCCTAGTTTCTATGTTTCTATTTTTCTATTTACTCCTTTTGCCAATTATTTTGAATCTGTGCCCTCTAGTTCTTGATGTACACGAGTGGGAACAGTTTCTCACTATTTACCCTGTCCATACTCCTCAGGATCTTGAATACCCCTATCAAGTCTCCTCTCAGCTGCCTTTTCTCTAAGGGAAACAATCCCAACCTCTCCAACGGATCCTCATAGCTACAGTTCGTTATCCCTGGAATCATTCTAGTGAATCTCCTCCGCACTCTCTCCAATGCCTTCACATCCTTCCTCAAGCCCAGAGCTGGACGCAGTACTCCTGAGGCCTAACTATTGCCTTATACAAGTTTAACATGACCTCCTTACTCTTGTACTCAATGCCCCTATTAATAAAGCCTAAGGTACTATATGCTTTATTAACTGCTCTCTCAACATGCCCTGCCACCTTGAATGACCTAAGTACATATACACTGAGGTCCCTCTGTTCTTCCACCTCCTTTAGAAGCTCTCCCTTTATTTTATACTGTCTCACCGTATATTTCCTGCCAAAATGAATCACCTCACACTTCTCTGCACTGAACTTCATCTGCCGCTTGTCTGACCAATCAACTCGTGTGTCTATATCCTTTTGAAGTTCAGGACTATCCCCATCACAGCTGACAACATTTCCAATCTTCGTATCATCTGCACATTTTGAAATCATGCCCTGTACACCACAGTCTGGGTCATTAATATATTTCAGGAAGAGCAAGGGCCCTAACACTGACCCCTGGGGAACTCCACTACAAACCTATCTCCAATCTAAAAAACAACCATTTATCACCGCTCTGTTTCCTGTCACTCAGCTAATTTCTTTTCCAAGTGCCCACTCTCCCTTTTATCCCATGACCTAAAATTTTGCTCACATCTGTTGTGTGGCGCTGTATTAAATGCCTTTTGAAAATCCATATACACCAAATCACCAGTATTTCCTTTATCAACCTTCTCTGTTACCGCCTCAAAAATCCCCAGCAAGTTAGTTAAACATGAATTTCCCTTAATGAATCCATGCTGGCTTTCCTTAATTATCCTGCACTTGTTTAAGTGACGAATGATTTTGTCCCAAACTAGAGTTCCCAGAAGTTTCCCTACCACTGAGGTCAAACTGACTGGTCTGTGGTTCCTGGCTTTATCCTTGCACCCCTTTTTGAACAAGGGTGTAACATTCACAATTCTTCAGGTTAATTAATTAATTGAATTTAAATTCCACTAGCTGCCAAGGTGAGATTTGAACCCATGCCCCCAGAGCATTTGTGTGGGCACCTGGATTATTAGCCTATTGACATTATCACGACCCTTCAGCCACCACCTCCCTCTCTCTGCTGGTGTTCATGCTCCATATGAGCCTCCTTGCAACCTTCTTTTTGTAACCATAAGACCATAAGACATAGGAGCAGAAATTAGGCCATTCGGCCCATCGAGTCTGCTCCGCCATCAACATGTCCACCGATTCCTTTCTCCTTCGTTTGTTTATTGCTGTCCCTTAAATCTATGCTATTCGCCTCAACCAACCCTTGTGGATATCCTGTTCCAGATTCCTCACAACGTCAACCCCGCACACATTGAAGATCCCAACTCTAGGGTGTGGATACAGAATCCCGGCTGCCGTTCCCTGCAATGCTAATGAAGTGCTGCCCTTCGGATGAGAGGTTAAACTGACACCTTGTCGGGTGAAGTGGTGATTGTTCAGGTTCCTGTAGCACTATTCAAAGAGTAAGGAAGTTCCCAAGCAGCATTGTCCCATCAGACAACAACTCCAAAAATTAACTGGTCATTCACTACCTTCTTAGTGGAATTTGATAAGTGCACAATATCTACCTAACCTATCCCCAAGAGTATCTGCACTTTGCACAATAGCTACCTAACCTATCCCCAAGAGCATCTGCACTTTGCACAATATCTAGCTAACCTATCCCCAAGAGTATCTGCACTTTGCACAATAGCTACCTAACCTATCCCCAAGAGTATCTGCACTTTGCACAATAGCTACCTAACCTATCCCCAAGAGCATCTGCACTTTGCACAATATCTAGCTAACCTATCCCCAAGAGTATCTGCACTTTGCACAATAGCTACCTAACCTATCCCCAAGAGTATCTGCACTTTGCACAATATCTACCTAACCTATCCCCAAGAGTATCTGCACTTTGCACAATATCTACCTAACCTATCCCCAAGAGCATCTGCACTTTGCACAATATCTACCTAACCTATCCCCAAGAGTATCTGCACTTTGCACAATATCTACCTAACCTATCCCCAAGAGTATCTGCACTTTGCACAATATCTACCTAACCTATCCCCAAGAGTATCTGCACTTTGCAGCAATTCATTCACATGAAGTGATTCAGGATATTTGAGATGGGATCCCCACTCAAGATTTGAGCACAATATCTAGGTTGACAGTATGGTGTTCCACAGAGAGGGAAACTTTATTGGGAGGTTTGTCTTTTGAAGGAGCTGTTAAACATTTGGCCCCATTAATTCTCTCAGGAGATGTAAAATATTCCACAGCACATTTGAAGAAACCCAAGGGATTCTGTCCACTCTTCTGGACAATATCCTGCAATCAACATCATGAAAGCAGATTATCTGGTTCTTATCACATGGCTGTTTGTACGATCTTGCTGTGTGCAACCAGAGCTGTTCCTGCCCTGGGAGTGTTTGTTGGGGACAGTGTAGAGGGAGCTTTACTCTGTATCTAACCCCGTGCTGTACCTGCCCTGGGAGTGTTTGATGGGGACAGTGTAGAGGGAGCTTTACTCTGTATCTAACCCCGTGCTGTACCTGCCCTGAGAGCGTTTGTTGGGGACAGTGTAGAGGGAGCTTTACTCTGTATCTAACCCCGTGCTGTACCTGTCCTGGGAGTGTTTGATGGGGACAGTGTATTGGGGACTTTACTCTGTATCTAACCCCGTACTGTACCTGTCCTGGGAGTGTTTGATGGGGACAGTGTAGAGGGAGCTTTACTCTGTATCTAACCCTGTGCTGTACCTGTCCTGGGAGTGTTTGATGGGGACAGTGTAGGGGGAGCTTTACTCTGTATCTAACCCTGTGCTGTACCTGTCCTGGCAGTGTTTGATGGGGACAGTGTATTGGGGGCTTCACTCTGTATCTAATCTCTGTTGTTTGAGGAATGTGTTCAAGTGATTCCAACTTTGCTACATGGTGTGCGACAAGGATAAACTCTCAGGTGGTTTTGGGTGGTGAGAGTTACCATGGTGTGATTCGGAGCTGTAGAATCATGTGTTGCTCTGGGAGATCGTGACTACTTAACAGGAGTGTCATTGTACTTCCTCTATTCTGGGGATTGAGGAAGAACAGCCATTTATTGACAATCCATATGACCAACCCCAAACACCAATAAGATTGAGATACAATGGCAGCTGTTGCTCACTGGATAACATTCTCACTCCTGAGGCAGAAGGTTGTGAATTTAAATCCAGTCTCAAGACATTCCCAGAATGAGCTAACAGTTTGGACCAGTACCCTATTTTCCCAGTTTTGCTGGTGTTCCATTGTATGATATATGAGACCAGTTTGGACCAGTGTCCTTATTTCCCAGTTTTTACTGTTTTTTCCTTCTGGGTTGGTCTTGATTTCAGGCTCACTCTCCCTGTGCAAAACCAGGAGATCCTGTTCTCAATCAGGGATCTATGCAGCTCCCTTTTGAAATAGTTCCAGATTTAAAACTGCCCATTCTCAATAAGAATAAGATACCCCTGTAGAATACTAACAGCACAATGGCCGACTAACAGCCCAGCTCATCAAGTGCTAAACTCGATTTAAAGCAACAAAAAGTCAGGAGTGGGGATGTTCGCTGATGATTGCACAACGTTCAGCACCATTCGCGACTCCTCAGATACTGAAGCAGTCCATGTCCAAAACAAGGCCTGGTCAATATCCAGGTTTGGGCTGAGCAGTGGCAAGTAACATTCGTGCCACACATGTGCCAGGCAATCACCACCTCCAACAAGAGAAAATCTAACCATCACCCCTTGACATTCAATGGCATTACCATCACTGAATCCCCCACTATCAACATCCTGGGGGTTACCATTGACCAGAAACTGAACTGAACCAGCCATATAAATACTGTGGCTTCCAGAGCAAGTTACCCACACCACACAGACTGCAATGATTCAAGTTCACTGCCAAGCATTGTTTGAAATTTAAGCCAGACAGCTTAACGCTGACTGGTCAAGGCATTGTCAATGACAGTCACTTATTCTGTTTAGCTGAAACAGGTGCAATGTGTGTACATGTCCTTTCTGTCTGCAAAGAACAGGGCCCTGTGTATTAATATATGTAGCTTCCAGTACACACAAATGCATCACACTGCGAGCCCAACTGACAATCTTAAACTGGTTGTCAGCTTAATTTTTAGCATTTGAGGATTATTTAGCAAATGTTGTCCAATCGCGGAATCACATCTAATGTTGGGCACAGTGATTTGAGTTTTGCAAGCACGGGCTGATTGGGTACAGTCTGTACCCTGCCCGTTGTGAACAGCGGCTGGGACATGCTGTTTGATACAATCCGCCAGTCTCTAGGACGTACCTAGCCTCACCCCGGCACTGAAATCCATATGCCACGTTACTCATTTGTGTGATAGGCAGAATGTTTTTTTGGCTTGATGGCAGCATCCTGTTAGTGGCCAATACCACTCGTGTTGCTGCTGCATAGTAACTGCGTGAGACAGCCAGCTTCACCTGTTGCTCAGATGTTTGAGATACCTTACCCTTCCAGGGTAATCTGAGGTGGACTGGGCACCTTTCCGGCCTGAAAGTGACAACCTTGGGCCCGTTGATGAGCTTGTACAAATTTGCTGTTACCGTGCAGCAGCAACGCGAGGGGGTATTCACCACGGACAGGGTTTGGCATTTTCCTGCAGATTGTCCTGATGAGTGTAAGACGAGAAGCTGCGACAAAACAAAGTCTCTTTTTTTCAGCAATACTCAAGTTCTGTGCTTACAAAACAGCTGCGTTTTTTTTTAATACTGCTGTTGAATGTGGGTGTTGGTGGCAAAGCCAGCATATTTTACTCATTGCTAGGCTATTTCAGAGCCAACCACATTAGTGAGCCAGATGGGTTTTTACAACAATCGATGATAGTATTGGTAACCATGAAGCTGAGATGGGCTTAATATCCTGGATTTATTAATTGAATGAGTTTATTGATTAACTCAATTTGAATTCTGCCAGCTGCTTCGATGGGATTTGACCCCACACTCCCATGGCATTAGCCAGAGCCTCTGGATGACAAGCCCAGCAACATTATGATTACATCACTGTCTTCTCCTTTGTACCCCTACCACCCCAGCCCAGTCTCCCCTCGTCGCAAGTGCCTTGCAAGCGGGGGAGAGGCACCAATTATATCCGGGTTTGTGAGGAAAGGGATCAAAGTCACTGCTACTTTACTCCTTTGGCTGTCAGAGTTATACTCTGAGCTCCCTTGAAATCACTTGTGGGGTAAAGACATCAAGAATGAAAATGGGGAAGCAATGACTGAAAAGGGAACGATTTGTATTCAGATATCATTCATCTTAACCTCACGGTTAGCAATGGGGGGACGGTGGTGTAGTGGGGGGGGTGTTAAGTGAGGCCCAGGCTAATACTCAGCTCTAGGGTCAAGGGTTCAAATCCCACTGTGGAAATGTAATGAATAAAGTCTGGAATATAAAGCTCACCTGAGTAATGGTGACCATAAAACCACCATTAACTGTGGTAAAAAAAACCTATCTCATTCACAAATGCCCTTTAGGCTGACATGTGACTCCAGACCCACAGCAGTAACTGCCCTCTGCAGTAACCTAGTAGGCCACTGAGTTTGAGGACGATGGGGAACAAATGCTGGCCTTGCCAGTGATGCCCAGTATCCCATGTAAGTGTATAACGAACGTGACTAATTCCTTTGCGAAATCTTGCTGAAAAAAATGCATCCGAGTGATAAAGTTAATTGAGCTTATTTACATGCCTCTCCTTCTCTTTTCATAGCCCCAGAGCTTAGCAAGTCCCCACCTGAAGCGTTACCTTTTACTGTAAGAGCCCAGCCCCTCCCCACCCCTCTCCGCCGCCCAGTTACGGTAAATACTTTGGGGAAATTTTTGAATTCTTGTTTCGTGGCCAACCTGCCAACCGCCTGCATGTTTGCCCTCCAGCCAAGCACTCATTCACTGGCTGGCTGAGTGGCCTGTTGATGCAGTTGCCTGAGGAATAATGGGCCATATTTTGCAGCAGCAGAAGCACTGAGGCCAGATCTGGAATTGCAGGTTTCGATTTTAATAATATTGTTGCTGAAAGTGTGGAGTGATAACGGTGCAGAGAGGGCATTGAGAGCATTTGTGACCGCGGTGAAAAAACAGGACAAACAGTCTCTCATTAACCTACGAGCTTCACAGATTGGGAAAGAAACTGGAGACGGATGGAGGGTGAGTTAGAGTCAAATCATACCAGAAAACAAACTCAAGAGGAGGAATAGCTGATTAGTTTCAGGGATAGAGATGTGGCTGAAAGGAGAAATAAGGAAAAAAAATTAATTTTAAATGTTGACATTTTAAAATTCCCAGCAACAATTCACAACCTGAAGGAATGAGACTCCGCAGACCTAATTTTTGTATCTTATTGAAACATATAAGGTCCTGAGGGGACTTGGTAAGGTGGATGCCGAGAGGATGTTTCCACTTTGTGGGGGAGGCAAGAGCTAGGTGACACAGTTTGAAAATAAGAGGTCTCCCTTTTAAGACTGAGATAGGGAGATTTTCTCAAAGAGGGTTGTTAGTCTGTGGAATTCTCTTCCCCAGAGAACACTGGAGGCTGGGTCTTTGAATTTATTCAAGGCTGAGATGGACAGGTTTTTGACAGGCGAGGGAGTCAACGGTTATGGGGGTCGACGGGAAAGTGGAGTTGAGACCACAATCAGATCATCCATGATCTTCTTGGATAGCAGAGCAGGCTCGAAGGGCCAAATGGCCTACTCCTGCTCCTGTATTCCTTTGTTCCTAATTGTTCCATTCCTGGGCTAAAGAGATTTATTGGCTGCCCATTAACGATTATCACACCATTACAAACATTAATTACCAGTGTCACAATCCCTATCATGACCAATAACTTTTAAGAAGAGGTGAGTTTCCCAGTGACTGACAGAAAAAAACTAAAGACCAGGATTTCATGTTTTAAGGCCTTTACTGTTACAAACAAACGAGAATCAACATTGATCAAATATTATTTAACAGGCAACTAATACACCAAACTAAAGAAAATGGACTTTCACATTAACTGATGCAATTGAGATACGTCTTCCAACCCCTTTCACTGGTAGATTTGTAGCATTACAGAAATAAATCCAAAGTAACTCTCAGCTCTCCAGCAGGATCGCCTCTCCCTGCTACACTACATGCAAGCTTCCAAAGTCTTTCAAAAATGTTTCTCTCAGTCCGAGTTTTCCAGTTCCAATTTTTACCAATAAGGTCCACCTCAATGACCCCATGTTGTTTAAATCTTCAAAGCTCCCATCAGCTCTGTCCCCTTCCTTTCAAACAGAAAACGTCCTCTTACAAATTTCCTGCTTAGTCACTAACACAGAACAGTCCTTCTCTGCTTCTCCACAGCTTTGTCTCTCCCTCGCTCTCTAAAGCAGCCGTCCCTTTTTCTGTAAGATAGCGCGTAAAGGTCTGCAAATTGTCTCTTGATATTTCAATAGCTTGAGTCCCCCCGCCCCCGCTCCCACCCCCACCCCCCCAAACCATGCCACCGCCCCCCGCCCCCAACCCCCCAACCCAACCCCCATCCCCAACCCCAACCCCACCTCCACCCCCAACCCCACCACTGCCCCCGACCCCATCCCCACCCCCACCCCCAACCCCGCCCCCACCGCCGCTCGGACCCACACCCCCACCCCCACTCTGAATCCTGCTCCCACCCCCACCTCCGCCCCCATTCCCACCTCCACACCCACCCCCGCTCCTGCCCACACCCCCACCCCCACCCCTGCACCGACCCCCACCCCCACCCCCATCCCCGCTCCTACCCCCACGCCCACTCCTACCCACAGCACCGTCCCCGCTCCTACCCCCATCCCTGCCCCCGCCCCGACCCCCACCCCAACCCCACCCCCGCTCCTACCCCCACCCCTGCTCTGACCACCACCCTACCTCCGCCCCCCGCCCCCACCCCTGCCCCCGCCCCCACCTCTGACCCCGCCCCCTGTCCCCCCCCCCACCCCCTGATCCCGCCCCCACCCCCCCCACCCCGCTCGCCAACAGGAAAACTCTTCCCTTGATGTTTTTATAGGGAGATTTTGTCTCTGACTTTAATGGGCTGGATTTTCTGGCAGGAGTCAGGACAACAGGGGGGTCTCAAGCCCCCCCCCGCCCATGTCATCAGGGAGCCAGCCGATGCAACCTTCCAAGAGGCAGTGTCCTAACCACCCAGCCCCACGCTCACTTTCTCTTGAGGATGGTGAATGGAGTCCCAGTGCGATCAGAAGGCCCAAGCAGTGAGTAGCGACAGTGGGGGCTGAGGCCTTTCACTCCCACAGCCCCATCATGGAGGTATGGAGCCTCAGCCTCTGATGGTTCCCTGGGCTGTTGCTGTGAAGCTGCCTCGAGTGCACTGGCAGCCTCCTCAGGCTGGGTGGGAATGACTCCAATGTCAGTAAAATTCCAGCTCCAGCACAAAATAACCTCCATTGCACTAAGTCATTGAAGGTGGGAGAACAGGTTGAGGGGGTGATTAATAAAGCATGTAGTATCCTGGGCTTTATCAATAGGGGCATAGATTACAAAAGCAAGGAGGTGATGTTGAACCTATATAAAACACTACTTCAGCCTCGGCTGGAGCACTGTGTCCAGTCCTGGGCGCCACACTTTAGAAAAGATGTGAAAGCAATAGAGAGGGCACAGAAAAGGTTCATGAGAATGGTTCCAGGGATGAGGAACTTCAGAGATGTAGATAGATTAGAGAAGTTGAGATCTTTTCCTTGAAGTAGAGAAGGCTGAGAGGAGATTTGATAGAGTTATTCAAAATCAAGAGGAGCCTGGGCAGAGTAGATAGGGAAAAACAGTTCCCATTGGGCAGAGTAGATAGGGAAAAACAGTTCCCATTGGACAGAGTAGATAGGGAGAAACTGTTCCTATTGCGCAGAGTAGATAGGAAGACACTGTTCCCATTGGGCAGAGTAGATAGGGAGAAACTGTTCCCATTGGTGGAAGGATTGAGAATGAGGCGGCACAGATTTAAAGTAATTTGCAAAAGAAGCAAAAACAATGTCACAGAATGTTAACGGCACAGAAGGAGGCCATTCGGCCCATCATGTCTGCACCAGCTCTCCAAATGAGCATTATGACCTAGTGCCATTGCCCTACCTTTTCCCAATACACCTGCACATTGTTTCTATTCAAATAATCACATAATGTCCTCTTGAATGCCTCAATTGAACCACGTCACATTTGCTTCTTTTGCAAATCACTTTAAATCTGTGCCCTCTTGCTCTTGATCCTTTTACGAGCGGGAACAATTTCTCCCCATCTACTCTGTCCAGCCCCCTCATGATTTTGAACATCTCTATCAAATCTCCTTTGAGCCTTCTCCTGTCCAAGGAGAACAGTCCCAACCTCTCCAATCTATCCTCATAGCTGAAGTTTCTCATCCCTGGAACATTTCTTATAAACCGCTTCTGCACTCTCTCCAATGTGTTCACACCCTTCCTATAGTTTTTTAAAAATTTGTTCACGGGATGTGGGTGTCACTGGCTGGGCCAGCATTTATTGCCCATCCCTAGTTGCCCTTGAGAAGGTGGTGGTGAGCTGCCTTCTTGTACCGCTGCAGTCCATGTGGTGTAGGTACACCCACAGTGCTGTTAGGGAGGGAGTTCCAGGATTTTGACCCAGCGACAGTGAAGGAACAACGATATATTTCCAAGTCAGGATGGTGAGTGACTTGGAGGAGAACTTCCAGGTGGTGGTGTTCCCATTTATCTGTTGCCATTGTCCTTCTAGATGGTAATGGTCGTGGGTTTGGAAGGTGCTGTCAAAGGAGCCTTGGTGAATTTCTGCAGTGCATCTTGTAGATGGTACACACTGCTGCTACTGTGTGTCAGTGGTGGAGGGAGTGAATATGGATGTGGTGCCAACCAAGCGGGCTGCTTTGTCCTGGATGGTGTCCAGCTTCTTGAGTGTTGTGGGAGCTGCACTCATCCAGGCAAGTGGAGAGTATTTCATCACACTCCTGACTTGTTCCTTGTAGATGGTGGACAGACCCTGGGGAGTCAGGAGGTGAGTAGCTTGCTGCATAATTCCCAGCCTCTGACCCGCTCTTGTAGCCACATTATTTATATGGCTAATCCAGTTCAGTCTGTGGTAAACGGTAACCTCCCGCATGTTGATAGTGGGGGTTCAGTGATGGTAATGCCACTGAACAGCAAGGGGCGATGGTTGGATTCTCTGTGGCACCAGGCACTGTACACAATGCTCCAGCTGAGGTCTAACAAGGGTCTTCTATAAATTCAGCAAAACCCCCCTGCTCTTCTACTCTATGCCCATGTTAATAAAGGACAGGACACTATGTGCTTTATTAACTGCTCTCTCTACCTGTCCTGCCACCTTCAATGATCTATGCACATATACACCCAGGTCTTTCTGCTCCTGCACCCCCTTCAAAATTCCACCCTTTATTTTATATTGTCTGTCCATGTTCTTCCTACCAAAATGCATCACCTCACACTTCTCCGCATTGAACTTCATCTCCACCTATCTGCCCACTCCACCAACTTGTCCATGTCTTTTTGAAGTTCCACACTGTCCTCCTCATAGTTCACAACAATCCCAAGCTTCGTATTATCCACAAACTTTGAAATTGTTCCCTGCACACCAAGATTTAGATCATTAATATACATCAGGAAAAGCAAGGGTCCCAATACCAACCCCTGGGGAACTCCACTACAAACCTTCCCCCAGCCCGAAAAATATCTATTGCCCATTACTCTCTGCTTCTTATTTTTCAGCCAATTTTGTATCCACGTTGCTACTGCCCCTTTAATTCCATAAGCAATAACTTTTCTCACAAGCCTGTTGTGTGGCATTATGTCAAATGCCTTTTGAAAGTCCATGTACACCTATCAACAGCGTTACCCTCATCAACCTTTACTATTACTGTTCAAAAAAACTCCAGCAAGTTAGTTAAACACGATTTCCCCTTTAGAAATCCATGCTGGCTCTTCCTTATCAACCTATATATTTCCATGTGACTACTAATTATATCCCGAATAATTGTTTCTAGAATCTTGCCCACCACTGAAGTTAAACTGATTGGTCTGTAATTGCTGGGCTTATCCTTACAACCTTTTTTGAACAAGGGTGTAATGTTTGCAATTCTCCAGTCCTCTGGCACCACCCCTGAGTCTGGGGAAGACTGAAAGATTATGGCCAGTGCCCCTGCAATTTCTACTCTAATTTCCTTCAATATCCTTGGATGCATCTCATCCGGTCCCAGTGCCTTGTCAACTTTAAGTACTGACAGCCTATTCAGCACTTTCTCCTGATCAATTTTGAACCCTTCTAGTGACAGAGTTTCCTCGTCTGTCACCATAGCCTGGGTAGCACCTACCTCATTGGTAAAGACGGATGCAAAGTATTCATTTAATACCTCAGCCACGGCCCCTTTGTCCATGTGTAAATTACCTTTTAGGTCCCTAATCAGCCCTACTCCTCCTTTCACCACCCTTTTACTATTTATATGTCTATAGAAGACTTTGGGATTCCCCTTTATGTTGGCTAACAGTCTTTTCTCATAATCCCTCTTCGCTTCTCTAATATGCTTTCTCACCTCCCCTTGGAGCCTTCTGTGTTCCTCTTTGTTCCCAATTGTATTTTCTATCTGACACCTGTCATAAGCGCACTTCTTCATCTTTATCTGAATTTCAATCTCCTTTCTCATCCAGGGAGTTCTGGATTTGTTTGCCCTGCCTCGCCCTTTCGATGGAATGTACCTTGACTGTGTCCGAACCAATTCTTTTTTGAAGGCAGCCCATTGTTCAGACTCAGACTCATCGGCCTGAATCTTCTGGTCGCCGTGCGGGGGGGAGGGGGGGAGGAGGGGGGGAGGGGGTGGGGGAGGAGGGGGTGGTCCCTGCTCACCGACGGGTAAAATGACGCTTGGTGACGTTGGGCGTGCTTCCCGATATCACCACGCATCACTCCAATCTTCAGCTCGGTGGGCGCACACTGGAATCAGCTGCGCACCCACCAAACTGACTGTCGAAGGCCTATTAATGCCATTTAACAGCTAATTAAACTGATCATCCGGGATGCCCATCCAACCTTAAGGTTGGCGGTGGGCCGGAGAAGAGCCCAGGTGACCTTTTACATTTCTCATGAAACCTCATCCACGGGCGGGATGAGGATTCATGAAGGGTTTATAAATTAAATACATTTTTTTTATTAAAGTTCGTTGACATGCCCGTGACACTGTCACAGAGAGGACATGTCTGAATAATTTTTTTAGTTTTTTTTTTCCAAGTTTTCATAGTGAAATGAATTTCCCTCAGGCAACTCCGCGCCGCAGCGAGATTTCTGAGCTCTTCCGTGCGCGTGCGCAAAAGAGCGCGGGCCCCGACTCTCCCTCCTCCCCCCCCCACCGCCCGCACAGGGAGCGCTGAGGGCTTCCGGGTGCGCATCACGCTGGGCGGGCCTTAATTGACCCCGCCCATGTAAAATGGCGGCGTGCAGGTGGCGATCAGCTGTGCACCAGCCCTTGCCCGCTCCCGTCCAGCCCGCACGACAGGGGGAAAATTCTCCCCATAGACTCATAGACGTTCACTGCACAGAAGGAGGCCATTTAGCCCATCGTGTCCATGCTGGTCAGCAATGATCTGACCACCAATCCCATTTTCCAGCGCTTGGCCCACAGCCCTGGAGGCTATGGCAACGCAAGTGAATATCTAAATACTTCTTAAATGTGACGAGAGTTTCTGACTCATCCACCCTTTCAGGCAGTGAGTTCCAGACTCCCACCACCCTCTGGGTGAAAAAAATTCTCTTCAACTCCCCCCTTAGCCTTCTGCCTCTTACCTTAAATCTATGCCCCAGGTTATTGACCCCTCTACTAATGGAAAAAGTGCCTTCTTATCCACCCTATCTATGTCTCTCATAATCCTATACACCTCTATCAGGTCCCCTCTCAACCTTCGCTGCTCCAAGGAAAACAACCCCAGCCTATCCAATCTTTTGCAATCACATCCTTCCTATAATGTGGTGACCAGAACTGCACGCAGTACTCCAGTTGTGGCCTAACCAGCGTTTTATACAGTTCCAGCATAACCTCCCTGCTCTTATATTCTATGCCTCGGCTAATAAAGGCAAGTATCCCATATGCCTTCTTAACCACCTTATCTACCTACCCTGCTACCTTCAAGGATCTATGGATATGCACACCAAGGTCCCTCTGATCTTCAGTACTTTCCAGGGTCCTACCATTCATAGTGTAATCCCTTGCCTTGTTAGTCCTCCCTAAGTGCATTACCTCACACTTTTCTGGGTTGAATTCCATTTGCCACTGCTCTGCCCACCTGACCAGTCCATTGATATCCTCCTGCAGTTTATGGCTCTCCTCCTCACTATTTACCACCCTACCAATTTTCATGTCATCTGCGAACTTCTTGATCATACCCCCTACATTTAAGGCCAAATGTACACCACAAACAGCAAGGGCCCCAGCACCGAGCCCTGTGGAACCCCACTTCCAGTCACAGAAACATCCCTCTGCCATCACCCTCTGCTTCCTGCCTCTCAGCCAATTTTGGATCGAATGTGCTACTTTACCTTGGATCCCATGGGCTCATACTTTCTTGATCAGTCTGCAATGAGGGACCTTATCAAAAACCTTGCTAAAGTCCATGTAGATCACATCAAATGCATTACCCTCATCAACACTCCTGGTTATCTCCTCAAAAAATTTCGATCAAATTTGCCAAACATGACCATCCCTTAACAAATCCATGTTGACTATCCCTGATTAGTCTGTGTCTCTCCAAATGCAGATCTATTCTGTCCCCCAGAATTCTTTTTAGTAACTTCCCCACCATCGAGGTTAGACTGACTGGCCTGTAATTTCCTGATCTATCCCTTCCTTCCTTTTTTAATAATGGGACAACGTTAGCAGTCCTCCAGTCCTCTGGCACCTCACCTGTGGCCAGAGAGGATTTGAAAATTACTGCCAGTGCCCCTGATATCTCTTCTCTTGCCTCCCTCAACAGCCTGGGGTGCGTTTTATCCAGGCCTGAGGATTTATCCACTTTTAAAGCCGCTAAACCCGCTAGTACCTCCTCTCTATGTTAATTTCCTCTAATACTTCTCAGTCCTCCACCCTGATGCCTATACCTGTGTCATCCTTTTCCATTGCGAAGACCATTGCAAAGCATTCATTGAGGACTGCACACAGATCTTCCGGGTCCCCACACATTACCTCTATGGTCCCTAATTGGCCCTACTCTTACCCTCATTCTCTTGCTCTTTATGTATTTTAAAAACTCCTTTGGGTTTTCCTTTATTCTACTCAACAATGCTTTCTCATGCACTCTTAGCTTTCCTAATTTCCTTTTTTAAGTTCCCCCCCCCGCACTTTTAATACTCTTCTAGGGACTCTGCCATATTGAGCCCTCAGTATCTGCCATAAGCTTCTCCTTTTTTCTTAATCCTAACCTTTATGTCCCTTGACATCCAGCGTCCTCTGGACTTGGTGTTCCACCCCACCCCCTCCTTGTCTTGACAGGAACATATTCACACTGTACTCTTGCTATTTCCCCCTTGGAATGCCTCTCACTGCTCTGACACAGTTTTATCAGCAAGTAGCTGCTCCCAGTCCACTTGGGCCAAATCGTATCTCATCTTAGTAAAATTAGCCTTTCCCCAGTTTAGAACTTTTATTCCTGGCCCAACCTTATCCTTTTTCATAACTATCCTAAATCTAACTGATTTATGGTCACTATCTCCAACATGCCCCCCCACTGATCCGCCTTCCACCTGCCCAGGCTCATTAGGTCCAGAATTGCACCCTCCCTTTGGCTTTCTAAGTACTGGCTAAAAAAGTTCTCCTGGACGCAACTTAAGAATTTTGCTCCCTCCTTACCTTGCACACTGAAACTACCCCAGTTAATGTTTGGGTAGTTAAAATCCCCAACTATTACACTACTCTGAAATTTGATTACATATTTGATCCTCTATCTCCCCCTGATTGTTTGGGGGCCTATAGCACACACCCAACAGCATGTGTTTTGCGTTTTTTACTTCTATCCAAATGTTGATCCTTCCAAGATATCACCCCTCCTCACTGCTATAATTGATTTATTTATTTATTCATGGGATGTGGGGCATCACTGGCTGGGCCAGCATTTATTGCCCATCCCTAATTGCCCCTCGTTCAGAGGGCACTTAAGAGTCAACCACATTGCTGTGCGCCTGGAGTCACATGTAGGCCAGACCGGGTAAAGATGGCAGATTTCCTTCCCTAAAGGACATTAGTGAACCAGATGGGTTGTTACAACAATCGACAATGGTTTCGTGGCCATCACAGGATTCAAACCCAGGTCCACAGAGCATGACCTTCGTGTCTCTGGAATACTAGTCCAGTGACAATACTACTATGCCACCACCTCCCCTCCTCTTCTATCCCCCTCTCTATCTCACCTGAATACCCTATAACCAGGAATGTTGAGCTGCCAATCCTGCTCTTTTAGCCAAGTCTCGGTCATAGCTATGATATCATACTCCCACATGCCTATCTGTGCCCTCACCTCGTCTGTCTTATTCCTCAAGCTCCTTGCATTAAAATATATTCCATTTAGCCTTGCTAAACTCACTTCTTTCTTATCTAGTCTATGTTTTCCCTGCCTTCCAGACTCACTAGCATTTTAACTTCTAATTCCATCTCAGCTTCTCTCCCCTCTGAACTACTTCTCAGGATCCCATCCCTTGCCAATTTAGTTTAAATCCACCCCAACAGCATTAGCAAACCTCTTCATGAGGATGTTGACCCCGTTTCTGTTCAGATACAACCCGTCCAACTGCTACAGGTCCCACCTCCACCAGAAACGGTCCCAATGCCCCAGGAATCTAAAGCCCTCCCTCCTGCACCATCTCTCCAGCCGCACATTCATCTGCTCCATCCTTCTGTTCCTAAAGTCACTACTGCGAGGAATCTGGAGATTACTACCTTTGAAGTCCTGCTTTCCAATTTCCTAACTCCCTAAAGTCTGTTTGCAGAACCTCATTTTTCTTCTTATGTCATTGGCCCCAACATGGACCATGTCCTCTGGCTGTTCACCCTCTCCCTTCAGAACACGCTGCAGCCATTCTATGACATCCTTGACACTGGCACCTGGGAGGCAACATATCATCCTGGAGTCACGTCTACGACCACAGAAGCGCCTGTCTACTCCCCCCACTACCGAATCCCTTACCACTATTGCCCTTCCACACTACTTCCTCCTCTGCCCCCGCCCCCCGAGCAGCTGGACCACCCACAGTGCTATGGCTTTGTCTCTGGTTGGCCTCCGCAGAGGAACTGTCACTCTCACCATTTTCCAAGGCTGAAAAACAGTTTGCGAGCGACGTACACTCGGGGGATTCCCTCACTACCTGCCTGGCCCCCTTCTATCTGGTGGTTGCCCTTTCCCTCTCTGCTCGCACTCCCTTAAGATGCGGGGTGTCCTGAACCATGCTATCCACAAGCCTCGCGGCCTTGTGAATGCACCATAGTGTCCCCAGCTGCCGCTCAAGCTCCAAATTCCCGGAGCTCAAATTGCTCCAGCCGGAGGCACCTCTGGCACACATGGTCATCCAGACTGCTAGGAACAGCTAGGATTTCCCACACAGCGCAGGATGTGAAAATCACAGGACTGAGCTCTCCAGGTATATCTTAACTAAATAGAATATGGACCCTTGCTTTTTTTTACCCTTACTCCTACTTAAGTATAGATTAGATGCTGGATCCTCTAGATAGACTGAATCCTCTAGGTGCTGCTGACTGCCTGTCCCAGGGTCCTCCTCTCACACTCTCTTCTAGGTGCTGCTGACTGCCTGTCCCAGGGTCCTCCTCTCACACTCTCCTCTAGGTGCTGCTGACTGCCTGTCCCAGGGTCCTCCTCTCACACTCTCCTCTAGGTGCTGCTGACTGCCTGTCCCAGGGTCCTCCTCTCACACTCTCCACCAGGTGCTGCTGACTACCTGTCCCAGGGTCCTCCTCTCACACTCTCCACTAGGTGCTGCTGACTGCCTGTCCCAGGGTCTTCCTCTCACACTCTCCTCTATATACTTAATGACCCAGCCTCTACAGCCCTCTGTGGAAAAGAATTCCACAGGTTCACTACCCTCTGAGAGAAGAAATTCCTCCTCATCTCTGTCATAAATGGGCGACCCCTTACTCTGAGATTATGCCCTCTGGTCCTAGACTCTCCCACAAGGGGAAACAACCTCTCAGTATCTACCCTGTCAGACCCCTAAGAATCTTATATGTTTCAATAAAGTCACCTCTCATTCTTCTAAACTCCAATGAGTACAGGCCCAACCTACTCAACCTCTCCTCATGAGAAAATCTCTTCACACCTGGGATCAACCGAGTGAGCCTTCTCTGACTGCCTCCAATGCCAGTATGTTTTCCTTGGGGAGGCAATGGCGTAGTGGTATTGTCACTGGACTAATAATCCAGTAAACCCAGGCACCCCACTGCTCTGGGGACCCAGGTTTGAATCCCGCCTGGCAGATGGTGGGATTATAATTATTTCCCCAGCTTTATTCTCTAAGAAGCCTATGTTCACTTAGGCTTCTCTCTTCCTTTTTTATATATTGAAAGAAGATCTTACTGCCCATTTTTACATTACTTGCTAGTTTACCCTCAAAGTTTATTTTCTCCCTCTTTATTAATTTTTTAGTCATCTTTTGGTGGTTTTTAAAACTTTCCCAATCCCTTGGCTCACTGCTAATCTTTGCCAGATTTTATGTTTTTTCTTCAAATTTGATACTATCGTTAACTTCCTTTGGTTAACCATGGCTGGTTTATCCCCCCTCCTACAATCCTTCTTCCTCACTGGGATATATCTTTGTTGTGAGTCATGAACTACTTTCTTAAAATCTGCCATTGTTCATCAACCATCTTTTCTGCTAAACTCCTTTCCCAGTCCACTCCAGCCAACTCTGCCCTCATTCCTTTGTAATTACCCTTATTTAAGTTTAGCACAGTTGTTTCTGTCCCAAGTTTCTCGCTCTCAAACTGATTGCTCTCGTCCAGTTAATTATTTTTACTCTGGGTTGCCTATCGTCCTTTTCTATCATCATCCCAAAATGTACAATTCGATGATCACTGTTTTCAGAATGTTTCCCCCACTGACACTTGATCTACTTGGCCCACCTCACTTCCAAGAACCAGGTCCAGCAGTGCATCTTTTCTTAACAAAAAACTACTGCGGATGCTGGAAATCCAAAACAAAAACAGAATTACCTGAAAAAACTCAGCAGGTCTGGCAGCATCGGTGGAGAAGAAAAGAGTCGATCTTTCGAGTCCACATGACCCTTCAACAGAACTGTTGAAGTTCACCAGTTCTGTTGAAGGGTCATGTGGACTCGAAACGTCGACTCTTTTCTTCTCCACCGATGCTGCCAGACCTGCTGAGTTTTTCCAGGTAATTCTGTTTTTGTTGTGCGTCTTTTCTTGTTGGATTGGACACATGCAGCTGTAGGAAATTCTCCTGAACACAATCTAGGAACTTTTGCCCCTCTCCACCCTTTACACTACCACTGTCCCAGTCTATATTTGGGTAATTAAAGTCACCCATTATAACTATCCTATAATGCTTTCATTTCTGTAATTTCCCTGCAGATTTGTCCCTCTACATCCTTCTCACTAGTTGGTGGTCTATCGATTACACCGAGCAGTGTAATTGCGCCCTTTTTGTTCCTTAGCTATAGCTAAATTGATTCTGCCCTTGAACCCTCTGGGACATCCTCTTCCTCCAGCACTGCAATGCTCTCCTTAACCAATACCACCAGGTCTCTGTTATCACCACAACATCATATTTCCACATGGCAATCTGTGCCTGTAACTTCCCAATCCTATTCACTGTACCCTGTGCATTCACATACATGCATAGTAACCCTGATTTAGATTTTGTTACTTTCTCCCTCACCCCGACTTCACCCATTAACTTACTATTCTCTATACTAGTGCTATCTGTCCCTCCCAGCATTTTCGCACCCTGGTATTCCCCTAATATTGCCTCTTGATTCCCACAATCCTGCCGAGTTAGTTTAAAGCCCTCTCAGCAGCACTAACAAAACACCCGCAAGGAACTCAGTCCCAGCTCTGTTCAGGTGCAACCCGTCCGGCTTGTACAGGTGCCATCTCCCCAAGTTACCTCCTTGACCCTGGCACCAGGGAGGCAACATACCATCCTGGAGTCACGTCTACGGCTGCAGAAGCACCTGTCTGTTCCCCTAACCAATGAATCCCCTATCACTATAGCTCTTCCCTTCCTTCTTCCTCCCCTCCTGTACAGTGGAAGAATGGCACTAGGCGAATTGCTCATTCAGAAAGCTGGTGCAGATACGATGGGCTGAATGGCCTCCTTCTGTGCTGTAACAATTCTGTGATTTGGTGAATTGTCTCTATGGGGTGGGTTTCTTATCTGATTCCCAGTCAGCCTCTGGAATATTCCCCCACAGGGTGAGAGCGCATCAGGGACCTATCCCAGAGCAGCTCCCACCTCTTTTCCCAACACCCCCACCTCCAATCCCCTCTCAAGTTCCATCGCTGTGTCAGTGGCTGTAGATTCAAGCGGTGCTTTTTGACTTAAGCCATTGCTCAGAACCCTTTATTCAGGGTCACAAGAATAGGCAGCTTCACCAGCAGGTCCAGATCTGCAAAGACACAACTCGTATTGTGCTTTTCAAGACCCCTGGATGTCTCAAAGCTCCTTACAACCAGTAAAGTGCTTTTCGAAGTGTAGTCACTGTTGTAATATTGGGAAATGCAGTAGCCAATTTGCACACAGCAAGATCCCACCATTATCTTCTTCTTTTTCTCTAGGGCAGTCCCTGGGGATGGAGGGTGACTTGCCTTCGCGGTCCGATGGGCTCTGAGATGGCTGAGGAGTCCGATGCGGGGTCTGCAGACTTTGCCCCAACACGGGGCAGGTAGGTGGTGAAGGATTCGGCTGATTGGCTGCCCAGAGGTTTGTGCGCTGCATCCGACACCTCGACTCCACCTCTGCACCTTCCCGAAGAAGTCTCTCGATGTGGTCAGTGCCTTCCCGAATGAACCTTCTCCGTTTTTGGTCGGTCACCAGCCAGGAGGTCCCCGTGTGTCAGGAGGGGATGTTTGACCTCTCCAGGGATGCTTTAACAACATTCCTAAAGCATTCCCACCGCCCTCCTGGGAGCCGACTGCCTCCACTGAACTCCAGGTAGAGCAATTCCTTCGACAGCAATGTGCTCATGATCAGATAGTCTGCTGTAGTGAAAGATATTGGCCAGGACACCGGGGATAACTCCCCTGTTCTTCTTTGAGGTAACGCCAGGGCATCTGTCGGGTAAAACGCCGATGTGTTTCACAACTGTACATAAGCGGCATGCGCCTGGTGAGCTGCACTTCACTCGGGACTTCGAGGTTTGTTTCCCTACCTTGCTTCGGGCAGCACTCACAGTCACCAGCTCCAGGCTTCACAGGCAGCACCACATCACTTTCAGAGGGACTCACGGGTAGGTCTCTACCCACCAGACCATAAGGCAGGGTTGGCTTTTCAATGGCCGCAGGGCTAGGGTTTGCTTAGGGAAGGGGGAGAAGTGGCCTCAGGCAAGGGAAGAGGCTGCAGGGTGAGGGCTGTACTGGGGAAGGGGGGTATCCCAGGGTGTGTGTGTGGAACACATGTTGATCTGTGCAAGTGGCCTCAAGGTAGTGAGGGCTGAGGAGGCAGCCTCCAGAGGAGATGAGGCCAGATGGAGATGTGTGTGTGAGAGAGTGAGTGGTGATGTCCCTTGAGCTGGCAGTGAGTGAGATGCCAGTGAATGTGTGATGGGCTTGTGAGTGGGTGAGTTTAGAGTGGTGCCTTGCCCTGACAGCATGGATGTGATCATTCATCTGTTTTCTGCAGATGGTCGGCTTCTTGTGGGCAGCATTGGCACTGACCACCTCTGTCACCGCCTCCCAAGCCAGAATGGTGAGACTGATGGGCCTCCTGTGTCCAGAGTGGGGTAGAGGACATCGCAGCCGGCCCCCATGGTGTCTGGAAGGCATCCCAGGGATGTGTCACTGAATCGGGGATGGGGGGGGTAGCTGCACTCTTCCTGGCTTTAGGGGCCATATCTTCACCGGAGCAGCCCTGGGCTGCGAGCATTGAGGAGTGTGCCCACAGCTGCTGGTTAAATATGGCGCCCTGCGTGAGGAAGCGCCGAGGTAACGGTGTGCCGGGCAAATTGGGAGTCTGCCCACCAGCGAGACGGCATGTTTCCTGTAGCTGCATAACTAATGAGGTGGGAATGGGACCTCACGGTGCAAAAACCCACCATTGCGGCCGGCAGGTAAAACAACATTTGTCCCGCCCACTGCCACACTTTATGCAAATCTGGGACTATTCATCCCAGGAATCTCTCCAACTCAGCCTTGAGTATATTCAATGACTCAGCCTCCACTGATCTCTGGGAAAGGGAATTCCACAGGCATGGGACTCTCTGAGAGAAAAATCATCCCTCTCTTAAATGAAGGCTCCTTACTTTTAAACTCTCTCCCTTTGTTCTAATCTCTCCCACATGGACAAACAAACCCTCAGCATCTACCCTGTCAAGCCTCCTCAGGATCTTATATGTTTCAATAAGATCACCTCTCATTCTTCTAAACTCCAATGGATACAGGTCCAACCTGTTCAAACTCTCTCATAAGACAACCCCTTCATCCCAGGAATCAGTCCAGTGAGCCTTTTCTGAACTGCTTCCAAAGCAATTATACCCTTTCTTAAATAAGGAGACCAAAACTGTACACGGTACTGCAGATTTGATCTCACCAATGCTCTGTACAACTGTAGCTGAACATCCCCACTTTTATATTCCATTCCCCTTGCAATAAACAACATCCTATTTGCCTTCCTAACCACTTGCTGCATCTGCATACTAACTTTTTGTGAATCATGTACCAGGACACTCAGATCCCTCTGTACCACAGAGCCCTGCAATCTCTCTTCTATTTCAATAATATGCTGCTTTCCCATTCTTCCTGGACCGCCTCGTGTTTTCCCACATAATACTCCAACCTGTCCAACCTTTCCTCGTTCATCATTAACTCTTTCATCCCAGGAATCAGACAAGCGAACCTTCTCTGATCTGCTTCGAACACAATCATATCCGTCCTTAAGTGAGGAGACCAATACAATAGCAGTACAATAGTCTCACTCTCATATACACTTTTTCACTGGTTTTCTGTGACCAACGCTAAAACAATGAAGTGATTGTTAATGTAAACCCCGGTGGCACATTGGGAAATCAGCGGTAATACCGCTTCTCCACCAGGCCCAATTTTTAAGTCCTGTTGAAGTCTGTGAAGATTTATATTGAGTAGAATACAGATCAAGCGTTCTTACCCAATTCCCCAGGATTTGCGGCCAGCCAGCTAGGTTAACATTTAAGTGTTTTGTGATTCTCTTTGATGCAACACAGGGGAGGCCATTCAGCCCATCATGTTTGTGTCTGTGAAAGATCTATCCAGTTAGTCTCACTCCCCGGCTATTTACCCCTTAGCCCTTTTAGCTATTTATCCGATTCTCTTTTGAAACTTACTGTTAAATCTGCTTCCACTGTCCTTTCAGGCAGCATATTCCATATCACAGCAACTCGTTCAATAAAAATTATGGCCTGGTGTCACATTTGGGGTGCCTTGGGACAGTTTGCGACTTCAAGGTGCTATATAAATTCAGAGAATGCTGGAAACACTCAGTAGGTCAGGCAGCATCAATGGAGACAGAAACAAAGTTAATATTTCAGGTCGATGGCCTTTTGTCGGACTTCAGTTGTTACAGAACCTCCAGCGTTACAGTCTCTGTTACATCGAATCACCCTGGAACATAAGAACAGAAGTAGGCCCATTCAGCCTCTCGAGCCTGTTACTAAGGAACAGGAGGCCATTCAGCCCCTCGAGCCTGTTACACAGGTACAGAAGGAGGCCATTCAGCCCACTACAGCCTGTTACACAGCAACAGGAGGCCATTCAGCCCCTCGAGCCTGCTCCACCATTCAATGAGAACATGGCTGATCTGTGACCTATCTCCTAATTCCTGCCTTTGCTGCTAATGTCATTGGTTAACAGAAAACTATCAATCTCACATTTAATTCAAAAATTAAAAGAGCATCAATTGTCATTTGTGTGTAGCCATTTTTCCTAATTTCAACCCTAAAAGTTTTGTATCATCTTGTAAATACGAACACATGAATCAGGAGCAGGAGTGGGGGCCATTCGGCCCCTTGATCCTGCTCCGCCATTTGCTATGAGATGGTACACACTGCTGCCAATGTGCGTTGGTGGTGGAGGGGGTGAATGTTTAAGATGGTGGTGCAGGCTGCTTTGTCCTCGATGGTGTTGAGCCTCTTGAGTTTTTGTTGGTGCTCATCATTTAACCCTTTTAGCCTCAGTACCATTCTGATGAATCTGCGCAACATCATCTCCAAGGCCAATATATCCTTTCTGAGGTGAAGTTCCCAGACTGAACACAGTGCTCCAGGTAGGGTCTGAACAGAGTCTAGTACATCAATAACATAATATGCACTCTTCTGTAATCCAATCCTCTTGAGATCAAGGCCAATATTCCATTAGTATTTTATATGAATATCTGTACCTGTCCATTAGCTTTCCATGATTCCTGTGCTTTCTTATGGAGAGACCGATAAAGTTTAAAAAGAAATTGAACTTCCAGTTAATGACTAAAAGAATGGCAAATCAAGATTTCCCAATGTACAACTTTTACAGTAACGAATGACTAAAAAAAACATGATTGAGTAAACACTATTATCTTTTTGTAGACAATTTATACTTTATACTACAGAAAGTGTTGTTCCCTTTGTATATTTATCACACATCGCCCTCCCCATGGAATTACATTCCTTATAGCAAACAGTCCACAGTTACTCCTGGCTTCCAACTCATCACTTCCTTTTTACTTTCCCAGCTGGTGACTTCTAATTCAACAGCTGACTTTCACCGTGACATTACTTCCCTCAAACCCAAGTGAGGCAAATCTTCCAATCTCCTTTAAATCCTCATGAACTTGCTCTTTTCAATTTGAGCACTAGCTCCCACCCACATTCTACGTGAGTCACCATTTCCTCTACTTCAGGTACGCAGACTGTCTATGTCTCCTGCTTTCAGATGGCTGCTGACCATATCTGTTCTCTGTTTGTGACATTCATGGATTTTGTAGGGAAGCCTGATCTCAAAAATGTCTTCCTCTGCCCTGTTCCCCATAGCAACACGAAAGACATTAACACTGCTTCCAGGTAGAAATGCTAATTAGTTTTCTTTGATCCCAAGTTCCTTTCTTCTTAGAAGTAAATGATCGGTTTACAGCACAACTGTTTACAACCCAATACCAACAACACCTTTCTGGGACTTTGGGAGACACCGAGTCTACTTATTGTTAAACTCAGAGACTGCTGCCATTGTCTCCAACTGTAAATACCTTGCACCTTCTTCCCAGTAAAACAATCAAAGTCTTTCTTTGATCTCTAACAATTAACAGGCTTACTGTCAGGCAGACTGCAGAACAGGTCACATGATCCCCTTCATTTAACCTAGATTTAAAGCTACAGTTCCAAAATACAATAATCTTATAAACCTCATAATTACAACAACTTGGATCCTTAAATCTCTTTGCTCCTCCGTCATTCCTGGTTTTTATGAATATTAGGGAGTATTCTATTGTGGGTCATAAGTAGGGGACATTTTCCCCACATTGAACTTCATCTGCTGTACTTTTCCCAACTACCCCCATTTCTCAATATCGCTTTGCAAATTTCTGCTCCCACCTACACAATCTACTGTTTGTCATCAGCAAACGTAGACATACTCCCCTCTGCTCCTTCATCCAAGGCATTTGTAATTATAATGAAAAACTGTGGAGCCAGTCCAGACCCCTGGGGGCAGCACCAGTCACATTTTGCTAATTGGAGTACACGTCCATTACCCTACTTTCTGTCATCTACCTCCTAGACTATCCCCTTGCCAAGACAATGGGTTGTCCGACTCTAATATGGAACCTTTTCCAGTGTCTTCCAGAAGTCCATTTAAACAACATCTAACCCTAACCACTTCCTCCGAACATTCAAAATTCAAACCGTTTCTAAGATGTAACTTACTGTTTACAAACCCACACCTGCTCTTCCTGCTCAGTTCATATTTATTCAGGAGTGTGATGGAATACACTCCATTTATCTGGATGAGTGCAGCTCCAACAACACTCAAGAAGCTGGACACCATCCAGGATAAAGCAGCCACTTGATTAGCAACCAACCACAAACATTCACTCCCTCCACCGCTGAGGCTCAGTGGCAGCAGATCAGAAGGTGCACTGCAGAAATTCATCAAGGCTCCTTAGTATCTTCCAAACCCACAACCGCTACCATCTAGAAGGACTGCAGTGTTTCAAGAAGGCAGCTTACCGCCACCTTCTCAAGGGCAACTAGGGATGGGCAATAAATGCTGGCCCAGCCAGTGACACCATGAACAAATAAAAAACATTCCCAGTCAGATTAATAATAGATCCCAGAGACATCTGACGTTAGATGAATAGGTTTGTTTGTCTGTTAGTCTCTTTGTCTGTAAACAATATGGGCGGAATTTTCCCATCGGCGGTTTGGGGGCGGGGCCCGCTCGCCAACGGGAAAATAACGCGGGATGAGGTCGGAAGGAACCCCCGATGTCATCCCGGTCCATTTAAATATTCAGGAAGGCAGGGGCGCAGCGCGATCAGCTGTCCACCCGCCGACCTGTCAGTGGCCAATTAAGGCCATTGACGGGATAATTAAGCTTGTTAAATGCCCTGCCCGTCCAACATTAAGGCTGGCGGGCAGGCCAGGAGCCCCAGGGGGCTTCTGATAATACATCAAACCTCATCCACTGGCGGGATGAGCTTTCATGTCCCTTTTTAAAAACTTCAATAAAGTTTATGTGCTTCTTATTAACATGTCCTGACTCATGTGACATTGTCACATGAGGGGGACGTGTTAATAATTTTAATATTTTTCTATTTTTAAAGATTTTTATGCTGTCAGTAATCTCCCTGAGACAGGACTTTGCCTCAGGGAGCAATGAGCTCTTTTGTGTGCATGCGCGACAGTGCGCACTTTGACAGCTGGGGATTCCCTCCCCCCTGGAACAGGAGGCGCATAGCGCATAGCGCTTCCTGTCGGGCAGGCCGCTTGGTGGGCCTTAATTGGCCCGCCCACTCAAAATGGCGGCAGGCCCCCGTTTCAGAGGCGGAGTTCGGCTGCCTGCCCGCTGCAGAGCCGGTGGGGTCCGCCCGCCCATCGAGGTAAAAATTCTGGCCTATACCTCAAAATCTAATGGGCGAACTTCAATGAAACTTGGTACAAAGGAAGAATTGATTAGCTTTTGGAGCAATGCAGATCCGGATCCAGACCCGGGAATTTTTTTTTAAAGGATCCATTAACATCAGGTGATGGGGCGAACTGACTTTATCTTTTAGAGTTTTGTGAGCTGTTTGATTTAGGATGTCACTAATTGCTTTAGAATGTTTGTTGATTATCTCCGATCCTGTGGGGGAATTTTTCACAGCTGTCAAAATGTGAACAGAGTTTTCAGAGCAGATTGTTGGATGTGGATTGGCCTAAAGCCTGCTAGAAGTGCATAAGTGGTATAATGTAGTTTAATGTTGGGTTAACACAGCATGGCTGAGGCATGCGCTCTACTGAGTGCCCTTTTCACTTGTTTCCTAACTTACCTGTTACCTTTCTTAAGGAGTGAAGTTAGCAATTTGCCCCTCTAAGGGGACAATTCCTGAACTGAGTGTGTTACATGGAATGTACAGCACAAAAACTGGCCATTCAGCCCAACTGTTCTATGCTGGTTTTCATGCTTCATAGGATCCTCCCCACTCTATTTCATAAAATTATAAGAACACAGAAGAGAGGGGCAGGAGTAGACTATTTAGCTCCTTGAGCCTGCCCCGCCATTCAATACAACCATAGTGGATTTTAAGCTTCACCTCCACTTTCCCGCCCACCCCCCATGTCATTTGAGACCAAGACTCACTCAGCCTCAGTTGTATTCAACATTGTAGCATCCACAACCCTCTGGGGTAGAGAATTCCAAAGCTTTCCCCTAACCCTGTCACCATGTTCTTCTACCCCTTCCTCCTCTTGTGTTTATCTAGCTTCCTCTGAAATGAATCTATTCGCCTCAGCCACTCCTTAGGTTAACAAGCTCCACATTCCCACCACTCTCTGGGTAGAGAAATTGCTCCTGAATCCTTTATTGGATTTACTAGTAACGACCTTACATTTATGGCCCAGAGTTTTAGTCTCCTGCAGCCTGTTCAGTTATTTCTAATAGTTATTTGTAATCAAGTTCAATAGTTGGGTACAAAGAGATATGACTGTTTAATCATGGAATCTTACAGCACAGAAGGAGGCCATTCAGCCCATCTAGCTCTTGGAAAAAGCTATTCAATTAGTCCTATTTCCTCCACTTATCCCCCAAAACACTGCTATATTTTCCCCTTCAAGCATTTATCAAGGTCATAGGCTTGAAGATTGGAGATAAAACAGGAAATGCTGGAAAAGGTCAGCATTCATTGCAATATTTAAACCAGATGGATTTTGATAAACATGTCCACACAGCAGAATCTGTGGGGAGATAAACAGAGCTGGCCTTTCCAGTCCAAAATGACTCTTCTTCGGAACTTGAAGATTTGCCCTGATGATGTCTGCTTACAGCTTTGAGCTCACCCAGGGCTCGGCATCCATTCCAACTGGATGGCTTTTGTCTGATGTGACTCAACATCAGGCACCTCCACATTCTCATTGGGATCGTTCTCTTCCTCACCTTTCCCAGTCACTTATTACAAGCCCAGATCCAGGCTGACACTCCCAGGGAGAGCTGCACTGTCGGAGGTGTGACTCCTGGGATGAGACGTTAAACCGAGGCCCTGTTTGCCCTCTCAGTCACATTGCTGCTTGTGGGATCTTGCTGTGCACAAATGGCTGCCGCGGTCATTGCACTACAACAGTGGCCACTTCAAAAGCACTATATTGGCCGTAAAGGGCTTTGAGACAGGGTGAGGTTGTGAAAGGCGCCATATAAATGCAAGTTTCTTTCCTTTCTCACATTTCCACCCCTCAGCCCCACAGCGGAGGCAGTGGTCTTGCTGTGCGTTTTCGCTATTCTGCTCAAAATGGCGGCTGCGTTTGCCTGTAAGCATCGCTGCCCATCTAAGTCACCCATTGCAGACCGCTTGGACAGGCTGCTGAGAGACACTATCGACCCACTACATGAAAAGAACTCTTCCTTTCATTGGCAGTTGCATTACGCGGAGGGACGGTGGGGGTGCGGGCACGGTGAGAGGCTGTACTGGCACACACCCCTCTCCCTGGTGGAGTCATCACCGGTCAGAATGTTGGGCACAACTAAAGGACAATACAGGATCAGCAGTAAGAAATTAACCAGCAGGGTTCTACTCCCCTTGCTTCTGTGACAGGAGCTGGCATTGTGCCTGTGTGCAGGGTAAGGTGGAGCTGAAGATGAAAAGGAAGAAGTGCATGTACCATAGGTGTCAGGTAGAAAATACAATGGAGAATCAGACCGAATATAGATGGGCCAGAGGGGAAGTGAAAAAACTAATAAGAAAAGCAAGGAGAGAGCATGAAAAGAGACCGGCAGCTAATATAACAGGCAATCCCAAGGTCTTCTATAATCATATATATAATAAAAGGGTGGTCAAAGGAAGTATTGTACCAATTAGGGATAAAAAAAAAAGGAGACTTGCACATGGAGGCAGGAGAAATAACAGGGGTATTAAATGAGTACTTTGCATCTGTCTTTACAAAGGAAGATGCTACCCAGGCTGAGGTGAGAGAGGAGGTAACTGGGACACTGAGAGGATTTACAATTGGGAAGGAGGAAGAGTTAGAAAGGCTATCTTTACTTCAAAATGATAAGGAGGAGATACATCCAAGGGTACTGAGGGAAGTGAGAGTGGAAATTGCAAAGGCATTGGTGATTATCTTCCAGTCTTCCTTAGACAAAGGGGTGGTGTAGAGGACTGGAGAATTGTGAGTGTTACACCCTGGTTCAAAAAGGGGTGCAAGGATAAAGCCAGCAACTACAGACTAGTCAGTTTGACTTCCGCGGTAGGGAAACTTCTGGAAACTATAGTTTGGGGCAAAATCAATAGCCACTTAGACAGGTGTGTGATAATTAAGGAAAGCCACATTGGATTCATTAATGGAACATCATGTTTAACTAACTTTCTGGAGTTATAGATACATAGAGTCATAGACATTTACAGCAAAGAAGCCATTTGGCCCATCGTGTCCACGCTGGTCAACAAACATCTGCCTACACTAATCCCATTTTCCAGCGCTTGGCCCAGAGCTCTGGAAGCTATGGCAACGCAAATGAATATCTAAATACTTCTTAAATGTTGCAAGAGTTTCTGAATCAACCACCCTTTCAGGCAATGAGTTCCAGACACCCACCACCCTCTGGGTGAAAAAATTTCTCCTCAACTCCTCTCTTAGCCTTCTGCCTCTTATCTTAAATCTATGCCCCCTGGTTATTGACCACACTACTAATGGAAAAAGTGCCTTCCTACCCACCCTATCTATGCCCCTCATAATCTTATACACCTATCAGGTCCCCTCTCAACCTTTTCTGAAGAGGTAACAGAGAAGGTTGATAAGGGTAACACTATTGACGTGTTGTATATAGATTTTCAAAAAGCATTTGATACAGTGCCACACAACAGACTTGTGAGCAAAATTCTAGCTCATGGTTTAAAAGGGTGAGAAAGCACTTGGATAAGAAATTGGCTGACTGACAGGAAACAAAGAGCCATGGTTAACAGATGTTTTTCACATTGGGGGAATGTTTGTAGTGGAGTTCCCCAGGGGTCAGTGTTGGGACCATTGCTCTTCCTGAAATATATTACTGACCTAGACTGTGCTGTTCAGAGTATGATTTCAAAATTTGCAGGTGATACAAAGATTGGAAACATTGTCAACTGTGATGGGGATAGTCTTGAACTACAAAAGGACATTGACATGTTGGTGGATTGGGGAGACAAGTGGCAGATGAAGTTCAATGCAGAGAAGTGTGAGTTGATTCATTTTGGCAGGAAAAATATGGTGAAACTGTATAAAATAAAGGGCGAAACCCTAAAGGAGGTGCAGGAACAGAGGGACCTCGATGTATACGTATATAGGTCATTGAAGATGGCAGGGCATGTTGAGAGAGCAGTTAATAAAGCATATGGTATCTTAGGCTTTATTAATAGGGGCATTGAGAACAAGAGTAAGGAGGTCATGTTGAACTTGTATAAGACAGTTAGGCCTAGTTAGGCCTCATCTGGAGTACTGCATCCAGTTCTGGGCGCCATACTTGAGGAAGGATGTGAAGGCTTTGGAGAGAGTACAGAGGAGGTTCACTAGAATGATTCCTGGGATGAAGAACTGTAGCTATGAGGATAGATTGGAGAGGTTGGGACTGTTTTCCCTGGAGAAAAGAAGGCTGAGAGGAGACTTGATAGAGGTATTCAAGATCCTGAAGGGTATGGACAGGGTAAATAGTGAGAAACTGTTCTCACTCAAGAGAGCATTAAGAAGTGGAGGGCACAGATTCAAAATAATTGGCAAAAGGAGTAAATGTGATGTGAGGAAACATTTTTTCACCCAGAGGGTGGTTGGAATCTGGAACAAACTTCCTGAAAGGGTGGTGGAGGCAGGTTCGATTGAGGTATTCAAAAGGGAATTGGATTGTTACCTGGAGAGAGAGAATGTGCGAGGTTACGGGGTTAAGGCAGGGGAGTGGGACTAGACAGAAAGCTCTTTCAGAGAACCAGTGCAGTTTTGATGGGCCAAATGGCCTCATCTTCCGCTATAAAGGTTCTGTGATAAAGAGAAGGTTTAGGAGTGTGTCATCCGGAGGCTGGGAATGTCTGAAATCCTATCATTTGTTGAGAAATCAGTGCCAAAATAATGCAAAGTTGGAACGTCTTCACACATGGCCCTGGCACTGACCAAGCTAGCATGCTCTCAGCTTTGAATTCCCAGTCAGCAAATTCTGAGGGAGTTAATAATCCAATCTTGAAAGGGTTTGGATGTGATAGAGGATTTTGTGAGGAGGGTCAGAGAATAGTTGGGACAGGTTCCAGGATTGAACAAGGAAAGCATAGATGGCTGGCTGACAACAATTTGCTTCAGGTATTAAACCGGTGCCAAGATAAATAATGGAGAACCTGTCAGGGGTTGGCCGATAGTTCTGTGGTTAGTAAAAAGTGGTGAGTCAGAATGAAACTTCAGCCACTTGAGAGTATAAGTAGCTGGGGCTGAGGAGAGGAGAGCTGCACAGAGCTACAAGCTGCTCAAGGGAGAGAGAGAGAGAGAGAGAGAGAGAAAGCTGAAGCTGAAGCTGCTCAAAGAGTCTCTACCCGCACCTTAGGATGAGGGGGACAATTTTCTCCACTGCTGCTCTCCTCTACATCACCTCCACCATCCTGTGGAGCATTTCACAAGGTCAGTAACACCCTCTGTGGTGAGAGCAACTTACTCAGTACCAAAGTGTTTCCTTGGTGGGATAATTAGGGAAAAATCTGTTTTCACTGGCAGCAAAGTCACAAAGCTGAGGACACCGACTTTAGATTATTTAAGAAAGCCCGGGACGGGGGAGGTGGAGGGAAAAGAGGAGAACTGTTTTTATTTTTCATGTTATGATCTGCAATGCATTACCTGAAAGGGCAGTGGAATCAACTTCAGTGGTAACTTTCCAAGGGGGTCGGATAACAACTTGAAGGGGAGATAGTTGCAGGACTATGGAGAGAGAGCAAGCAAACTGGGACTAATTGGATAGGTCTTTCAAAGGGCCGGTAGAGGCATGACGGGCTGAATGGTCTCCTGGTCTGTATCGTTCCACGCTTTTATTTAGACTTTTTCGTTTCTCCGTCTATTTAATTTCTTTATTGGATTTCAAAGTGTGCAGACGATTATTGGTAACGGCGTTAAGCCTTAGCTGGGCATTGCAAATCTGATTTTGGAAAAAGTGCTCAGCAATGCACAGGAAGGCAGTTAGTGACTCGGGGCTCTTCGGGAGAATTCCTGTTCGAGATGCGGCACGGATTCTTCAACTCCAACTAACCCACCTTTTTCCTCCCTCCATTTGCCACTCCTGCCATTCCTCCTACAGACCTGGGGTAGGTATCCCTGTAAGAGAATCATAGCACGGCTGCACTCTGCAGGACGGTCGGTGAAGATGAAGCCAGGGTGGGTGCCTCCATGTGCCACGGGACACTCTCTGCTGATTATGGAGTTGGATGTTAACTCTCTGTTTGTCCTTCCTTCCAGCCAATGAAAACAGCAATGCTTTGGAGGATTGCTGCCTCTCCACAAGCATTATTGAGATCCCATCGAAGATCGTGAAGGATTACAAGATGCAATTACCCGGCAACGGCTGCAAAATCAACGCTGTGGTGTGAGTACTGAGTTGGGGGGGTCTCCTATCACACCTTCTCCCACCTTTGGGTGCATACAGGGCACAGAAGGAGGTCATTCAGCCCATTGACTCTATGGCAGCTCCTGTGGGACGATCCCGTCAGCCCCATTCCCCCCCCACCACCCCCACTCGATCCCCATAGCCCTGCAAGTTTATCTCCTTCCAGTGTCCACCCCAATTTCCCTTTGAAATCATTGCTTTTTTTTCCCACTTTCACCGCCCTCGTGGACAGTGAGTTCCAGCTCATCACCACTCGCTGTGTAAAAAATTCCTCCTCACATCCTCGCATCTCTTGTCCAAAACCTTCAATCTGTGTCTCCCAGTCCTTGTCCCATCAGCCAATGGGAACAGCTTTTCTGTGCCTACCTGATCCAAACCTATCATCATCTTGTCCACCTCCCCCCTCAATCTCCTTTGCTCCAAGGAGAACAACCCCAGTTTCTCCAACCCAGCTAAAATCCCCCATCCCTGGAACCATTCTGGTAAATCCCCTCCGCACCCTCTCAAGGACCCTCACATCCTTCCGAAAGTGTGGTGACTAGAAATGGACACAATACTCTAGCTGTGGCCTAACCAGAGCTTTATAAAGGCTTAGCATAACTCCCCTGCTTTTCTACTCCATACCTCTGGTATGGAACCCAAGATCCATTACGCTTTGCTAACCACCCTCTCAATCTGTCCTACCACTTACAAAGGTTGATGCACCTCCAGTTCCCTCTGTCTCTGCGCACTCTTTAGAATTGTGCCATTAACTCTATATTACCTCTCCCTACCCCTTCTGCCAAAAGTCATGACCTCACACTTCTCTGTATTAAATTCCTTCTGCCACTTGCCTGTCCATCCTGCTGGTCTATCCACTCTTTCCCTTTGTTCTGCTCTCTGCTCCTGATTGGGATTGGCCTGGGTTTAGGCCAGATAAGAGTCATGGGGGACCGTGGAGGACATCACAGCCAATCCTGAGCTTACCAGACTTACGCGCATACACAATTGTGCAAGCACACATGTGCAACACACACGCACACACACGCATACACACACAAATACACACATAAAACATGCCTTAAGACATGTTAATTTTACCCTTCCCTATCTCAGGGTAACTGTAACCAAATGGCCCAAATGAAACAGATGATTGTTCTGATCCACCCTGCGCTGCGGGGAGAGATTCAATCATAACTTTCAAAAGGAGGATGGAATAAAAACTTGGAAAGAAGAGGTATACAGGGTTATGAGTAAAGAGCGAGGACAGTGAGACCAATTGGACAGATCTTTCAAAGAGCCAGCATAGGCGTGGAGGGTTGAGTGGTCTCTTTCTGTGCTGTATGATATGGCCCAAGGAGAATTTCAGTCCTCTGCCACGTCAATATGCCACCATTTAGTTAAAGCCAAAAGTAGACATGAGAGAAATAAGGGGCAAAGGAACAGGGGATGGGATCAAGAGGTGGGTTAAGAGCTTGAGTTTGGAGCCTCACTTTAACACAGAAGCAAATTTACTGAAAGACCTCAGTAGTAAGTGTCCGTTTCAGGAGAGCCAGGAGTGTTGTGTGTGGGGTTAAGGGGGAGGAGACTATGGAGAGGCTGTTCATGACTTCTTAATCTTTCTTCATCTGGGGTTTAGAATGTGTGACTAACCTCAACCTTCACCTGTCCAACAGCTTCCTGACTAAGCAACATAGACATCTGTGCAGCCCCCCAGAGGTGACATGGGTGAAGAGTCTGATACACAAGATTAACAGAAAGAAGAAATCTCCAAAGAGGAAGCAAGTCAAAGCCCAGAAAAAAAGGTCAGAGTTTTGTTCTATTTAATTTGGTCACAGCTTTGTTCCACTGCCCTCTTCATCCCTCTTCACTTCCCAACACCACTCCAACTCTTCCCAAACACTCTCACCCTCCCTCCTCCCCTCCCCAAAACCCCTCCCCCCACTCCCCTCCCCAAAACCCCTTCTCAAACCCCTCCCCCCACTCCCCACACCCCACTCCCCTTCCCAAAACCCCTCCCCCACTCCCCTTCCCAACACCTTCTCCCCACTCCCCTCCCCAAAGCTCCTCCCCCCACTCCCCTCCCCAAAACCCCTCCCCCCACTCCCCTCCCCAAAACCCCTTCTCAAAACCCCTCCCCCCACTCCCCACACCCCACTCCCCTTCCCAAAACCCCTCCCCCACTCCCCTTCCCAACACCCCTCCCCCCACTCCCCTCCCCAAAGCCCCTCCCCCCACTCCCCTCCCCAATACCCCTCCCCCCACTCCCCTCCCCAAAACCCCTCCCCCACTCCCCTTCCCAACACCTTCCCCCCACTCCCCTCCCCAAAGCCCCTCCCCCCACTCCCCTCCCCAATACCCCTCCCCCCACTCCCCTCCCCAAAACCCCTCCCCCACTCCCCTTCCCAACACCTTCCCCCCACTCCCCTCCCCAAAACCCCTTCTCAAAACCCCTCCCCCTACTCCCCACACCCCACTCCCCTTCCCAAAACCCCTCCCCCACTCCCCTTCCCAACACCTTCCCCCCACTCCCCTCCCCAAAGCCCCTCCCCCCACTCCCCTCCCCAACACCCCTCCCCCCACTCCCCTCCCCAAAACCCCTTCTCAAAACCCCTCCCCCCACTCCCCACACCCCACTCCCCTTCCCAAAACACCTCCCCCACTCCCCTTCCCAACACCTTCCCCCCACTCCCCTCCCCAAAGCCCCTCCCCCAACTCCCCTTCCCAACACCCCTCCCCCCACTCCCCTTCCCAACACCTTCCCCCCACTCCCCTCCCCAAAACCCTCCCCCTACTCCCCTCCCCAACACCCCTCCCCCCACTGCCCTTCCCAAAACCCCTCCCCCCACTCCCCTCCCCAAAACCCCTCCCCCATTCCACTCCCCAAAACCCCTCCCCCACTCCCCTCCCCAACACCCCTCCCCCCATTGCCCTTCCCAAAACCCCTCCCCCCACTCCCCTTCCCAAAACCCCTCCCCCCACTCCCCTCCCCAAAACGCCTCCCCCACTCCCCTCCCCAACACCCCTCCCCCCACTGCCCTTCCCAAAACCCCTCCCCCCATTCCCCTCCCAAAAACCCCTTCCCCCACTCCCCTCCCCAACACCCCTCCCCCACTACACTTCCCAAAACCCCTCACCCCACTCCCCTTCCCAAATCACCCCTATTACTGACTCTACCCACCCATTTAATCCCCCTCCCACATCCCCATGTACACTCTCCCCTATCACTGACTCTACCCACCCATTTAATCCCCTCCCACATCCCCATGTATACACTCCCCTATCACTGACTCTACCCACCCATTTAATCCCCTCCCACAGCCCCATGTACACTCTCCCCCTATCACTGACTCTACCCACCCATTTAATCCCTCCCACAGCCCCATGTACACTCTCCCCTATCACTGACTCTATCCACCCATTTAATCCCCTCCCACATCCCCATGTACACTCTCCCCTATCACTGACTCTACCCACCCATTTAATCCCCCTCCCACATCCCCATGTACACTCTCCCCTATCACTGACTCTACCCACCCATTTAATCCCTCCCACAGCCCCATGTACACTCTCCCCTATCACTGACTCTATCCACCCATTTAATCCCCTCCCACATCCCCATGTACACTCTCCCTTATCACTGACTCTACCCACCCATTTAATCCCCCTCCCACATCCCCATGTACACTCTCCCCTATCACTGGCTCTACCCACCCATTTAATCCCCTCCCACAGCCCCATGTACACTCTCCCCTATCACTGGCTCTACCCACCCATTTAATCCCCCTCCCACATCCCCATGTACACTCTCCCCTATCACTGACTCTACCCACCCATTTAATCCCCTCCCACAGCCCCATGTACACTCTCCCCCTATCACTGACTCTACCCCCCATTTAATCCCCTCCCACAGCCCCATTTACAGTCTCCCCTATCACTGACTCTACCCACCCATTTAATCCCCTCCCACAGCCCCATGTACAGTCTCCCCCTATCACTGACTCTACCCACCCATTCAATCCCCTCCCACTCTCAATTATCAAAGGGTCTAGCTTCCGACTCTCGTAATGAATATTAATTCTTCTGTTTGCAGGAGGCGACAGGCATGAGGAGAGATGATGGTCAGCAAACTTTCCGGCTCTCTCCATCTACAATAAGCAAATACCAAAGTTGTGAACCGTACTTGAGGTCAGAGTGAAGGATGTATTTGTTGGAAATGTCCGACCCTGACCTGCCACCTTTAAAGTCTCCTCTCTCCTCCCTCACGGGTGGAATGTGAGCTCAGAATGAACAGCCCCAATGCAGTCCCAAGCCTGGACACAAATTTGTTCAATTTAGCATAAAGCCAACACTGAATTGGCACTGAATTGGCACTAATTTAGTACTGAAATGGTAATCGCACTCAGGGACTCAGCAAAGCTACTGTGGGGAACAGGAAAACAATTACACAGCTGCAGTAGGTACATCCTTCTGAGATTGGACAATGTAGAGGGAGCTTTACCCTGTATCTAACCCGATGCTGCACATGTCCCGATACTTACAGTATATAAACCTGGGGGGGGGTTTAGTAACGCCTGCTTGGGTTTATCCTGCTCTGTTGCGCAGTGATTGACGAGAACTGTGGGGAATGAATCCCACGTTCGAACACATCCCAAAGAAGCTCAATGAGCCACATCTCTATCTGTGCCTGTCGGCAGGGGTGGCAATGCCAGTGATTGCAATGGGCGCAGTTCCATTTCCCTAGCAGAAGCATCCCTGCCCTCAATCAGCACGGGTTACTGACGCTGAGCCAAGGGAAATAAAACAATCCAGAAGGTGACTGTAAGAGAGAGACCAAGAGAAAACTCGATCCCAAAATAATGTGAATACTGATGACGAATGTTCAGTCAAAGGCCACGGCTTCCCTAATCTTCCCTCACACGCGGGGGCAGCATCTGCTGGTGAACCTGTTCTTCCCCCCCCCTTATTTTAGTCGCTCGCTGTTTTTGGAGGTTGGATGTGGGATCTTTCTCTGTATAATGACATCTGCCTTTGTAAATATTCAATTCCGTGCCGTGATAAGCCGTCTTATTGACCTGCGTCTTTCAATAAACCTGAACTCTTTTCTCATTTTAGACTTATACTTTTGTGACGTTTTATAATATTGTAAAAATTAATAAAGGTTGTTTGATATATAAATCAGGTCTCCTCGCAACATTTTATTTCTGGGACAGCCAGTGTAATCTGGTTCCTTCCCGGGACACAGTCTCCCGAATCCACACCTGACTCATGGGACCAAGCAGAGGCCACTCAGCCCCTCGAGCCTGCTCTGCTGTTCAGCCAGAACTTGGCTGATTGGTAGCTGAACACCCACCTTGGTTCCATCTCTCTTGAAGCTCGGGTCCTATAAAAAATCTTTTCTTTGGTAGGAACCTATGCCGAGCGTCCGGGGTATGGCAGTGGGACGGTGGGGAGAGGTGGGAGGGGGCGGGGTGCAGGGGTGGGGAAGGGCGTCATTCAACCATGAGAGGCATCATAACAGAGTTTGATCATCCCCTCACCCCAAACTCTCCCAGAAAACAGGGAGGAGGATGCTTAGGATTAGGAAATTGCCACGGGAACCCCAGGCTCATCTCAAAGCCTCTGCACACCCACCCCCCCCACCCCCCCCACCCCCCACAGGAATGTGGAGACTCTAGTGTCCCTCCCTCCTTCCCCCTACTCCGTCCCCTACACCCAAGCTGAAATCAGCCCACTTCCCACACTGTGTGCCCCCTTCGGTCATGTGGTCAAGCAGTCACTGCTGTTTATGGGATCTTTCCATGCACAAAATGGCTGCTGCGCTTAGCTGCATGACAATGGAGACTGCGTTCCAGGAGCAGCCCATCACATAGTCAGTTTGGAGTGTCTCTGAGAGATGTCCTAAATACATTTATACGAACACATGTTCTGAGTTGTGGGTTCAAGTCCCATCCCAGAGACTTGAGCCCATAATATAGACTAAAACTCCTGGTGCAGCAATGAGCGGATTGCTGCAGGGGTTCCATCTCTCCGATCAGAAATTAGCTTTAGTTCAATATTAAAGCACTACTTCAAAGCAGAGCAGGAGAGCTCTCCCCGGTGTCCTGACCAATATTTATCCCTCAATCAACATCACAAAAAGAGATTATCCAGTCATTATGACATTGCTGTTTATGGGAGCTTGCTGTGCACAGTTTGGCTGTGCTGAAATCATACATTACACTTCAAAAATTATTTCATTCCATGTGAACATACGAACGTACGAACCAGGAGCAGGAGTAGGCCATTCGGCCCCTCGAGCCTGCTCCACCATTTAACAAGATCATAGCTGATTTTAGTAACCTAAAATCTGCTTCGCAGCTCCCCCCGATAGCCTGTCACCCCCCAAACAAACATACAATGAAGGAGCGTTCTGTGGCACCGCAAATGACACCTAGGCAATGGCAATCGCAGCCCTGTCAACCCTGCAAAGTCCTCCTTCCTAATATCTGGGGGCTAGTGCCAAAATTGGGACAGCTGTCTCACAGACTAGTCAAGCAACAGCCTGACATGATCATCCTCACGGAATCATACCTTAGAGACAATAACCCAGACTCCACCATCACCATCCCTGAGTATGTCCTGTCCCACCGGCAGGACTGACCCAGCAGAGGTGTTGGCACAGAGGTATACAGTCGGGAGGGAGTTGCCCTGGGAGTCCTCAACATCGACTCCGGGCCCCAGGAAGCCTCATGGCATCAGGTCAAACATGGGCAAGGAAACCTCCTGCTGATTACCACGTACCACCCTCCCTCAGCTGATGAATCAGTGCTCCTCCGTGTTGAACACCACTTGGAGGAAGCACTGACAGTGGCAAGGGCGCAGAATGTACACTGGGTGGGGGACTTCAATGTCCATCACCAAGAGAGGCTTAGTAGCACCATTACTGACCGAGCTGGCCGAGTCCTAAAGGACATAGCTGTTAGACTGGGTCTGCGGCAGGTGGTGAGGAAACCAACAAGAGGGAAAAACATACTTGACCTCATCCTCACCAACCTGCCTGCTGCAGATGCATCTGTCCATGACAGTATCAGTAGGAGTGACCACCGCACAGTCTTTGTGGAGACAAAGTCCTTCCTTCACATTGAGGATACTCTCCATCATGTTGTGTGGCACTACCACCGTGCTAAACGGGATAGATTTCAAACAGATCTCACAACTCAAGACTGGGCATCCGTGAGGTGCTGTGGAACACAGCAGCAGCAGAATTGTACTCGAACACAATCTTTAACCTCATGGCCTGGCATATCCCCCACTCCACCATTACCATCAAGCCAGGGGATCAACCCTGGTTCAATGAAGAGTGCAGGAGGGCATGCCAGAGGCAGCACCAGACATACCCAAAAATGAGGGGTCAACCTGGTGAAGCTATAACACAGGACTACTTGCTTGCCAAACAGCATAAGCAGCAAGTGATAGACAGGGCTAAGCAATCCCACAACCAATGGATCAGATCTAAGCTCTGCAGTCCTGTCACATACAGTCATGGATGATGGTGGACAATTAAACAACTCACTGGAGGAGGAGGCTCCACAAATATCCCCATCCTCAATGATGGGAGAGCCCAGTACGTCAGTGCAAGAGGTAAAGCTGAAGCATTCACAACAATCTTCAGCTCGTAGTGCCATGTGGATGATTCATCTCGACCTCCTCCGGAGGTCCCCAGCATCACAGATGCCAGTCTTCATCCAATTCGATTCACTCCACGTGATATCAAGAAACAGCTGAAGGCACTGGATGGGCCCTGATAATTTTCCGGCAATAGTACTGAAGACTTGTGCTTCAGAACTTGCCACGCCCCTAGCCAAGCTGTTCCAGTACAACTACAACACTGGCATCTACCCGGCTATGTGGAAAATTGCCCAGGTATGTCCTATACACAAAAAGCAGGACAAAGCCAACCCGGCCAATTACCGCCCCATCAGTCTACTCACAATCATCAGTAAAGTAATGGAAGGGGTCATCAACAGTGCTATCATGCGGCACTTGCTTAGCAATAACCTGCTCACTGATGCCCAGTTTGGATTCCACCAGGGCCACTCAGTTCCTGACCTCATTACAGCCTTGGTTCAAACATGGACAAAAGAGCTGAACTCCCGAGGTGAGTGTGACTGCCCTTGACATCAAGGAGCCCTAGCAAAACTGGAGTCAATGGGAATCAGGGGGAAAACTGTCCGCTGGTTGGAGTCATTTCTAGCACAAAGGAAGATGGTTATGGTTGTTGGAGGTCAGTCATCTCAGCTCAGATATCACTGCAGGAGTTTCTCAGGGTAGTGTCCTCAACCCAACCATCTTCAGCTACTTCATCAATGACCTCTCTTCCATCATAAGGTCAGAAGTGGGGTTGTTTGCTGATGACTGCACAATGTTCAGCACCATTTGTGACTCCTCAGATACTGAAGCAGTCCATGTACAAATGCAGTAAGACCTGGACAATATCCAGGCTTGGGCTGACAAGTGGCAAGTAACATTCATACCACAGAAGTGTCAGGCAATAACTATCTCCAACAAGAAGATATCCAACCATCGCCCCTTGACATTCAATTGAATTACCATCACTAAATCCCCCACTATCAACATCCTGGGGTTTACCATTCACCTGAAGCTGAACTAGACTAGCCATATAAATACTGTGGCTGCAAGAGCAGGTCAGAGGCTAGGAATTGTGTGACTAGTAACTCACCTCCTGACTCCCCAAAGCCTGTCCATCATTCTCAAGGCACAAGTCAGAGTGTGATGGAATACTCCCCACTTGCCTGGATGAGTGCAGCTCCCAAAACACTCAAGAAGTTTGACACTGTCCAGGACAAAGCAGCCCGCTTGATTGGCACTCCATCCACAAACATTCACTCCCTCCACCACCGACGCACAGTAGCAGCAGTGTGTACCATCTACAAGATACACTGCAGCAACTCGCCAAGGCTCCTCAGGCAGCACCTTCCAAACCCATGACCACTACCATCTAGAAGGACAAGGGCAGCAGATACATGGGAACACCACCACCTGGAAGTTCCCCTCCAAGTCACTCACCATCCTGACTTGGAAATATATCGCCGTTCCTTCACTGTCGCTGGGTCAAAATCCTGGAACTCCCTCCCTAACAGCACTGTGGGTGTACCTACACCACATGGACTGCAGTGGTTCAAGAAGGCAGCTCACCACCACCTTCTCAAGGGCAACTAGGGATGGGCAATAAATGCTGGCCCAGCCAGCGAAGCCCACATCCTGTGAATGAATAAAAGAAGTCCTGATGTTAGGAAAAGGGGCCAATAAGAAGCAAATTGACATTTTTCTCTCTCTATTTCTGGGTCTGTCTCGTTTTGCCTTGAATAGCTGAACAGAGCATTGAGTTCAACGACTGTATGTTCCAGGGATCAACTTTCTAAACACCTACTCTAATCTGGTGCACAATAATCTGCCCGCCAGCAGTTTGGCATGCTGCCAATACTGGCTGATCACAAAGATACATCACCCATGTAAATGCCAAACATAAAACCTCACAGTCACCTCAAATGACCGTACAAAGTGCCGGAAGAAGCAGATGAGAGAGAGGTTTAAACAGTGCGGTGGTGACACAGGAGTGAATCTAAAGGGATATATAACCCACCGGGCACCCTCTCATAACAGCTGGCACACTGAATAAATCACACCACCCTGTCTGGCAAGGTCTCCTTACCCCAGGTAAGGGGCAAAGTCTAGACCCTGCCGGCCAAAGTAAGATTACATCGGAAAGGCAAGGGAGTAATCAGAATGGAACCACAAGGTTTCTGCACATAGACTTGCATTTATATAGCGCCTTTCACAACATCAAGGCACCCTGAAGTGCTTTGCAGCCAATGAAATGCTTTTGAAGATTCGTCCCTGCTGTAAGGTAGGGAGCACAGCAGCCACTTTGTGCACAGCAAGATCCCAAAAGCAATAACACGATAATAACCAGGGGGGTGAATTTTCTCCCTGTCGGACGGGCAGGTCGGGAACGGGCGCGGGCAGGCAAGGAGATGATCGCCGCCCGCAACCAGCTCCATGCCGCCATTTTACACGGGCAGGCCAATCGATGTGGGGCTACAATGGCTGCCGGGTCCCATGGCGACCGGGCGGCCTGTGTAAAGGGCGCTCCTGCAGCCTCGCAAAGGCTGTCAACTAAGGCCAGGACAAGAGCTCCCCGGAGCGCTGCTGGTGAGCAGGCCAGGCAGGGGGTGGTGGGCAGGTCAGCAGGGCACTGTGCCCCTTGCTTCTCAGACGAGTGCCTTGTTGCGCTCCTCGAGGGAGTTGGCAGCACAGAGTGAGATCCTCGTTCTGAGGGACTGGAGGGCAAGGACCACCCCCCCCACCCCCCCTTCCCACAGGACTAAAGGTGCCTGGGAGGAGGTGGCAGAGATGACGAGTTCACACCATGTGATGCAGCGCGCCTGGGTCCAGTGCCCCAAGCGTTTCAACCACCCCTTGAGAGCTCAGGAAGGGTGAGTACCGTGTTGGCATTGATCACTTAACCCAGCAGTTAGGCTTCACCTCCCGGGCACCCACCACCACCCCCAACTCTGAATGTAGCGACTGCATTGAATCATTCACGAGCTGTGTCCTTCGCTGGGTAGGCCAGCATTTATTGCTCATGCCGAGGTCACCCTGAGAGGGTTGTGCTGAGTTGGGTTCTGCACCCGCTGCGTGTGGTAGACTGACACCCGCGGTACTGTTTTGGGGTCTACCTCAAGGACCTGCACCTAGGCGCAATGTCAAAGTCAGGCTGCTGACGTGCTGGGAGGGGAGGTCCCAGCTGGAGGGGGCTCCCATCCATCTGCTGCCCTTGGCGTTCCTTGTGACTCCTTGCTTTGCAAGGTTAAAATCGTGTGGGTGACTAATGTGATGGAGGCAGCATGTGGGCAAGGGGGGGGTCAGCCCTGGCTGTTTGGTGTGAGTGTGCGGCTGCTCCAGAGTCACGCTTCTCCGGAGCCCTGCAATGCCTCACTCGGGTGGGGGTGGCAGGGATGCGATGGCAATCCAGGTACAGGCTGGGCTCATCAATGCTCCTCTCTCCTTTCCAGGAGAAGGCCGCACACGGTCACACAGAGAGGATGCGGACTGGGGAAGTGCCAGGCCCAGTTGGCGATTATAACCAGATACGAGCAGGAGGCGATGGAGCTGGAGAGGTGCCAGGCGCCCAGGTCCACCGGTGACAGTGAGGCTGGGGTGCCAGGGGAGGTAAGAGTGCCGAGCACTGAGGGCACCATGTGTGTCCCAGCAGCCGTGGCACTGTTGAATGTTCAGTGATTGAAGCTTCCAACATGGGTTTCCCATTGATTATGGGAGGGGAAGTGCATCCTGATCCATGGGACAGGCACGCACATTGACATTGTCTCCACATGAACTAATCAAATTCAGTCTCACCGGAGCAGGACCGGGAGGAGGAGGCAGAGGGGCTGCCCCTAACGCCTGGGGGCCCAGAACAATTACAAGCACCAGCGTCACACCATCCCTGCCAGGCAGGCACCAGTAAAGATACCAGCACCTCGGTGGGGATTAGATCATCGGCTAGTGTCCCGGGGCACAGCGGTGAGGGCACTTCACACTCACTTGATATACAGGCAGAGACAGAGAGTGCCCAGGGCACTGCCAGTCGGAAGGCTGCTGGAGACCAGGAACATGCTCAGTCGGTAGCTGATGATGGGTCCCTGGAGGCGTCCCTGAGGCAGCGAACACTGGAAGTCCAGCGGGGTGTGCGGGAGGATCTGGCGGAGGCTATGCATGGCATGGTCTCCATGCTGGAGGAGTCCCTGTGGAGCATGAACACTGCAATGACCCTCATGGCCGAGCGCACTGCTCCTCCATGGAGAGAGTGGAACTCTCATGTAGAGGCTCCTCCAGGAGCTGAATCAGGGGTTCCTGGTGATGCGCTCAGACCTGCAGCCCTCACACCGGCAATGACCTCAGGTGGTCACTGTCAGTGTGGGAGATGGATTGGGCACCCAGTATCCCAGCTCGGTGCCCATCCATCAAAGGCGAGCAGGGAGGTCCACAGCAACCTCACGTTGGCGCACGAGCTGCCTGTCGTCTCTGCGGGTGCCTCTCAGGGCGCTCCGGATGAGGGCGGCAGCTTCTCCGCCCCTCTGCCAGTGACCATGGGATCCGATGAGGCTGCGGCGACTGGGGAGATGCCAGCCGTGGTACTGGCCGCTCCCTCCCAGGCGGGGCCAGCACAGGCTCCACGGGCCAGAGGACACCCGCCAAGGTCATCAAGGCCAACAGGACAGCAGAGTCGGCAGGCTGTCTCCAATGCTGGTGCCAGCGAGGGGGGAGCACCTAGATGTAGCATCCGAAAATGTAAATTTAAGGCACCTTCTCACTGGTGGTTTTATGTTGCCCTGCTATTGATTATAATTTGGTGTGATGCTCAACACGTTTGAATTAAATTTCTTTTCTGTTTTCTTTTTTGAATTCATTAAATGCTTCATTGGTGAACAAGGCTCAGGGTAATCCCTCACTTCTGCAGGTGGATGGGGACCCAGGATGTTCTGAGTGACTTGTTTGACATTGAGCTTTATTGACAAGGCACATAGTTAATGTTCCTAACCAGGCAGATGTTGCTCTCAGGGATTGAGTATGTAGCATACAGCCCTGGCATGTGGTGGTTGTTTTTATGTGGTGTGCTAGCTGAAGGTTGGATTAAAGCCTCCCAGGTGTCCCTGCCTCCCTGGAGGTTGCCCAGGTCGGCGTCTACCCGCCTCAGCGTTCTCCTGACCATGCTCATCCTCAGACTCACTACTGAACTCATCCTGTGCAGCCGGAGCAACTGCGTCGACATCTTCATTGTCCACTGCATCCCCCCTTTCCAGCGCCAGATTGTGGAGAGTGCAGCATGCAACCACTATCACCGAGACACGATCTGGGGGGTACTGGAGTGCGCCCCCTGAGAGGCCCAGGCATCTGAAGCACATCTTGAGAAGACTGATGGTTCTCTCCACCACAGCCCTTGTGGAGGCTCCTATTGTACCACTGCTCAGCTTCTGTTCTTGGATGGCGGAGAGGGGTCATGAGCCACCTTCTGAGGGGATAGCCCTTGTCACCCAGCAGCCATCCATCCAGCCGGGCTGGAGCACTGAAGACCCCCGGCACCTGGGAGTGTCTGAGGATGTAGGTGTCGTGGGAGCTGCCTGGGTACCTTGCACAGACTTGTAGAATCAGCATCCTGTGATCACACACTATCTGCACGTTCATGGAGTGGAAGCCCTTCCTGTTGACAAAGGCACTGGGCTCACCCGCTGGCGCCTTGATGGCCACATGTGTACAGTCTATAGCACCCTGGACATGGGGGAAGCCAGCAATGTCCGTAAAGTCTCTGGCTCGCTGTGTCTGACTGGCCTCGTCCATACGGTAGTGAATGAAAGTCAACGAACGCCTGAACATGGCGTCTGTCACCAGCTTGACACAACTGTGGACAGCTGACTAGGAGACTCCGCAAAGATCACCCACCGACCCCTGGAAAGAGCCAGAAGCATGGAAGTTGAGGGCTTTCAGCACCACTGGCATGGGGTGTCCACCCATACAGTTAGTGCAGATCTCAGGCCCAATCATCTGACAGATATAGTTGACTGTCTCCCTTGACAGTCGGAGCCTCCTTTGGCACTGCACCTCAGTCATATTGAGGTAGCTGCTTCATCGCCTGTAAACCCTGACACCAGGATAGTGGCGTCTTCTGCAGCCCCTTCCACCTTGGACTTCCCCTTGTGCCCTGCACCCCTTGTGCCTGCGCCTGTCCTCCCAAAGGTGGCTCCCCTGGAGGCTGCATATGGACTCATGATCTCCTCCCCCTTCTAGCCCTCCCTTCCTCCTCAAAGGAGGTGCCTCCAGTGTAGAGCAGAACTCCCATTCCCAGGCTAAGGGAAGGCTTCATGAAACCAGCAAGGCCCCAAAAACGATGTTTACTCCAGAGTCCTGAGCTGAAGCCTGTCACTCCTGTCCAAGCAGCTGTGAAGAGGTTTGAAGTTGTCCTGCTCACACAGGCAAGTAGCAGTAAGTTTAAGTGTTAAATGTCTACCGAAGACCACTCGCGACCCCACTCACCCCTCTTATCCCACCCGTGGATGAGGTTTTTAAAAATGTGGCCTACCCGCCTGCCCGTTGCGCCCGTGCGCCGATCTGAAGATCACACGGGCCCTGAAAAATCGCCGTCTGTTAGTGGCTCAAGGGCCTTAACTGGCCCGTTAATTAATGACGGGCGCGCATCGGAGATCACCGCGCACCTGCCCGCCGAAATATCGCGGTGACGCCAGGACGCACGCCCGACGTCACCGCGCGTCATTATACGTGTCGGCATGGTGACACGCTGACAAGAAAACTCTGCCCCAGATGAATCCGTTTTAACGAAGATGGTTGAGGGATAAAAATTGTTCCAAGAGGCCAGGGAGACCTCTCCTTCAAATGGTGCCCTGGGATCTTTCTCCGTCCACCTGAGGGCGGAACTGGGGCCTCAGTTTGACATCTCGTCCGAAAGATGACATGGCACCTCTGACAATGCAGCACCCCCTCGGTCCAGCACTGGCGGCTTGTGCTCAAGTCTGTGGGGCCGGGGATTGAGCCCGTGTGATTCGGGTGAGGGGAGTAGGGGGGTGGGGGCAGGGTGATTTTAGACTGTACCCACCACAGGAACAAGGAGAGTCAGCACAGTTAAAATCCCCATCAAACACTCGGTCAGGCTGCTGTGATTGGCTGCTCACCTGTCGGCAACAAAAAGCAGGGAGAGCAGGAAGTCACTGGCCTGTGGAAAACGAGTGGCGTCTGGTTCATGTTTGCTTAACAGCGGCGCGCACCAGACAGCTTTGTGCCGTTGTGCCTGAGGGCAGTGACTGTTGTTGGTGGAACTCTGCAGAACATGAGAGGGGAAAGGAGGGTGGCAGCTGGCATGGGGGCTCAGGACCAGCAAGGGGTCGGAGCAGGGGGCAGGGGGGAGTGGGGGGCATTCCAGAGATGGCACAGACGAGTGGAAGGGGGGCTCTGAGGGAGGACACAGGGTGGGGTCAGGGTGTGGAAGTGTGCATGGGGAAGCGCCTGGCGTCTTGGGTCCAGTCAGCGTTCATAAACCAAACGGGGAGGCTGAAGGATGGTGTCAGTGCTGTACATACATGGGTTCTTGTGGGCGTAACTCAGGATGCCGGCTGGCAGAGGGACATTCACAGTTACAGGTGGGAGTCGATTCTGTAGTGGGGGAGGCAGGACCAGTCTGAGGTAGGGATACGCATAGGATGGGTCACAGGGTCGAACGAAAACTCAGGGGATGATATGGGGACACTCTGGGGTCGGAGGAGGAATCTCGATGGAGACGCGGGCTAGGTGTGATGGGGAGAGATGGCATGTCCAATTTCAGTGACAGGGCCTAGGGTGATGGGGGGAGGTTCAAGGGTCACAGAGAAAAGCCGCACAGTGAAGTTGGGAGGGTTGCAGTTGATAGGGACAAAGGTGACAAGGGAAGGGTGAAGGGTCATGGGTTGCCAAGTGATGCTCACTCTAACTCCATAGATGACCATTTTCAAAACCGCATTTGGAGCTGCCAAAATTGCAGGTCCTAGTGGGGAGGAGGCCAATGTGGGGTGGCTGGAGTTTTGAGTCTGGACAATGGGAGGAGTAGAAAATCTCACTGTTCAGCAGCTGAATGGATGCAAATGTTCCCACCTCATTGTCTGTCTTTTTCACACAGTTCACCTGGTCTCATACACCCAATCTTCCTACAACCTCAGGAGCAAGAGGAGAGAGTGAGACAAAGGAGGGCTCTTGAAGGTTGACCACTGAGGCTGCAAGGCCAGCAGCGGGCAGTGCCAGAGGGAGAGAGTGGTCAGGGCACAGGCATCCAGGGAAGGCATGGGAGAAGGTCACTGAGGTGGCAATGCATCTTCAGGACGTGGACAAGCTATGTCCAGATATCCGAGAGGCAATGCCGCAGACACCTGAGGGTGTCCCGGGAAGCAGTCACCGAAATCTGCAGGGTTGGGCGCAATAGCTACAGCCACACGGATTTGGCAGGAACCCAATGCCAGCGGCATAATGACTGTGGTGTTCAACTGTTTCTCCATCAGCTACTTCCAGGGCTCCACAGGCGACATGGTGACATCTTGCAGGCTCTCACACTCAGGTGCATCATAGAGGTGATCAATGCCATCTTCCCTCATGCCCATGAGTTCATCAGGTTCACCTCAGGTGGTGAGAGCCAGGCTGCGTTTTTCGATGCGATGCTAAACCAAGGCCCTCTCAAGTGGACGTAAAAAGATCTATGGCACTATTTTGAAGAAGAGCAGGGCGTTATCCCTGGTATCTTGACCCAATGGGTGTCCCTCAATTAACATCACAAAATCAGATGAATATCTTGGTCATGATCGCAGTCCACAAACTGGCTGCTAAATTTCTCAGGTTACATCAGTGACAACATTCAAAAAATACTTCACTGACTGTACTTGGGATACCATGAAAGGTGCTAGGTAAATGCAAGTATTTCTTTTCCTTTTTAGTCTTCAAGATAAAAAAGGTCAACATTCCATCTAGGAAAAGGAAGAGGCCATTTAGCCCCTGTTCTACCATTGTGATGAGAGAAGTATCTCGTTATTATTTATGTGATTAGGTTTTCTGTTCAGAAAGCTGTGGGTGTGTCTGTGTGTGTGTGTGTGTGTGTCCAGGGTTAATTAAACAGGGGGAAGGTTACTAGAGTCAGGCGAGGTCTAAGAGATGAAGGGTTAAACATGTTAGGTTTGTGCATTGGTAATGAGAGGTTACGGTGAGTTTGAGTCACAAGTAAATAGGTTGGATGGGAAATTTGCATCTTGAGATAACTTGGGAAATTGATTTTTCAGCTGTTGAACTTCAAAAGGGAGCTCAGAGGTACAAAAGGACCATTGGCATCTTACAGGGGTTCCGTGAGTTAACAGGGGAAGGTATATTACATTTTATTGACCCAGAAGTAGAGGCAAAAGAGAGAATACGAAAGATTTTCATATTTGGAGAATTGGAGTTTCGAAGAGGTTTAAGGACAATGGGACCTTAGATGAAAGGGGGAATAGATATTTAAGGAAAGAGTTGCTTAACTGTTGAGGGTTGCTATGGGGCCAGCTCCTTTGTGTAGGAGCTCCCGAGAAGCTGTGAATCTTTTGAATTGGAAGCAGCCATCCAGGGTTCAGCCAGGAGAGTCTTTGTTTTAGGGAACAGTTTGTTTTTCAAGCTCCTTTTGGGATTCCACATCGGAGTGGAAGTGTCCGAGAATAAAGGTGTACCTTTGTTAAAGTGACGACAATTCCTTGACTTGGGTAATATTTATTGGGTTTTTATGGTTAAAAATCTATAAGGGGTTTGTTGCCAGAAAGATAGTTTAATTGTGTACTTTTGACTAAGCATGTTTTTTGGGGATTGTTCTGTAAGGCTGTTTTCACTGTGTAACTTCTATCTTGCGTACTGACATTTTTTTTCCTTTATAATAAATCTTTTGATTGTTATCGTTCTAAAGACATTACTGGAGTTTCTACACTTTTGATGTCAGCTCATCCTCAACGGTTTCACAGCAAAAAAAAAAGGTTTATGACCAGAGAGACTGGGGTCTGGGGTCTGGCTTGCTCAGCAATAACATCAGCTGTGGTTGTAACACTATTCATTTAGATCATGGCTGATGTGCAGCTTAACTCAAACCGCCCAATTTTGCTTCTTAATCAGATGTTGCCTGGGCCGTCCCCAGCCCCTCCTCCTGTTGGTCAGTGAGAGTGTTGTAAGGGTGGCCGAGTTGCTACTATTGATGAAAGAGTTGATCTGCCGACACTTCTCAGGTGGAAACATTAAGTTTATTTACAACATACTCAGCAGCAAATATACGTGTGCTTTCAACTCCAACTCTATCTCTACACTGACTGCTGAAGTATCACACGCTACCCTCCTATTGGTTACTACAGGTCATGTGATCTTCCATAACATGTATTATGCTTAAAGGTACATTACACATTAAATAAAACCATAATTATTACATTCCTCCCCTTTAACTCGGCTGTACATGTTATATTTACAAGTACATATTTTTCAAGACAACATAATACTGTGTAAGGAATTTACAAGTTCAGTCATTCAGCTGGTTTCCTGGTATATGTGGAATGTCGCAGCTCCACAATTTCAAATTCTTTGTCAGGAACCTCCTTTTCCGGAGTTGCCTGAACATCAGGTGCTTCAGTGGGCACTTGCAGTTCTGCATCCTCAGCTCTTACAGGATCAGACATGCTGTCCTGGGTTGAGTATCCTCAACAGGAAACGCATACCCGGTCATGATCACTGGTGGAGCCAAATCTTGGCGATTTGTCACTCTCTTCCTTAAATGCTCCACATATTTCTGGCCGTCCACCTCCATGTGGTAAGATAGAGGTCCAGTCACCGCGCTTATTTCACCTGGTAACCACCTGGATGCGCACTGTGTAGTTCAATTAAAAGTGGCTCCCTTCCCTTTGGAGGAACTCATGCTCCCCACAATAAGATGCCATCCTGGCTGGTTATTTCATGTCTTCTGTTGAAGAACAGTTTCATTTCATCAGATACAGGCTCCCGTGACCAACCTGGTAGCACTTGTTCTCGTACTTGAGGTAGGATTGGGTCCCAACTTGTCCAGTCCCTGATCTGTCGAGCACATACTAGTGACATACCAGCAAGGAATCTAAGAAATTTAACAGCAAAAAAAGTTCCTGTGGAACTGGGACATGCTCATCATTTTCTTGTAAAGGCAAATTAATAAGCGCATCGGCGTTTGCGATTTGATTGCCAGGCCCATGTAAGAAAGTTGCCAGAATTAAAACCCTATTAGTATTTCTGTGTCTTCTTTCTAAGTGATGCCTTCTTTATAGCACAGACTTTAATCTTGGCCTTATTTTGACTTCACTATTGGCCAGACTTCTGTCAGATGCAAGCTCAACTCGTCTGAGCTCAGTGGCTGAGTCTCCCAAAATTTCATTATCTGTCTGCTTCTTGGAAAATTCTGCGACTTTTGCTTCCAAGGTCTCTTTAGCTTCATTTAGCTGCTTCTTCAACTCTTCGGTATCTTTTTTGTATTTGTTTGCTGCCTCCTGGAAAATTGAACATTGTTGTGTCTTCTCTGCCAACTCACCCTTCTGTTTGTTCAGTTTCTCTTCATATTTTACCAGAGGTACAAACTCTGATTTGAGGGCATTTTGGATTGTGTGAAGGTCTTTCAACAAGTTTTCTTTTTCCCTGTGAAAGTTGCTCATCTCGTCTCAAACTCTGTCATCAAGCAGGGTCTCTTAGTGTTCCTTCTGCTGTTCTTCCAGGTTTTGGCTTAAGACAGCCTGAATTCCTTCAGTTTGCTGAGTCCTTACACACTCCTTTTTCAAAACAGGAACGCTTCCAGCTTCCTTTTGGAATCTCAGTGGCCAATCAAGGCTGATTTCCCTTAGCCAATTTCACCCTAGAAGGATTGGTCCTCTGCCTCTCAATATCAACACTGGTAGCTTTGCCAATTGGCTTCCATAATGGACAGTTACTCTGCTTATGCCTTTTACCTGAATGTCTTCACCCATGTATGTTTTGAGTTTGGCAGCTGTTTCTTCTAAACTTAATTGATATCCACCATTATTCAAATATCTGAAAGTCTGTTCCCCAATTACTGTAATGGGAGCTCCCGTGTCCACTTCCATTCTGACAAGTTTGTCATTTACTTTCATTGTGACAAATATTGGTTCTGTCTTTCCAACTTTCAGATTAAACAATGAGTAAATGTCTGAATTTGTTGTTTCAGGCTCTTCTACATTGTAGATTTCACTGGGTTTCTTCTATTGTTAACAAGCCTGCTTGAATCTTTCCTTGCACTGCCTCATTATATGTCCAATCCTGTGATGATAGTAGCATTCGATTTTTTTAAACTGCCAATCGTTAAAAGACTGATTGTTTCCACCTCTATTAAAATTATTCTTTGATTTCGCTGCTAAGTTATTTTTCTTTATTCTTCAGCTAGCGGGGACTGTTTCCTGGTTCTTGGCAGAGTCGTGCATTTTCGCGCCCTTTTCTGCTGGGGTTTCCTGCCCGATGTGGAGGAGGCCCCATTCTGCGCACACTATCTCTTGAATCTCTTATTGCACTTTCCGTGGCCAGCGCTATCTCTAGCACCTTCTTGAAATCCAGATTCAGTTCGGACAATAATCTTTTCTGAATAGCGTCCTCATCACGTACTAAACAACATCTAAGGGTGTCGTTTAGAGTCGTGCCGAACTCACAATGTTCCATTAGCTGCTTCAAATTTCCCACGTAGCATGCAATTGTCACACCCGGGCTCTATTTCGCAAATTAAACCTGAACCTTTGCATCGTGACTGAGGGTTTTGGTTGAAAATGACCCTTCCTGAGGTCCACCAATTCATCAAAATTCTTCAAATCTGCAGCACTGGATGCCATCAAACTTCGAACCAAACCATAGGTTTTGCTCCCACAGGTACTCAAGAGAATCGCTCGCCTCGTCTCTTCCCCCTTAATCTTGCTCGCTTGAAAAAAGAGTGTGAGGCGTTCTATGTAATGAGACCACTCGCCTGTGACTGGCTCAAAAGGATCAATTCACCCAAATTGCGGCATTTTTGAGAGGGAATTACTTCTTCAATTCTTATGGAGCTTGCTACTTACAAACACTGGGTGAGGTACAGTGCCAATTTCATTCTAGCTTGATATCTTCTATTCAATCCTATCCCACCCTCATCACCAGTTTGTTATGAGCATGATCGAATTGCTGCCATTGATGATGGAGTTCATCTGCAGACACTACTTGGGTGGAAGCATTGGCCTGAATTTTTCAGGTGGCAGGCAGACTGCCTCAGCGGAGGGTGGGCGGCAATCAGTTCCTCGCAGCCATTTAACGCGGACGGGCCAATTAAGGTCCACCCGGGGTAAGATGTGAGCAGCAGAGCTCAACGCTACCTGTGCGGGCAGGGGGGGGAGGAGGGGTAGGAGGGAGAGTCCCCTCAGAGAGATTGAAGGTCTTTTGGAATTATTAAGTAAAGGTTTAAAAATTTATTTAAACGTGCCACTTCATGCGACTGTGTCACATGAGATGGGACATGTTTTTTATACTCATGAAATTTTTAAAATTTATTTAATAAAAGCTTCGGGAAACATCACCCATCCGCTCGTGGATGAGGCTTCCTAAAACATGCGAAGGCCGCTTGGCCTTTTCGCTTTCCCCGCCGACCTTAAGGTTGGATGGGCAGCGCTAACAATCACTTCAATTACTTTCCTAACGGCCTTAATAGGCCATTTACATATCGGCGGGCTCACCGCCGACTCTGGCGTGCGCCCAACGAACAAAACATCGCAACTCAGCGATGTTACCATAAGACACAGGAGCAGAAATTAGGCCATTCGGCCCATCGAGTCTGCTCCGCCATTCAATCATGGCTGATAAGTTGCTCAACCCCATTCTCCCGCCTTCTCCCCGTAACCTTTGATCCCCTTACCGATCAATCCTATAGGTCACTACAGATCATGTGATTTTTCTTAACAAGTATTATTCTTCAAGGTACAATGCACGCTCATTAAATCCATGATTACTACAGAGAGATAGCAAGGAATTGTCTGAGGGAGATAGGCCTAACCCACAACCTCAGAGCAAGTGGAGGCGTTTTGCTCGCCAGCATTCGTTACTGCTCGAGGCATGGGGCAGGGTTTGGAGTTCGGCGTGAGGGCGCGGTGGGCGAGCCAGTGAGCAGCCAGGAAACAGGCCAACACCCGCCATCGGCCCCGACCCCGAGTTCACGCTGGCTGGCCAGTTAACAGAGAAGCAGTAGCGCAGTGGGTATTGACACTGGGCTAGTAATCCAGAGACCCAGGGTAATGCTCTGGGTTCGAATCCCACCACAGCAGATGGTGGAATTTGAATTCAATAAAAACCTGCAATTAAAAGTCTGATGATGACCATGAAACCATTGCTGATTGTCGTAAAAAAAACCTATCTGGTTCCTTTGGGGGAAGGAAATCTGCCGTCCTTACCCGGTCTGGCCTACATGTGACTCCAGACCCACAGCAATGTGGTCAGCTCTTAAATGCCCTCTGAACAAGGGCAATTAGGGATGGGCAATAATTGCTGGCCTAGCCAGTGACACCCACATCCCATGAGCAAATCAAAAAAAAAGGCGCACTGAAATGCTCAGGGGGGTGGGAGGAGGGCGTGGGGTGGGGGGGAAGCACTCACAGAAAGTTCTCTGAAGGCAGAGAGCTGCCTCAGGGAGCTGAGGAATCAAAACACCATAAATAAAGATCTAAAAATGCCGAAAAAAATATCCACGCATCAGAATGAGTCAACAATCAACATGCGGATGCTGCAAATTCTGTCCAAACATTTTTATCTTTTTTTTTAATTAATCTCGGAAACCTCATCTTACCCCTGGACGAGGTTCCTTCAAAAAGGCAAAGGCTGCCTGGCCGATTTGCCGACCCGCTAACCACAACGTCAGACAGGCAACGGAAAACCCCACTAATTGTAATGTTAAGGGCCTTGACAGGCCTCTTCATTGTCGGCGGGCACACTGCTGACTCTCACGCACAACCACTGACCAAAGCAGCGCGCACGTCATCGTGTCGCTCCCCTAACATCATCACACGTTATTTCTCACTGGAGCGCGTTGGGCGTGCCCGCACACCAAGCAAAAAATTCTTCCCACGATGTTTATTGGCATCACAGACGTTGTCAGGATTAAGGGCACCCACATTCCACCTTTCCTCAGGGAAATCTGCTTTCCACTCTGCCACCCAGTGAGATCCTAATGCCTGGCTCCACGCAATGCACCGAGAACAGATTGTAATGTGAAATGGGACCAACCCTTAGCTGCCAGCATGTGTGTGCGTGTCCGTGCGTGTGCGTGTGTGTGTGTGTGCATGTGCATGTGTGTGCATGCACGTGCATGTGCATGTGTGTGCGTGTGCATGCAAGTGCATGTGTGTGCATGTGCGTGTGTGTGCATGTGCATGCACTTGCGAGCGAGTGCATGTGCATGTGTGTGCATGCGAGTGCGTGTGTGTGTGCGTGTGTGTGCGTGTGCGTGTGCGTGTGTGTGTGCATGAGCGTGTGTGTGTGTGTGCATGCAAGTGCATGTGCTTGTGCGTGTGTGTGCGTGTGCATGCAAGTGCGTGTGTGTGCATGTGTGTGTGTGTGCGTGTGCGTGTGTGTGCATGTGTGTGCGCGTGCAAGTGCGTGTGCATGCGAGTGCGTGTGCATGTGTGGGCGTGCGAGTGCGTGTGTGTGTGTGATTGTGGGTGTGGGTGTATGTGTGACATTACCATTGCTGAATCCCCACCATCAACATCCTGGGGGTTACCATTGACCAGAAACTGAACTGGACTAGTCATATAAATACTGTGGCTACAAGAACAGGTCAGAGTCTGGGAATCCTGTGGCGAGTAACCCACCTTCTGATTCCCCAAAGCCTGTCCACCATCTACAAGGCACAAGTCAGGAATACTACCCACTTGATGAGTGCAGCTCCCACAACACTCAGGAAATTTGACACCATCCGGGACAAAACAGCCCATTTGATTGGAACCACATCCACAATCTTAACTGTTCACACCCTCTACAGGAGCAGCAGTGTGTACCATCTACAAGATGCACTGCGGCAACTCACCAAGGCTCCTTCGACAGCATATTCCAAAGCCACGACCACTACCATCTAGGACAAGGGCAGCAGATAGATGGGAACACCACCACCTGGAAGTTCCCCTCCAAGCCACTCACCATCCTCACTTGGAAATATATCACCGTTCCTTCACTGTCGCTGGGTCAAAATCCTGGAACTCCCTCCCTAACAGCACTGTGGGTGTACCTACACCACATGGACTGCAGCGGTTCAAGAAGGCAGCTCACCACCACCTTCTCAAGGGGCAACTAGGGATGGGGAATAAATTATGGCCCAGCCAGTGTTGCCCGCACCCTGTGAAAGAATAAAAAACTACTTCACATTTATGTGTTGATCTTCATTTGCCAATTATTTGCCCATTCTGTGAGTTTATTAATGTTCTCCTGTAATTTGTTGCAGTCCCCCTCCTCAGAATTGACTATTTCCCTCCAGATTGGTGTCATCTGCAAATTTAGAAACTGTATTCTTTATTCCAAAGCCCAAATTATTCAGATATAAGTTGTGGGCAGCGGTGGTCCCAGCACTGAGCCTATTGGAACACCGCACCCTGAATCACCCTTTATTTGCACTCTCTGCTTCCTGTCTTAAAGCCAGGCAGTACATTCCAAAATAATTATACACCATGTCTGTTATTTCCCCATTTCCATTAAAGTATCACACTGCCAGCCTGCGGTGGGGCCCAGCATCTGCTCCTAATATTGTTGTAGACGTTCTTGTGTTGATTCCCACATTCGTTGCAGCTTTCGTTTCATGTTCCAGTTCGACAGCTCCCTGCCATCTGCTTTCCCTGGCCTTTGCTGCCCTTTGTATTTCCCTATCCGCTGGGGTCTGAACTACTTCATCCATTCTTATGTTGCTTTTCCTACTAGAACGATCCCAGCAGTGAGGGATTAGACAGTTTCGTGGATAGACTGGAGAAGCTGGGGTTGTTCTCCTTCCAGCTGAGGAGGTCATAAGATCATAAGAACTGGAAGCAGGGGTGGGGGGGTGGACCATTCAGCCCATCAAGACTGCTCCGCCATTAAATAAGATCCTAGCCGATTATCGCTGAAAATGTTGCCAAAGCTTTTCATCAGGAAAAGTGCAAAAATGCCCAAGTTTCAAATAAATTTATGCTACAGGAGAGAAGGGTACTGATTGGTTGGTAAGTCAAATCAGCCTATCCTGCGGGACAATGGCTGTCCTGACCAGATAATTGTTCACTGTGTATCGTGAAAAATCTTAAATGGGTCAAAGGTCGCCATGTTCGGACCTGAAAAGTGCATAGTCAGCATCGAATTACCCTGGAAGGGCAAAATAGCTCAAAAATTTGAACAAGAGCTTATGCCACCCGGTTCACGTTGCCGCTATGCAGTGGTGATGCCAATGGTATTTTCCACCAACAGGATGCTGCCATTAGCCCAAAAAGATGTCCTACCCGACACACAAGTGAGAAGCGTCATGTATAAATCTCAGGGCCGGTGTAATGTCAGGTACAAATGCCCCAACGGGTTGATCGAATCAAACAGTATGCTCCTTTTTGGCTGCTCATAATAGACAGAGTGTAGACTGTGCTCAGGCAGCCCACACACACACAAAATCCAAAAGAAAAGTCTACTGTTAGATGTGATTCTGCAATTGGGCAGCACTTGCTGAACAATCCTGAGTGTGCCAATAGCTACACTAACAACTGATTTACAGTAATCAGTCAAGCTCATAATATGCTTGCCAGAAGCGACATACATTCATCCAGAGGGACCTGTTCCCTGCACACAAAAGGAATATGTTCAAGCCTCGTGCCTTTTCTGAATTACCCGGGAGAAATTGTTTCCTGTTGCTTTCTCCATGTCTTGGCCAATCAGAGTCGACTCACCATCCGATCAGCACCCTTTTCTCCTGTAGTATAAATTGCTGTGATCATTTGAAATTTGGCATTCTTGCCTTTGTCCTGATGAGTGCAAGACGAAAAGCTTCAGCAACATGCCTCTCTTTTCAGCAAGATTCAAGTTCCATACTACCAAGCAACTGTTTTCATCATGGCTGATCTGACTGCAACCTTACCTTCACTTTCTTGACTACACCCCCCCATAAACCTTGGTTCCCTTGTACATCAAAAAATCTGTCTAACTCAACCTTAAATATATTCAGTGACCCAGCCCCCAAAATGCACTCTGGGGAAGAGAATTCCGAAGACCAGCAACCCTCTGAGAGAAAAAAATTTCCCCTCATCTAAGTCTTAAATGCGAGGCCCCTTCATTTTCAACTGTGACCCCTGGTTCTAGATTTCCCCCTTCTTAGACAGTGAAGAAGAGGTTTGATTGAGGTGTTCAAAATCAGGAAGGATTTAGGAAGTGTAAAAAAAGTGAAACTGTTGCCAATAGCTGAAGCATTGATAATCAGAAGACATAGGTTTAAGGTGATTGGCAAAAGAACCTGAAGCAACATGAGGAAAACATTTTACCCAATTGGTTAGGATTTGGAATGTGCTACCTGATTGGCTGGTCATTACAAATTCAACTGCAGCCTTCAAAGAGGGATTGGATAGATACTGGGAAAAGGAACCATTTTCAGGGCTATGGGGGAAGAGCAGGGGCATTGGGACTCTTATTGGACAGCTCTTTCAAAGAGCTGGCACATGCATGACGGGCCGAATAGGCTCCAGTTGTGCTGCCCTCATTCAATCGTTGATTTGAAATCCTAATTAAACCGAATGACGTTCAGATGAGGAAGACAAGATGACAAATTTAGAACCAGATATTCTTCACGCGAAGAGCGATCCATGGAATAGACTCTGGGATAGGCTCTCGGAGGTAGAAAGCCTGGACTCTGTTCCAGAGCAGCCGACCGCTGGCATGCTGGGATTGTTGAGTCTTCCGTTGATTAATAAGACATTCCAAAGTGCTTTACTGACAATGAAGTATTTTTAAAGTGCACTCACTGTTGCGACACGGGGAACACAGCGGCCAATTCTCATGATGCAGGGCCTCACAAACAGCAACGTGATAATAACCAGATACTCGGGTTTTGTAATGTGGATTGAAGGATTGATATTAGCCAGGACAGCAGGGAGAACTTCCCCACTCTTTTCAAAGTAGTGTCTTGGGATTTTGTTTTAATGTCCAGAGGAGGCAGGCAGGGCCTCAATTTAACATCACCGAAAGACAGCACCTCCAACAGTGCCGCACCCTGACTGGAGGGAGGCTTCAATCCACAACCTTCTGAATCAGAGATAGTGCCACCAAAATAGCCACGGTTGTCTCTGGCAGAGATGTCTGCCATGGCTTAGCGAGTGGCATTTCTGCCTCGGAGTCAGAAGGTCATTTGTACAAGTCCCACTCCAGAGACTTGAGCACAAAATCAAGGTTGGAATTCCCAGTGCAGTACTGAGGGAGTGCTTCACTGTCAGAGGATCAGCACTGAGGGAGTGCTTCACTGTCAGAGGGTCAGTACTGTGGGAGCGCTGCACTGTCAGAGGGTCAGTACTGAGGGAGTGCTTCACTGTCAGAGGGTCAGTACTGAGGGAGCGCTGCACTGTCAGAGGGTCAGTACTGTGGGAGTGCTGCACTGTCAGAGGATCAGCACTGAGGGAGTGCTTCACTGTCAGAGGGTCAGTACTGTGGGAGTGCTTCACTGTCAGAGGGTCAGTACTGAGGGAATGCTGCACTGTTGGAGGGTCAGTACTGTGGGAGTGCTTCACTGTCAGAGGGTCAGTACTGAGGGAGTGCTTCACTGTCAGAGGGTCAGTACTGTGGGAGTGCTTCACTGTCAGAGGGTCAGTACTGTGGGAGTGCTTCACTGTCAGAGGGTCAGAACTGAGGATGTGCTGCACTGTCAAAGGATCAGCACTGAGGGAGTGCTGCACTGTCAGAGGGTCAGTACTGAGGGAGTGCTTCACTGTCAGAGGATCAGTACTGAGGGAGTGCTGCACTGTCAGAGCGTCAGTACTGAGGGAGTGCTTCACTGTCAGAGGGTCAGTACTGAGGGAGTGCTGCACTGTCAAAGGGTCAGCACTGAGGGAGTGCTGCACTGTCAAAGGATCAGCACTGAGGGAGTGCTGCACTGTCAAAGGATCAGCACTGAGGGAGTGCTGCACTGTCAAAGGATCAGCACTGAGGGAGCGCTGCACTGTCAAAGGATCAGCACTGAGGGAGTGCTGCACTGTCAGAGGGTCAGTACTGAGGGAGTGCTTCACTGTCAGAGGATCAGCACTGAGGGAGTGCTTCACTGTCAGAGGGTCAGCACTGAGGGAGTGCTGCACTGTCAGAGGGTCAGTACTGAGGGAGTGCTGCACTGTCAGAGGGTCAGTACTGAGGGAGTGCCGCACTGTCAGAGGGTCAGTATTGAGGGAGTGCTGCACTGTCAGAGGGTCAGTACTGAGGGAGTGCTGCACTGTTGGAGGGTCAGTACTGAGGGAGTGCTGCACTGTCAGAGGGTCAGTACTGAGGGAGTGCTGCACTGTTGGAGGGTCAGTACTGAGGGAGTGCTGCACTGTTGGAGGGTCAGTACTGAGGGAGTGCTTCACTGTCAAAGGATCAGCACTGAGGGAGTGCTGCACTGTCAGAAGATCAGAACTGAGGATGTGCTGCACTGTCAAAGGATCAGTACTGAGGGAGTGCTGCACTGTCGGAGGGTCAGTACTGAGGGAGTGCTGCACTGTCAGAGGGTCAGTACTGAGGGAGTTCTGCACTGTTGGAGGGTCAGTACTGAGGGAGTGCTTCACTGTCAGAGGGTCAGTACTGTGGGAGTGCTTCACTGTCAGAGGGTCAGAACTGAGGATGTGCTGCACTGTCAAAGGATCAGCACTGAGGGAGTGCTGCACTGTCAGAGGGTCAGTACTGAGGGAGTGCTTCACTGTCAGAGGATCAGTACTGAGGGAGTGCTGCACTGTCACAGCGTCAGTACTGAGGGATTGCTTCACTGTCAGAGGGTCAGTACTGAGGGAGTGCTGCACTGTCAAAGGGTCAGCACTGAGGGAGTGCTGCACTGTCAAAGGATCAGCACTGAGGGAGTGCTGCACTGTCAAAGGATCAGCACTGAGGGAGTGCTGCACTGTCAAAGGATCAGTACTGAGGGAGCGCTGCACTGTCAAAGGATCAGCACTGAGGGAGTGCTTCACTGTCAGAGGGTCAGCACTGAGGGAGTGCTGCACTGTCAGAGGGTCAGTACTGAGGGAGTGCTGCACTGTCAGAGGGTCAGTACTGAGGGAGTGCCGCACTGTCAGAGGGTCAGTATTGAGGGAGTGCTGCACTGTCAGAGGGTCAGTACTGAGGGAGTGCTGCACTGTTGGAGGGTCAGTACTGAGGGAGTGCTGCACTGTCAGAGGGTCAGTACTGAGGGAGTGCTGCACTGTTGGAGGGTCAGTACTGAGGGAGTGCTGCACTGTTGGAGGGTCAGTACTGAGGGAGTGCTTCACTGTCAAAGGATCAGCACTGAGGGAGTGCTGCACTGTCAGAAGATCAGAACTGAGGATGTGCTGCACTGTCAAAGGATCAGTACTGAGGGAGTGCTGCACTGTCGGAGGGTCAGTACTGAGGGAGTGCTGCACTGTCAGAGGGTCAGTACTGAGGGAGTGCTGCACTGTTGGAGGGTCAGTACTGAGGGAGTGCTGCACTGTTGGAGGGTCAGTACTGAGGGAGTGCTGCACTGTCAGCGGGTCAGTACTGAGGGAGTGCTGCACTGTTGGAGGGTCAGTACTGAGGGAGTGCTGCACTGTCAGAGGGTCAGTACTGCGGGAGTGCTGCACTGTTGGAGGGTCAGTACTGAGGGAGTGCTGCACTGTCAGAGGGTCAGTACTGAGGGAGTGCTTCACTGTTGGAGGGTCAGTACTGAGGGAGTGCTGCACTGTCAGAGAGTCAGTACTGCGGGAGTGCTGCACTGTTGGAGGGTCAGTACTGAGGGAGTGCTGCACTGTCAGAGAGTCAGTACTGAGGGAGTGCTACACTGTCGGAGGGTTAGTACTGAGGGAGTGCTGCACTGTCGGAGGGTCAGTACTGAGGGAGTGCTGCACTGTTGGAGGGTCAGTACTGAGGGTGTGCTGCACTGTTGGAGGGTCAGTACTGAGGGAGTGCTGCACTGTCAGAGGGTCAGTACTGAGGGAGTGCTGCACTGTTGGAGGGTCAGTACTGAGGGAGTGCTGCACTGTCAGAGGGTCAGTACTGAGGCAGTGCTGCACTGTCGGAGGGTCAGTACTGAGGGAGTGCTGCACTGTTGGAGGGTCAGTACTGAGGGAGTGCCGTGCTGTCGGAGGGTCAGTACTGAGGGAGTGCTGCACTGTTGGAGGGTCAGTACTGAGGGAGTGCTGCACTGTTGGAGGGTCAGTACTGAGGGAGTGCCTCCCTGTTGGAAATGGCACTGTTTGAATGTGGCCCTATCTGCCCTCACAGGCGGATGCATAAAGAATCTCACTGTCACTATATTTCATGGACGAGTGGCGGGGTTCTGACTGATATGTATTCCTCAACCAACATTAGTAAAGCAGATTGTATGACTATTATCACAAAGCTGTTTTTGGGGATCTTGCTGTGCACAAATCAGCTGCCTTGTTTGCCACCTTACAACAGTGACGACACTTGGAAAGCATTTCATTGGCTGTAAAGCACTTTGGGCTGTGCTGAAGATATAAAAGGTGCTGGAGAAACACAAGTCTTGATTTCTTTAACAAAAACAGAAAATGCTGGAACAACTCAGCTGGTCTGACAGCACCCGTGGTGAGAGAAACAGAGTTAACGTTTCAAGTTCATATGACCCTTTCATACGGAATCGAAACATTAATTCTGTTTCTCTTTCTCCACAGACGCTGTCAGACCTGCTGGGCTTGCCCAGCATTTTCTGTTTTTGTTTCAGGTTTCCAGCGTCTGCAGTATTTTACTTTTATCTTGATTTCTTTGTGTGTCAGTCAGCTGTAAATATACAAAACCAATCCTTTCCTAATTATAAAAGCAAAAAAACTGCGGATGCTGGAAATCCAAAACAAAAAAAAAATACCTGGAAAAACTCAGCAGGTCTGACAACATCTGCGGAGAGGAACACAGTTAACTTTTAGAGTCCGTATGACTCTTCACCAGAACCTTTCCTAATTATATCCCATAATACGCACAATCGTGGTGCTTCAAGCCCTCCAAATCCCCAGATGCTTAGCCAACAAACACCCAGTGAGATAAAAGCAAAGAACTGCGGATGCTGGAAATCCAAAACAAAAAAAAAAAAAGAAATACCTAGAAAAACTCAGCAGGTCTGGCAGCATCGGCGGAGAGGAGCACAGTTGACGTTTCGAGTCCTCACGACCCTTCAACAGAACAAAATAAAAATAGGAAAGGGGTGAAATATAAGCTCGTTTAAGGGCTGGGGGTTGTTGGGACAAGAAGCCAGTAATAGGTGGAGATATTATCTAAAGGAATGTGCTAATTAAGAGTAGAAAGCAGGACGAGCAAGATACAGATAGCCCTGGTGGGGGTGGGGTGGGGTGAAGGAATCAAATAAGGCTAAAAGGTAGAGATAACCAATGGATGGAAATACATTTAAAAATAATGGGAATAGGTGGGAAAAGAAAAATCTATATAAATTATTGGAAAAAACAAAAAGGAGGGGGAAGAAACGGAAAGGGGGTGGGGATGGAGGAGAGAGTTCATGATCTAAAATTGTTGAATTCAATATTCAGTCCGGAAGGCTGTAAAGTGCCCAGTTGGAAGATGAGGTGCTGTTCCTCCAGTTTGCGTTGGGCTTCACTGGAACAATGCAGCAAGCCAAGGATGGACATGTGGGCAAGAGAGCAGGGTGGAGTGTTAAAATGGCAAGCGACAGGGAGGTCTGGGTCATGCTTGCGGACAGACCGAAGGTGTTCTGCAAAGCGGTCACCCAGTCTGCGTTTGGTCTCTCCAATGTAGAGGAAGCCGCATTGGGAGCAGTGAATGCAGTAGACTAAATTGAGGGAAGTGCAAGTGAAATGCTGCAACACACAGTGAGCTCGTAAACAGTTGCTGCTGAAATGAGTGTTGGGGCCCGGGTAGGAAGTTTATTGCTAACACGAGCTCTTGGCTTCAGTGGGTCGCATCCCCGCTGCATTATTCTCCATGTGTTGCTCGTGCAGCTGCAGTCTGGATCTTCACTGGCTTTGGTTTTGTTTCTGTGGTGCTGACTGGGAGTGGCGGGGTTGGGGGGGGTTGGGGGTGGGGGGGTTGGTGTGAAGTCTTTTGAATTCCACAATTGCAGGAAAGTCCCCGTTTCACAATCACTGCTTTACAAACACAAACATTAAAGCAGAGGCTGAACAATCATAACAATACAAGTTAGAAAATGTGTGCACTGAAATCGGGAAATTGAGCATCAAAGGAGCTACCTCAGGCTCTGTGCCATTTTACAACTCTATGGGCTAAACATAAAAACACAGGTAAAGCACATTAACAGGCGCAGAGATGGCGATGAGAGATGAACATTTTGTTGCATGATAGTGCTGTGCATGCTCAGCAGGGGTCCCAGTTTCCTGCAAGACTCATGCCAGTTAAACAAAAGCAAAATACCGCCGATGCTGGAAACCTGAAATAAAAACAGGGTCCTGGAAAAACTCAGCACCTCAGCTCAGGCAGCGTCCGTGGGGAGAGGAACAGGGTTCAAATATGTCTCTTCGGGTTCCAGTTCTAAAGAAGAGCCATGCTTGACCCAAAATGTTAACTCTGCTCCTCACTATAGCACCTACCCTTCGCTTCCTAAAGGGAACATGCATTGCACAGGATTACATGGGATATACAGTGCAGAAACAGGCCCATTCGGCCCATCCAGTCCATGCTGGTGTTAATGCTCCACTTGAGCCTCCTTCCATCTTCCCTCATCTCAATCTACCCATCATAACCCTCCGTCCCCTTCTCCCTCATATGCTTGTCTAGCTTCCCCTTTAAATGAATCCATACTATTCGCTTCTACCACTCCCTGTGGTAGCGAGCTCCACATTCTCACCACTCTGTGAAGTTTCCTCTGAATTCCCTATTGGATTTCTTGGTGACTATCTTATATTGATGGCCTCAAGTTATGCTCTTCTCCACAAGAGGAAACAACCTCTCTGTATCCACCTTATCAAATTTTAAAGGCCTCTATTAGGTCACCCCTCAGCCTTCTGTTAGTGCCTCCATAACTTTTTTATAATATGGCGACCAGAACTGCACATAGTACTCGAAGTGTAGTCTAACCAAGGTTTGATACAGGTTTAGCATAATTCCCCCATTTCTCAATTCTATCTCTCTAGAAATAAAGACTAGTACTTGGTTTGCTTTTTATGGTCTTGCTAACTTGCAGCTCAGCTTGAGTAATTGGTGTATTTGTACTCCGAGCACAAACAGTAGATTTCTCTCCCTAAAAGACATCAGTGAACCAGATAAGTTTTTACAACATTCCAGATTTATTAATCGGAAGTTAAACTCCAGCTGCCGCCACGATGGGATTTAAATGGAGAAAGACTGCAGAAAGCTGCAGCACAGGGGGATTTGGGGGTCCTCGTGCATGAACCACAAAAAGCTAACATACAAATTTCAACAGGTAATAGGGAAGGCAAATGGAATGTTGGCCTTTATTTCAAAGGGAATAGAGAATAAAAATAGGGAAGTCTTGCTACAACTATACAAGGCACTAGTTAGACCACACCTAGAATACTGTGAACAGTTTTGGTCCCCTTAACTAAGGAAAGATATACTGGCATTGGAGGCAGTCCAGAGAAGGTTCACTAGGTTGATCCCGGGTATGGAGGGATTTTCTTATGAGGAGAGGTTGAGTAGGCTGGGCCTGTACTAACTGGAGTTTAGAAGAATGAGAGGTGACTTTATTGAAACATATAAGATTCTTAGGGAGCGTAACAGGGTAGATGCTGAGAGGTTGTTTCCCCTTGTGGGAGAGTCTAGGACCAGAAAGTATAATCTCAGAGTGAGGGGGCGCCCATTTAAGACAGAGATGAGGAGGAATTTCTTCTCTCAGAGGGTAGTGAATCTGTGGAATTCTTTACTGCAGAGGGCTGTAGAGGTAGGGTTAAGTATATTCAAGGCTGAGATAGACAGATTTTTAATCAGTAAGGGAATCAAGGGTTATGGGGAAAAGGCAGGAAAGTGGAGCTGAGGATTATCAGATCAGCCATGATCTCATTGAATGGTGGAGCAGACTCGATGGGCCGAATGGCCTACTTCTGCTCCAATGTCTTATGGTCTTATAGAACCCCTACCTCCCAGAGCCTGGGCTGCTGGATTACCAGCCCAGGACATGACCATGACCCATGACACCACCCGCTCCCCCTGCCCATTCTTCACCAGAGTATTTCAGGCCACAACCACTCCCTGTGTAAATAAAAGGTTTTCCAAAGCTGCTTTTGTTTCTTTTGCCAATCACCTTAAACCTGTGGCCCCTGGCTACTTGCCCTTCTGTCTCTGTTTCTCATTATTTACACTATCAAATCATCCCTGATTTTGGAAAATCAGAAGTTAATTTTTTTGCTCTTTACGGAGAGAACAGGCTAACAACATATTCCAGCCAAGGATCACAGACAACCAGGTGCTGGCTGGCGTCCAAATGCTTCCAGAAGTTTCTCTTCATGTTTTCGATTTCCCTTATCTGCAATTGTTTGTTTCCAGTTACTGAAAGGCTCTCCGGATTCCAGGATAGGAACGCAATCGGACAGGGTCAAGTCGGGTGTCAGTTGATCTCCTGGAGCGCGGTTCACCATCTGTCACACGGAACGGGAAAATACGCGGAGTAAAGGGAGATCAGAATATGGGAGCGGGGTTAGTGGGAATGGGGAATAACGGGGTATGTAGAGATAACGGGAATGGGGATAATGAGAATGGAACTCACGGGAGTTTTAGAAATTATGCTTTGGCTTCGAGAGTCCAGATCATTAATGTAAATGGTGAAGAGCAGTGATCCCAGAACTGACCCCTTGCGGCATGATGTGAAGCGTCAATTCGGAGAGCCAGTGCCGACGCGAGGGGCCGAATGGCCTCCTTCTGCACTGTAATCATTCTGTGATTCTGTGACACCACTTCCCACTTTCTACCACTCGTGGGCGGGATCTTCTATTCTGAAGTCTAAGTCCGGTTGGGGAGGTGGAGGTCATGCTGTTTTCTGCTGTTGCGGTCAGTGCTACGACTTGACCGCGTGCTATCCTGAGCTGGTCAGCTCATTGCTTATGTCTCCATGCCGAGCACACAGAGGCAGGAGAGGGCAGGAAGTCATCACCTCAGGGGGTTGAATGTCCGGGCATCATACTCACAGGGCACCCAGACCGCCTCCCTCCCTTCCCCTGTCTGCCCGCCTCCCCTTTCCAGCCTCCGTTCCATCCTCCCTACCTACCCCCCACCCCCCCCCACCCCCCACCTCCACTCCCACCGCCCCCCCTGTTATTCCAGGCTTCACGCAGCTTGTGTTACCAGCACCCGATATGAGCCCCCGATAATGCAAAAAGCCATGTCTGCTCACCTTAAAGTCATGGAAAAAAAATCAAGCTCAGCGGGTACACACCACTGATATACAATCGTAAAAGAGAACATACTCATTTCTCACTGATGAGGAACTTAATTTGGAGGGGGGGGGGTTTAATTCTGGCGAGGGGACCTCTTAATGAGCATGCATGAGATGCTAATGTATGCAAAAGAGCTTCCCGACATTGTTCGTCAGGGAGCTCGACCCGCCTTTAACCCCGCCTTTAAAGTCCCGGGAACAGAATTCCGACAGTTCATCCCGACGCCAGGAAACTCATTTTTTGCCCTCACGCCAAATTAAGTTCCCCGACTGCCCGAATTCCTGGTGCCGGTGGGATTGGAAGATCCCGCTCTCCGCTTTTTTGTCCAGAAGCCAGACAGCAATCCATCCTGCCACTTGTACCCCCGACTCCACACCCTCTGACCTTATTCATTAGCCTATTATGGGCCACCTTAGCGAGAGCCTTTGGAAAGTCCAGATAAATGGCATCTACTTCATTACCATTGTCTATCTGCTATCTCCTCAAAAAATTCAATACTGTTGGTCAAGCAAGATTTTCCCTTTTGAAATCCATGCTGACTATTTATCACTATATTTCCCATTACTGGGTGTCCTCTCCTTTAGTAAAGATTCCATTATTTTTTTCCTAACACTTCTTAACAGCTGACTGTTCTATAATTCCCTGGACATGTTCTGTCCCCTTCTTAAATATAGGAATTACATCAGCTATCCAGCAGCCCTCTGGCACTAAAGCTTTTCGAACAAGTTATTAAATGTGAATAGTAATGCCTCTGCTCTCTCTTCTCTGGAATCTTTGAAAATATGGAGATGAAAACTATCTAGGCTGGGGCTTTAACCTCATTGAGTTTGTTTAATTTAATTCAATAGACAAATGCACTTATCTCGGTGTTTATTGCATCAGTCAGTGTTTTTTCCTACCTGTTTTACCTCCCGAAGTGAAAAAAATAATTATTTAACATTTCTACTCTTTCTATTGTTACCTGTGATATCATCTTTTCAGTCTCTTAATGGTCCTGCTCGCATCAGAGCCATCCCTGTCTTAATTAACGTGCCTGTATTTATTTTCCAATCTGTATGAAGATTAAAATCTCCTATGATCATTGCAGTTCCTTTCTTACAAGCCTCCATTGTTTCTTGATGTGTTCGAAGCAGTTCAGAGAAGGTTCACTCCTGGGGTGTTTATCTTCTGAGGAAAGGTGGGACAGGCTGGGACTGTTCCATTGGAGTTTCGAAGAATGAGAGGCGATCTTACTGAAACAAATAAGATCCTGAGGAAATTTGGCAGGGTGGATGCTGAGAGGATGTTTCCCCCGCGTGGAAGAGAGTCTAGAACGAGGAGACACAATTTAAAAATTAGGGATCTTCCCTTTAAGATGGAGATGAGAAGAAACTTTTTCTCTGGGGGAGTTGTGAATCATTGGAACTCTCTTCCCCAGAAAGGGGTGGAGGCAGGGTCAGTGAATATTTTTAAGGCAGAGGTAGATATACCCTTGACTAACAAGGGAGTCACAGATCGTTGGGGGTAGACAGAATGTGGAGCTGAGGCCACAATCAGATCAGCCTTGAGCCTATTGAATGGTGGAGCAGGCTCGAGGGGCCGAATGGACTACTCCTGCTCCGACGTTGTATGTTCCGTATTGCGATGAAACTCAAGAGAGCAAAAAGTTGGTTTTAGGTCGGCAGGTTGGAGCCTGGAAACTTCAGTTCCCAGCAAGTCTCAGGACTTCTGTGCATGCGCCAGCCAAGGACTACTTGGGAGTCCTAGTCCAGGATTCTCTTAAGGTTAACTTGCAGGTTGAGTCGGTAGTTAGGAAGGCAAATGCAATGTTGGCATTTATTTCGAGAGGACTAGAATATAAAAGCAGGGATGTGCTGCTGAGGCTTTATAAGGCTCTGGTCAGACCACATTTAGAATATTGAGAGCAATTTTGGGCCCCGTATCTCAGGAAGGATGTGCTGGCCCTGGAGAGGGTCCAGAGGAGGTTCACAAGAACGATCCCAGGAATGAAAGGCTTAACATATGAGGAACATTTGAGGACTCTGGGTCTATACTCGATGGAGTTTAGAAGGATGAGGGGGGGATCTGATTGAAACTTACAGAATACTGAAAGGCCTGGATAGAGTGGACGTGGGGAAGATGTTTCCATTAGTAGGAGAGACTAGGACCCGAGGGCACAGCCTCAGAGTAAAGGGAAGACCTTTTAGAACAGAGATGAGGAGAAACTTCTTTAGCCAGTGAGTGGTGAATCTATGGAATTCATTGCCACAGAAGGCTGTGGAGGCCGGGTCATTGAGTGTATTTAAGACAGAATTAGATAGGTTCTTGATTGGTAAGGGGATCAAAGGTTACGGGGAGAAGGCGGGAGAATGGGGTTGAGAAACTTATCAGCCATGATTGAATGGCGGAGCAGACTCGATGGGCCGAATGGCCTAATTTCTGCTCCTACGTCTTATGGTCTTATGGCCACAGGTGCAAGGTTTGGATTTATTTACGTCGCTCGGGCCTTTCACTCGTGCGCCGACCAGGGGAGGGCCGCACATGCACAGTTAGTAGTTTTACAAGCTTGAGGCTGGGAACCGGCCCTGTGTGCGCGCGCGCAGAGGGGAAGGAAGCAAAGGAGTGAAAGGTGCATAACTGCAGGTCAGGCGACCTGAAGAGGAGCAGCATTGCAGAGAAGGTGCCCCAGGGAGCAGGGGGAACGAGGGTGGGGTGGGGAACGGGGACCAGGGGGGACAGGGAGCTGGGGGGGTGGGGTGGGGGGCGGGTAGCAGGGGGAATGAGGGGGGGGTGGGGAACGGGGACTGGGGGGACAGGGAACTGGGGGGGGTGGGGGGGGCAGCAGGGGGTGCAGGGAACAGGGGTGCTGAGGGGTGCTGGTGGAGGGGAGACGGAGAGTGGGGCGGGGGGGCTGGGGGCTGCGGGGGTGGGGAGCAGTGGAGCAGGGAGAAGGTCCCAAACCAGGGAATCGGACAGAAAAAAGGCCCCAGAAGAAAGCCCCAGACAGGGAGGAAGGCAGGGGTCAGAGATAGATCCTGATTGGATCAAGATAAACAACAGGAGCAGAGGAAAAGGCTCCAAGATAACGAAAGAGCTGCAGGGAGCAGACTGGAAGTGAAGTGGGCGCGAGAGAAGCCCTGAGAGGGCAGCCAAAGGTTGGCGCCTCTGTGCTGCAGGCCATGAAGGCAAAAGGTGCCCTTTTGGAGCAGTGGAGCTTTGCTTGGCACAGCCGAAGATCTGAAAGTGTGCTTGGAAGGTGAGGCTGAGTGTGGTATGACCCACCCTCAGGGGGAGGCTCCTCAAAGCTCTTGATCCAAGTGAGACCCCTTAATTTGTCACCGTCTGGCTGGGACACCCCCCAAATTGTTATGCCCCGGGTGAGGAGGGATGAACTGGCTCCCTGTCTTTATTCAGCCCCCCCACCTCCCCTTCAGTTGGTCACAACAGGATTTGATCTAAGAAAGGATCCCTTTCGTGGTGTAGGGGGTGGTGTGTGTGTATCAGTTTCACCTCTGACCTCTGAGCGGTCCGAATCGCTCCCACTCCCTGGGTTCTAGACCTTGGACTTATTTGGAGGCTGTGACAAAGTGCAGCAGACAACTGGTTTCGGTGCCAGAAAAAAGACTGTGTTTACTGAAGTCACAAATGAACTTATAACATTAGGATTACACTGAGATTATACAGACCTACAAAGTGCACTTAGTTAAGAATGGGGAAAACACGGCATAACGAGGGAAAATCACGCTACTAATCCCCTTGTCCTTGTCCCACCCCCAAAACCAAACTAAATTGAACTAGGAGAGGTCAGGGGTCATGCTCACCAACCAGGGTTCCTTGACAGTTTGAAATCCAGCCAGGTAAGCCGGTTGCAGTTTTGGGGTACGCTCTTTGTGTCCTCTGGGGCCTGCCGTCCCCACGCGGTCCTGGTCTGTGGAATCTGCGAAGGTTCTTCATTTGGGTGGAGGGTGTGGTTGTGGGTGGTCGATCTTCGTGGAGGGCTGCGATGCGGCCTTGTTGTCTCGGTTGAGCCTGCCACCCCATGCCCCTCGCCTTGATGTTGCCTGCGGGCCTGCAAACCTCCAGATCTCCTTCCTCCGCTTGGCTCAACTACCTCTCCCTGCTTAAACTCTGCTTTAGCCGCTCCAAAACTGCTCACCCTCCTCTACCACCACTTCCCTCTTCGTAACTGATGGCCCAGTTATACTGTTTTTCGAATTCCTTATCTGTATCCAAATCAAGGTTAGTTCTTTGTCTGATTTTGGTGGGCTTCTTCAGGTGATTGTTGTCTCGTTGCTTTTAATGGGCTCGCATGATGTTTATTGTTGTCTTCCTGTCCTCTTAACTAGTCTTGAACTGTAAGCCAATGTATATGTGGAGTATTGATAGGTTCGCATAATTGCATTGATTGCTGCCTTCCTGCCTTAGTAGTTAGTAGCGATTATTTATGCAAGATTTTGATGGGCTTTAGTTTCGTGTAAGATGAAGTCTTTCTCTGGGTTGATTGTTTTAAAGGGAAGATTGTGTATTCTGTCTCCTCTCGTTGTCTGGTTTCCAGGCAACAATCCACACTGCACTCAACAAGCCCGGGCATGTCCAGTCCCAGGCCTTCATGTGCCTAGCCTCCTGTCTGCAGGGTTCTACACTTAACTCAGCAGTTGGGTCCTCTGCCATAAAAGTCCAAAGTCATATCCTTGTTGATGATATGAAAAATGTGGGGATTTTGAGAACCCTTCAGTGGATACTTTTCTCCCAGACCCACTCGTCCTGGTTTTGAAGGAGCCAATTTGATCAGATTCTCTTGAGTTAATGGTGAGACTAAGTTTATTAACAACTAAAGGCAAGAAAGGATAAAACACATGCATATACGGTCACACAGGTTAAAACAAGAATTTAGCTTGAAGTAAGTGAATATATAAAAGAAAAAGGTATACAGAACAATCCTTGACTCGTTGGGGTTACATGATTGAACGGTGCAGTCTTTGCAGTAGAGTTGGCTCCAGTAGATGAATAGTCGGATTTGAGGTTCCAGTACAGTTGAATCTGGTAGAGAGAGGGAGGGAGATCAGGATACCGGCAAAATGGAGATTTACAGGGGTACTGTGTGTGGCTGTTACTTCTGAATCAAAGTTCAAGCACTTGCTCTCTCTCAGAACACCCACCAACAGACAGACACTGGGCAGCTTTTCAGATCACTTTTAACCTCTTCTTTATGTATTCCAAGTGGGAAGCGAATTCACAAATCTGTCTGGGCATTGCTCACAGGATTTCTTCATGAGTTGATGCTCATCTCCCATTATGTCCAATTGTCTCTACCGGAGGGAGCAATTAGTTTCTGGATGTCTTTAGAAGTACCTTGTCTGGCAACAGGGTGGGGCTCCATTGTCTCTTAGGGAGTCACCCTGCAGTATTCCAGCCAGTGGCTTGTGTGTATTATTTTTAAAAATCAGGTCTTATTTTTTGAAGTCCAATATTTCCGGACGCACTTTGGTGATTTCCCTTCATTATCGTGACAAGTGTATGTGGAGATCCGAGGGGAAGGAATCTCAGAAGGTGAGATTGAAACCCTGGCGGTGAGTCCTTGTTGAAGCCATCTGAGTGGGACCGACACTCGGAGAGAATTCCAAAGCGATTTCTTCAAACGTGGAGACTGGAAACCCTCATGAGAAAGACAGAGTGAGACCAGATGGCTCAGGGTGCAACAAATGTCTGGGTGGGTTGTTGAGAAATTCATAAGATAGAATTTTCAGGTCGATAGGTGGTCACAATCGGTGGGTCCGAGAGTGGCCGGGGTCAATGGGCCACTGGCCGCAAATCAGCCCCTGACTGCGATTTAAGAACATAAGAACATTAAAAATAGGAACAGGAGTAGACCATTCAGCCCCTCGAGCCTGTCCGCCTTCAATAAGATCATGGCTGATCTTGTGTTTCGATTTCCACATTCCCAACTACTCCCGGTGACCTTTGGTTCCCTTGCCTAACAAGAATCGATCTACCTTTACCTTCAAAATATTCAATGAGTCCGCGTCCACCACCTTCTGAGGGAGAGAATTTCAAAGTCGCACAGCCCTCTGAGAGAAAAAAAATTTTCCTCATCTCTGTCCTAAAAGGGCGACCCTTAATTTTAAAACAGTGTCCAATTAACGAGCAGCCAGTGTGAAACGTGCGCTGAAATGCTCAGCGCTGCTGGGGTGGGAGGCGGGAGGAGGCTGAGCGCTGAAGTGCGCACAGGCACGGGGGAGCGGGGAACGAGAGCTCCCCGAAGACAGAGAGCTATGTTGGAGAGCTGACGAGTTTAAAAATCAATAAAAGCAGAATTTAAAATCCAGATAAAGTGTCCGTGCATCAGAATGAGTCACCTGTGCGTGGACATTATGAAAATTCTGTGCACAGGCTTTTTGTTTTTTTAAATTTAATTATTATGGAAACCTCATCCCGCCCTTGGATGAGGTTTCCTGAAAAAATGCAAAGGCCGCCTGGGCGATTAGCCGGCCCGCCTACCGTTAAGGTTGGACGGGCAGCGAAAAATCCCTGTTAATCGATGCTTCAATGGCCTTTGTAGGCCCCTTGATTGTCGGCGGGCGCCCTGGCGGCTCTCGCACGCGCCTGCCACAACCGAAACGTCGCGGGAGTGCTCGATGATGTCGGGACCTTCACCTGACATCATCGCGCGCTATTTCACACTCCAGCGGGTCAGGTGCGCGCCGCACGCAGAGCAGAAAATTCTGCCCATACAATCTGCTTTGGTCGTATCTGTCAGTTACTCCGGAGTGTGGAGTGTCAGTCCACAGTCCGCCAGCTGGTTCACATGTACCGCATACGTACTCTGAAAATTAGAGTATAAGATGGGTATGGTAAATTGTCTTATCTTTCTGAATTCATATGCGTCTGTAAAGATGGAGCTGGGGTGAGGGAATAATGGATATTTGAATCAGTTTCTTGTGTTTGTATTGAGACCTTTCCAACCTTTTTGTCTGGTGTCATATAATTCATTTTTTCTTGTTCAGCAAATGTTTTATTCTTTGTGTTAAAAGCCCATTAGCAGACTCCTGTGAATTTGCTCAGTAGCTTTCTATTTGTTGAACATTTTCCCCGCTCTGACCGTACTTGCTGGTGTGAGTGTTTGCACACTCTGGCCCAGGTTTGTGTCTGTGGCTTGGATTGGTAGAGTGTGAATGTCCCCCCTACCACCCCCCCCACACCCCCACCACCCCCCACCACCACCCCGCAGGCCGGATTTCAGTTGTGGGGGTGGGGTTGCGGGCTGAAACAGGACTCGGGACGGGCGACCCAGGAACGAGGGTGGAGGTCGGCTGGGCACAAGGCCTGCTTCTGTGCCCCAGCACTGTGTTTAAATAAATAAAAAACAATAATAAAACAGAAAACATTCCTCCAGCCCTCACGCCTCACTGCCCGCACACTCCCCATGCCAACCTGTGCCTGTGCATGCCCCCCCACCCACCCCCCATGGCTCCTATGCCAACTTTGAGCCCCTCTACCCACCATTCCCCCATGCCCTCCATGCCAACTTTAGTGCCAACTCATGCCAACACGTGCCACCCACCAACCACCCTTTGCTCTCACCCCCTCCATGCCAGCTCACCTAGTATCCTTGGACAGTTACTTGACAGCTTTGACACTCCCTGGACAGCTTTGACAACAGGACAGTTCCTTGACGCCTGGACAGCTCTTTTACAGCCTGACACTTCCAGTGAGTTTGTGCATAAAAGGTTCACAATCATGGTCACTTTTAGCAATCCCAAAGGGTGCCTTACCTCTCCCAAAGGTGTCTCAGAACCCTATCCAAAAGGGGGTACCTTAACTCTCCAAAGCGGAACACTGGCTTTCCATAGGAATCCACCGAGTTCAGACCTCCTCTTCCCTGTTCTAATCTGCACGCTCTGGATTCCTCGCTCGTGTCCTTCCAAAACCCCCCCTTTGGTGGGGGGCAGCTGGTGATTTGAATGACCAGCTCCCGCACACATGAGCGAAACCTGGGCCTGTCTCCAGTCCAGACCCTGTGGAGATGGGAAATGCTGGGTTCGGGGGGCGGGATTTAGAATCTTCGGCCACTTGCAGGATTTTCACCGTGACAGACCCTCCGTCATACCAGAAATTGGGGCCTCTGTCTGTACACTCTGCCCCTTCCTGTCACACCCTGGTTATCATTAATCGCCACCCTGTACTGTTTGCTCTTTAACTCTCTAAACTTCCCCTCACTCGCGGCCCCCACCACTACCCATCACCCCCCCAACTATTTAGTTTAAAGCCCCCTCCGCAGTCCTAATTATCTGATTCACCAGAACACTGGTCCCGGCATGGTTCAGGTGATGCCTGTCCCAACAGAACAGCTCCCCCGTACTGGTGCCAGTGCCCCATGAATCAAGACCCATTTCTCCCCACACCAATCTTTAAGCCACACATTTAACTCTCTAATCTGATTTACCCGACGCCAATTTTGCTCAGGGCTCAGGTGGCAACCCAGAGATTAGCGCCTCTGTGGTCCCGCTTTTTAGCTTAGTTCCTGGCTGCTCATATTCCCTTAGCAGAACCACTTTCCTAGTCCTGCCCGTGACTTGGGTACACTCGTGAACCACAATCAACTGGGTCCTTCCCCTCCCGCTCCAAGTTCCTCTCCAGTCCCAGGGAGATGTCCTTAACCTGGGCAGTCAGGTGCAGGCAGCACTTGCCCTTGGGATTCACACTCCCGGCTGCAGAGGGCAGTACCGATCCCCCTGACTATACTTTCCCCTGTCACTGCTACATTCGTTTTCAAAAAGGAGTTACCTGAAAAGTAAAGACTTTCAGGGCTATGGGCAAAAGGTAGGTGAGTCGGACAAGTTCAGTTCCTCTCAGAGGTCCAGCACAGACATGATGGGCCAAATGGCCTCTTTTTGACCCATTCTATGATTAGGGGACACCGTCTCAAAGTTAGGGGTCCCCTATTTAAGATGGAGATGAGGGAAAATGTTTTCTCTCAGAGGGTCGTTAGTCTGTGGAATTCTCTTCCCCAGAGAGCAGTGGAGGCTGGGTCATTGAATATATTCAAGGCTGAGTTAGACAGATTTTTGACTGACAAAGGAGTCAAGGGTTATGGTGGGAGGGGTACAGACAGAAAAGTGGAATTTGAGACCACAGTCAGATCAGCCATGATCTTATTGAATGGCGGAGCTGGCTTGAAGGGTCAAATAGCCCCCTCCTGCTCCTAATCCTGATGCTGTTGTGCGTTTTTGTGATTCTATGATAATGGGAATATGGATAATGGGAGATTGGATAATAGGAGCGTGGAAAGGGAATGTGGATAATTCAGGCATGAGAAGATGATGTAACTATGGAATGTTACAGCTCAGAACAGGACCATTCAGAATATTGAAGGCTCCTTAGACAGCACCTTCCAAACCCACAACCACTACCATCTAGAAGGACAAGGACAGCAGATAGATGGGGACACCACCACCTGGAAGTTCCCCTCCAAGTCACTCACCATCCTGACTTGGAAATATATCACCGTTCCTTCACTGTCGCTGGGTGAAAATCCTGGAACTCCCTCCCTAACAGCACTGTGGGTGTACCTACACCACATGGACTGCAGCGGTTCAAGAAGGCAGCTCACCACCACCTTCTCAAGGGCAATTAGGGATGGACAATAAATGCTGGCCCAGCCAGTGAAGCCCACATCCCATGAACGAATAAAAAAAATCTTATGAACAAGGAGCAGGAGTAGGTCATTCAGCCCCTCGAGACTGCACTGCCATTTAATAAGATCATGACTGATCTCAGCAACCTGAAATCTGCATCCCACCTATCCCCGATAACCTATCACCCCCTTGCTTACCAAGAATCTATCCGCCTCTGCCTTAAAAATACTCAAAGACTCTGCTTCCACCGCCTTTTCAGGGAGAGAGTTCCAAAGACTCACTGCCCCCAGATGCACCTGGGTGCACCTCATCTCGATTTCAAATAGGTGACCCCTTATTTTTAAAGTGACCCCTAGTTCTAGATTCTCCCACAAGAGGAAACATCCTCTCCACATTCTCCCTGTCAAGACCCCTCAGGATCTTAAAGGTTTCGATCAAGTCGCCTCTTACACTTCTAAACTCCAGCGGAGACAAGCCTAACCTGTCCAACTTTTCCTCATAAGACAACCTGCCCACTCCAGGAATTAAATAAAAACAAAAAACTATTGCGGATGCTGGAAATCCAAAACAAAAACAGAATTACCTGGAAAAACTCAGCAGGTCTGGCAGCATCGGCAGAGAAGAAAAGAGTTGACGTTTCGAGTCCTCATGACCCTTCAACAGAACTTAGTTCAAGTCGCCTCTGTTGAAGGGTCATGAGGACTCGAAACGTCAACTCTTTTCTTCTCCGCCGATGCTGCCAGACCTGCTGAGTTACTCCAGGTATTAGTCTGGTAAACTTTCTCCAAACTGCTTCAGAGACTGTTTTATGGAGCAAACCAGTTCCTCACACTCCCCAACTCTTTCGCCGTGTCTCTATGATTCACGGTCAGATACTTATCCAAATCGCCTTTGAAGACTGCCAGTCAATCTGAATCCGCCGCTCTACCAGGCAGCGTATTCCATATTCCAAGCAGTTTTTATTCCTTATTTCCTGATTTCAGTGCAAACAAGGCAGTGATTGTGAAACGGGGACTTTTCTGCAATTGTGGAATTCAAAATCCTTCACACTCCCCTCCCCCCCCTCCTCTCACCCTCCCAGTCAGCACCACAGAAACGAAACTGAAGCCAGTGCAGTTCCAGATCACAGCTGCACGAGCAAAAGACATGGAGAATAACATGGTGAGGAACAGACCCACTGAAGCCAAGAGCTTGCCTTAGTATTAAACTTCCCTACCAGGGCTCCGGCACTCATTTCGGCAGCATACATACAAACATATGAATCAGGAGCAGGGGTAGGCCATTCGGCCCCTCGAGCCTGCTCCGCCATTCGATAAGATCATTGCTGATCCGATTGTGGCCTCAGCTTCACATTCCCTGTCTACCCCTGATAATCTTTGCCTCCCTTGTTAGTAAATGTGAGAATCGGCAGCGCGCCCACCGACTATTAAGAGGCCTATTAAGGCCATTAAAGTTTCAATTAAAGGAGGGAGGGGTTTTTTCACTGCCCGTCCAACGTTCTGGTTGCAGGGCAGTGAATCGGCCGGGCGGCCTTGTCATTTTTTGAGGAAACCTCATCCAAGGGTGGGATGAGGTTTCCGAGATTAAATTAAAAAAAGATTAAAAAATCTTCGGACACAAACTTCAGCCTGTGTGGCGTGGGCATTTTTTCCGGATTTTACATTCTGCTTTTATTGATTTTTTTTAAATGATTCAGCTCCCTGAGGCAGCTCACTGCCTTTAGGGAGTTTAAAGTGCGCACTCCCCCTCCCCTCCCACCGTGCACGTGCTGGCTTCAGCACTCGCCTTCCTCCTGCCCCCCCCGCCCCACCCCCGGCAGCACTGACCCTCTCTCCCCGGCTGCCCGTCAATTAGCCATGGCCAGCCGGCGTGATATGGGCAGCAGAGTCCAGTCCCCGGCCGCTCCAAGGCCTGCCGATCACAGCCGCTCCTGTTTAATATCCTGCCCCAGGTTACCATCAGATCAGCCATGATCTTATTAAATGGCGGAGCAAGCCTGAGGGGCTGAATGGCCTGCTCCCTGCTCCATACGTTCCTACGTCCATATGTAAAGAGTCCAGCTAACTTAGCCGTGAAAAAATATTCAATGCCCCAGCCCCCACTGCTCTCTGGGGAAGAGAATTCCACAGACTCACGACCCTCAGAGAGAAAAGATTCTCCTCAAATCCATCTTAAATAGGTAACCCCTTATTTTTAAACTCTGTCCCCTTCTTCTAGCCTCTACCAAACATTCTCTCAGCATCCACCCGGTCAAGTCCCCTCAGGATCTTCTATGTTCAATAAGATCACCTCTCAATCTTCTAAATAGGAATGGATACAGGCCAAGCCTGTCCAGCCTTTCCTCATAAGGCAAACCTTTAACCCAAGCATCGGTGGAGTGAAACTCCTCTGAACTGTTTCTAATGCAATTATATCCTTCCTTAAATAAGGAAACCAAAACTGTGCACAGTACAGCAGTTATGGTCTCACCAAAACCGCGTTCAACTATAGCAAAGCTTCCCTAATTTTATATTCCATTCCCCTCGCAATATAAAACAACATTCCATCAGCCTTCCTAATCACTGGCTGCATCTGCATACTAACGTTTTGCGATTCATGTACCAGGACACCCAGATCCCTCTGCTCAAAGTTCTGAAATCTAGGGATAGGGGGAGGCAATGGCGTAGTGGCATTGCCACTGGACTGGTAGTCCAGACACCCAGGCTAATTCTCTGGGGCCTGGGTTCAAATCGACCACTGTAGTTGGTAGAATTTAAATTCAATTAAAATCTGGAATTAAAAGTCTAATGATGACCATGAAACCGTTGTCGATTGTTGTAAAAACCCATCCGGTTTACTAATGTCCACTAAGGAAATGCTCTCCTTACCTGGTCTGGCCTACATGTGACTCCAGACCCACAGCAATGTGTGCCTGACTCTTAAAAATGCCCTCTGAACAGGGGCAATTAGGGATGGGGAATAAATGCTGGCCTAGCCAATGACACCCACAATCAAATTTTTTAAAAATCTCTCTCCATGTAAATAACATGTTGCATCTGCTTGCAGTCTGTTTGTTGGCTAAACATCTGGGATTTGGGGGGGTTGAATCATCCTGATTGTGGTTACAGGAAATGATCAAGAGAAATGTCTTGCTGGTTTTCAGTTGACTATCATGAAAAGGAATCAGGATTTGCATTTATGTAGCACCTTTCACATGGTCATCGTCCGACTTTACATTCCAGATATTTTATTTTGCCGTGGTGGGATTCAAACCCCAGATCCCCAGAGCATTACCCTGGGTCTCTGGATTACCAGTCCAGTGACAAAACTACTACACCAATGAATTAGTCCCAGAGTTTTGATGCAACACTGTAGAAGCAGCTTTACTCTGTATCTAACCCCGTGCTGTACCTGTCCTGGGAGTGTTTGATGGGGACAGTGTATAGGGAGTTTTACTCTGCATCTAACCCCGTGCTGTACCTGCCCTGGGAGTGTTTGATGGGGACAGTGTAGAGGGAGCTTTAAACTGTATCTAACCCCGTGCTGTACCTGTCCTGGGAGTGTTTGATGGGGACAGTGTAGAGGGAGCTTTATACTGTATCTAACCCCGTGCTGTTCCTGTCCTGGGAGTGTTTGATGGGGACAGTGCAGAGGGAGCTTTACTCTGTATTTAACCCCGTGCTGTACCTGTCCTGGGAGTGTTTGATGGGGACAGTGTAGAGGGAGTTTTACTCTGTATCTAACCTAGTGCTGTACCTGCCCTGGGAGTGTTTGATGGGGACATGTAGAGGGAGCTTTACACTGTATCTAACCCCGTGCAGTACTTGTCCTGGGAGTGTTTGATGGGGACAGTGTAGAAGCAGCTTTAGTCTGTATCTAACCCCGTGCTGTACCTGTCCTGGGAGTGTTTGATGGGGACAGTGTAGAGGGAGCTTTACTCTGTATCTAACCCCGTGCTGTACCTGTCCTGGGAGTGTATGATGGGGACAGTGTAGAGGGAGCTTTACACTGTATCTAACCCCGTGCAGTACCTGTCCTGGGAGTGTTTGATGGGGACAGTGTAGAAGCAGCTTTACTCTGTATCTAACCCCGTGCTGTACCTGTCCTGGGAGTGTTTGATGGGGACAGTGTAGAGGGAGCTTTACTCTGTATCTAACCCCGTGCTGTACCTGCCCTGGGAGTGTTTGATGGGGACAGTGTAGAGGGAGCTTTACTCTGTATCTAACCCCGTGCTGTACCTGTCCTGGGAGTGTTTGATGGGGACAGTGTAGAGGGAGCTTTACTCCGTATCTAACCCTGTGCTGTACCTGTCCTGGGAGTGTTTGATGGGGACAGTGCAGAGGGAGCTTTACTCTGTGTCTAACCCCGTACTGTACCTGTCCTGGGAGTGTTTGATGGGGACAGTGTAGAGGGAGCTTTACTCTGTATCTAACCCCATGCTGTACCTGTCCTGGGAGTGTTTGATGGGGACAGTGTAGAGGGAGCTTTACTCTGTATCTAACCCCGTGCTGTACCTGTCCTGGGAGTGTTTGATGGGGACAGTGTAGAGGGAGCTTTATTCTGTGTCTAACCCCGTACTGTACCTGTCCTGGGAGCTGAAGTGAACAATGAGGCTGTAATGTAATTAAAGGAATTCCTAATCCATGAGGAACCACAGGATTGATTTATGAGGGTTGATTATTAACGCTCGTTATCTACTTATAGCCCTTAATGTGTGCTTGATCAGCTGTCGTTTATAAAGCAATAAATTTTAATTTGAGTTAAACCTACAACATTTTTCCATTAGTTTGGACAGATTGGTGTTGCAATAACCTCAACCACTTGCGTTGACAAAGGATCGAGATAAAGACGTGAGCACGAGTGGAATAATGAGGCTGGGATTTCCCAGTTCCCCCCCGCTGTCACAGGACCGGGAATTCCAGCCCAAATTCCATCAAATTCCAGCCCTGTATTCGACGGTGCCCGTCACAGGCAGGATGGGAAAATCCTGGCCTATGTTGCTAGGATTTGATAATGTAAGATGGGTGGAGTCTCAAATGGAGCCTAAACCCCAACTTGGACCCAATGGGCCAAATGGCCCGCTTCTGAAATGTAAATCCTGCGATAATTCCAGACGGAATTTAGTTCCATTCCTTTTATTTTGTGCAGGATATCACAGAATAGCATGAAATGTTTGCCAGGAAGAATGATCACCTGCTGGACACACCGGAGAAATCTCCACCCACCCAAACTTGTGATAGGAGAGCGGGGGAGCGAGAGCAGGAGAGAGGGAGAGAGGGAGGGAGAGCAGAAGAGAGGGAGAGTGGGAGATCAGCAGAGAAGGAGAAAGGGAGACTAGGAGGGAGGAGAGAGAGAGAGTGGGAAGGAGGGAAAGCGACTGCGGACATTAATGGCATTTAAGGATGGGCAACGAATGTTGGGCTGGCCAGCAATGCCCTCATCCCATGAAAGGATTTTTCATCAGTTGAATATTGGTCACTTATCAAGCTGCCAATTCTTGGAAGAGTTTCCAAACAGAACGGCGAACCCCACAGCAGTCAGGTTGTCTTCACCCCAAAGTGAAATTCAAACTCTACTAAGAAGGGCAACGCATTTACATAGCACCTTTCACAATCTCCCAACGAGCTTTACAACCAATGGGGCACTGATTGGCTGGAAAGGCAAGGGCCAATGGCAGTGGCGCAGGGATGGAGGGTGGGTGCAGACAGGAGGTCATGGGGTGGCAACATTACCAGGAATCTACCAGACTTCAACACAACTAACTGAATGTAAAGAGACATGGGAAAAGCTAAAACAGGAAGCGCTATTTTCATTCTAGACCATCCGTGTATTGTACTGTCAATTGATTGTTGGACCAGCAGAAGAGGAAGCACTTATTGCAAGTCAGGTCTGTACAGGACCGCACAGGGCAGGACTGGGGGAGTCAGAGATTTCCAGGTGTTGCTGGCTGAAGGCAGTCAGAGAGAAAACTAAAGGGAGGTATGATAGTGATGTTTAAAATTAAATTCATGAAGGATTTGGACAGAGTAAAGAAGGGGAAACAGTTTCCATTGGCTGAAGAGTTGATGAGGACACAAATTTAAGGGGATTGACCAAAGAACAACACGAGGAAAAACAATTTTTTAGGTAACACGTGGTTAGGATTTGGAATGTAGTGGAGTAGCGGGAACAGATTCAATCATAGCTCCCAAAAGAGAATTCGATAAATAGAGGATGGAGGAAATTTGCTGGGATACGGGGAAAGAGCAGAGAGGTGGGACTAACAAAATCGCTCTTCGAAGGAGCCAGCAGAGACTCAATGGGCTGAGTGGCTTCACTCTGTCCCATACTAATCTATGATTCGGTAAGGGTAGTGAGGCCATAGAGTGATTTGAAATTCACTTTGAATGCAGGAGACAGTCAAATGTGGGACTCTGTTCCCTCTCTCCCCTCTGCTTTGTTATATTCTGTATTCACCTTCCACACACTGTTGTGCATTACTGTAAATTAAGATGCATTCTAGATATTTGCCCCACTTTGTATATCACTCCCCAGTCTGCCCTAAAGCAGCTACAGTGTTCTGATGGAGTCCTGCTGGAGTTCTGCTGGAGTCAGCACATTATAGGATAGTTGATGAGTTTAATCCTGTGCTGTTTGTGATCTGCTCTGTTACAATAACTCATTGTAACGTGTCAGTGGGTCGCACCTACCCTCCTGTCCATAGTCTTGAGTGCATAATCCAAGCTGACACTCCCAGTGCAGTACTGAGGGAGTGCTGCACTGTCAGAGGTGCTGACTTGCAGATGAGATTAAGCCGATGCCCCGCCTGCCCCCTCAGGTGGATGCAAACATCCCGCAGCCATTATTTTGAAGGGGAGTTCTCTCGAGTGTCCTGGCCAATATTTATCCCTCAACCAACATCACAAAAAATAGATTATCTTGTCATTATTGAGTTGCTGTTTGTGGGAGCTTGCTGTGCACAAATTGGCTGCCGCATTACAATAGCGACTGGATTCCAGACAAGATATTTTGATAAAAGCAATAAACTGCGGATGCTGGAAATCCAAAACAAAAATAAAAATAAAAATAGCTGGAAAAGCTCAGCAGGTCTGGCAGCATCTGCGGACAGGAACACAGTTACTGTTTCGAGTCCATGTGACTCTTCAGCAGAACTAAGTAAAAATAGAAGAGAGGTGAAATATCTCACACTGAACAATTTCTCCTTAAACTCCTCTCACTTCCTCCAAATAAAAGGTGTGGCTATGGGTACCCGCATGGGCCCCAGTTATGCCTGTCTCTTTATGGGGTATGTGGAACATTCCTTGATCCAGTCCTACTCCGGCCCCCTCCCACAACTCTTTCTCCAGTACATCGATGATTACTTCGGTGCTGCTTCGTGCTCTCGTCTGGACCTGGAAAAATTTATTAATTTTGCTTCCAATTTCCACCCCTCCATCATTTTCACATGGTTCATCTCTGACACTTCCCTTCCCTTCCTTGACCTCTCTGTCTCAATTTCTGGTGATAGACTGTCCACCAATATTCATTACAAGCCTACAGACTCCCACAGCTACCTCAACTACAGCTCCTCACACCCCGCTTCCTGTAAGGATTTCATCCCATTCTCTCAGTTCCTTCGCCTCCGTCGCATCTGTTCTGATGATGCAACTTTCCAAAATAGTTCGTCTGACATGTCTTCCTTCTTCCTTAACCAAGGTTTTCCACCCACGGTGGTTGACAGGGCCCTCAACCATGTCCGGCCCATCTCCCTCGCATCCGCCCTCACACCTTCTTCTCCCTCCCAGAAACATGATAGGGTCCCCCTTGTCCTCACTTATCACCCCACCAGCCTTCGCATTCAAAGGATCATCCTCCGCCATTTCCGCCAACTCCAGCATGATGCCACTATCAAACACATCTTCCCCTCACCTCCCCTGGCGGCATTCCGCAGGGATCGTTCCCTCTGGGACGCCCTGGTCCACTCCTCCATCACCCCCTACACCTCAACCCCCTCCCACGACACCTTCCCATGCAACCACAGAAGGTGCAACACCTGCCCCTTTGCTTCCCCTCTCCTCACCGTCCAAGGGCCCAAACACTCCTTTCAAGTGAAGCAGATTTTCACTTGCACTTCCCTCAATTTAGTCTACTGCATTCATTGCTCCCAGTGCGGTCTCCTCTACATTGGAGAGACCAAACGCAGACTGGGTGACCGCTTTGCAGAACGCCTTTGGTCTGTCCGCAAGCATTACCCAGACCTCCCTGTCACTTGCCATTTCACACTCCACCCTGCTCTCTTGCCCACATGTCCATCCTTGGCCTGCTGCATTGTTCCAGTGAAGCTCAACGCAAACTGGAGGAACAGAACCTCATCTTCCGACTAGGCACTTTACAGCCTTCCGGACTGAATATCGAGTTCAACAATTTTAGATCATGAACTCTTTCCTCCATCCCCACCCCCTTTTTTTCCCAATAATTTATATAGATTTTTCTTTTCCCACCTATTTCCATTATTTTTAAATGTATTTGCATCCATTGTTCTATCTCTACCTTTTAGCCTATTTCGATTCCTTCACCCCACCCCACCCCCACTAGGGCTATCTGTATCTTGCTTGTCCTGCTTTCTACCCTTAATTAGCACATTCCTTAGATAATATCACCACCTTCAACACCTCTTTGTTCTTTTGTCTGTGACATCTTTTGGTTATCTCCACCAATCACTGGCCCTCTATCCAGCTCTACTTGTCCCACCCCCCCTTAAACTAGCTTATATTTCACCTCTCTTCTATTTTTACTTAGTTCTGTTGAAGAGTCATATGGACTCGAAACGTTAACTGTGTTCCTCTCCGCAGATGCTGCCAGACCTGCTGAGTTTTTTAAGGTATTTTAATGCAGTGCGGGTCTGACCAGCTAAATAAGTAAATAAACTCTGTGGAGTTTAGTTATAAAGAGTATATTCTCCTATTTTAGTGATATGGGGTGAATTCTCATTGTTGTCGTATGGGGTGAGCACCTGAAAGGACCAGTTTATTATAAAAAACCCCAGGGGCAGGCTCCGCGGGGACAGAATTCTACATCGCGCAGCCCAGGCAGCTGAAGGGGCAGCCGCCAGTCGTGGAGTGGTTAAAATCAGGGGTGCCCGAGAGGCGAGAATCAGAGGAGCCCGGATATCTCAGTGGATTGTGGAGGCCGGAGGAGGTTACAGAGATGGGGAGGGACGAGGCCATGGAGGGATTGGAATGAGAGGTTTAAATTGAGCTCCTGAGGGAGTTTGCAGAGTAGTTCCCCCCCCCGTTTAGATTGGATGCCTTCACAGTCTTCGCCTCAGTTTATTAATCCCAAAATAAAGTAAAGCTAACAAGTTAAAACAAATTCCGGCACGTCAACTCTATAAATATATATATATAACGTTCCAAAAACAATTTCCACATATTGTTGAAAGGGGCCTCTTTAGTTGTTAATGATTGATGGCTTTATATTAGATAATGGTGTCGAAACTTCACTTGGCTGTTACTTCAACTAAACACTGGGCCAGCTGTGATCTTATTTAACAAATAAAGATAGCAACACAGAGATCGGAGGATCAAAGGTCAAATCCCAGGGGCTGGATCATTGTTTAAAAATAAGGGGTCGACCATCTTAGACAGAGATGAGGAGTAATTTTTTTTTTCACTCTGAGGGTCTTTGGACCCCTCTTCCTGAAAAGGCAGGGGAAGCAGAGTCTTTGAATATTTTGAAGGCAGAGGTGGAGAGATTCTTGATTGACAAGGGGGCGAAAGGATACTGGGGGGGGGGTTAGGCAGGAGGTTACAATCAGCTCAGCCAGGATATTGAATGGAGGGGCAGGCTTGAGGGGCCGAGTGGCCTAATCCTGCTTCTAGTTCATATGTTAGGAACGTAGAAACATGCTTGTATGTATGTTCGAATGGGGTGAGGTGGTTTGGAGTAGGTTGGGTGGGTTGAGGTATGGAGAGGGTAGTATGGGAGGGTGGTGGGTGGGTGTGGTGGAGGTGGAGAGCAGGGGGGATAGTGGAGAGCAGGGGACGGGGGGTGGGGGTGGAGAGCGGGGGTGCTGGTGTAGAGCAGGGGGGGAGGTTGGGGGGGAGAGCGGGTGGAACAACCCAAAGTGATTTTGCAACCAAAGAAATATTTTTTTGAAATGTGACGCCTGTTGTAATGTAGGAATCACAGCAGCCAATTTATACACAGCAAGATCCCACAAGAAGCAATGTGATCATGACCAGATAACATGTTTTAGCGGTGAAGACCAGGCCTCTCCAGTCTTTCCTGAAATACTGACTGTGGGATGCCTCACATCCATCAGGGAGGGCAGACGGGGCCTCAGTTTCATGTCTCATTCTAAAGACAGCACCCTGACAATGCAGCATTCCCTGAGTACTGCACTGTGAGCGTTAACCTAGGCTTGTTCTTTGCAACTCACACTCCGCAAAGATCAGCACTGTCTCTTTTGGAAAGAAATCCCCTCTGGGCTCAGCAAAATTAACAACAAGAGGAAGGAACTCTTAAAGGGACAGCGTCTTTCTCACCAGCAAGAGTGGCCGGGGGGGTCTGCAGGCAATGGATTCTTTGCATTTCTACAGCAATTTTCACAGCCTCAGGATATACTGAAACTCTCACAGATAATGACCTACCTTTAAAATGAAGTCACTGATCTGCAGTAGGAAATGCAGCGTTCAGAATTCACATGACAAGCTCCCACAAACAACAGCGAAATCATGACTAGGTAATCTGCGTTTTTATTGACTACCCTAGTCACGCTGCCATGTTGGCCGGGATATCAGGAGAATCGTAGAATGGTCACAGCACAGAAGGGGGCCATTCAGCCCATCGTGTCAGTGCTGGCTCCCTGCAGGGAGTAACTCATCTGGTCCCACTGCCCTGCCTTGTCTCTGGAGCCCCACACACTTCCTTCCTGATAGTTATCAAATTCCCTATTCAATGATTCGATGGACCCTGCCCACACACCACACTCTCAGGCAGTGCGTTCCAGACCCTGGCCACTGGCTGTGTGGAAAAGCTCTCCCTCATGTCATCTCTGCCTCTTTTGCCAATTGCTTTAAATCGGCTGCCTCTCGTTCTCGATCCTTCCACCAATGGGAACAGATTCTCCCTATCCCCTCATGATTTTGAACATCTCCGTCAAATCTCCTCTCGACCTTCTCTTCTCCAAAGAGAACAGCCTCAACTTCTCCAATCTATCTACGCAGCTGAAGTTCCTCGTCCCTGGAACCATTCCTGTCGATCTTTCCTGTATCCCCTTCACATCTTTTCCAAAGTGCAGTGACCAGAATACTCCAGTTGAGGCCACACCAGTGTTTTATAAAGGTGCACCATAACCTCCTTGCTCTTGTACTCCATGTCCCTGTTAATAAAGCTCACCACACTACATGCTTCATTGACCACTCTCTCCATCTGTCCTGCTACCTTCAATGACTTATGCACACATACACCCAGGTCCCCTCTGCTCCTCGCACTCTCTCCCCACCCCCCTTTAGGTTTGCACCCTTTATTTTATGTTCTTCCAACCAAAATGAATCATTTCACACTTCTCTGTATTAAAGACCATCTGCTACATGTCCACCCATTCCGTCGCTCCATCTATCACCCCGTGAAGTTTATCACTATCCTTCTCACAGCTTACAATACCCCCAAGTTCCACGTCATCCGCACGTTTTGAAATTGTGCCCCTGTGCAGCCAAGTCGGGCTCGTTAATATACACGGGGGTCTCAAGGAGAGCGGTGGCCTGAACAGCAACCCCTGGGAACCCCGCTGTACAATCTCCCTCCAGCCCGGGGGCTCAGGTATTTTATCCTCCAGCTTGCAGCTGAAACCCACAGGCTTCTGATTAGGGACAAGGCTGCCAACCATAGCTGGCACCTGAACAGCTCGGCGTTCTCCCCAGTCAGCAGGATTAACAACTGGAACGTGTGGTTGCTGTGGTAAGCATGTGGCAGAATTGTAGTTTATGGTAAGGTCCCACAGACAAGGAAGGTCTGCGCTTACTTGTGTGAGAATCGCAAGGGCAGCTTTGGCCTTAACCGTTACCGCAGTGAAGCGTGGTGAGCAGGTTGGAATGGTTGGCGCTTTGCGCCGTTCAGTGAGTTTAACCAGCGAGCATTCTGGCTCACACAGGCATGGCTGTGCTCTGTTAGCAGTGGTCAGCCGGGGCCTGTGCAAGATCCCGCAGAGGTTGCCCCCGGTGGATAGGGAGAGGAAAATTCCACGCGCAACCCCGTTCCTGATTGCTCGCTGCTGCCCACTGTGCCGGAAGGTGGATAGGGAGCGAGGACTGGGGGTTGGCGGACAGCAGTGACGGGCACCACAGTCACATAGCCCGTTGATGACCCGGCCTCCCCACCTACCGACCGCCTCGCCCGATAGGGGAGACGGCGGCACAGTGGGTAATGCCACGAGGCTGGTAACTCAGAGGTGCAACCCTAATGCTCTGGGGGGTCAAGGGTTCAAATCTCAGTAACGGTGACCATGAAACTGTCATCGATTGTTGTAAAAAAAAAACCCATCTGGTTCAGTAATGCCCGTTAGCGAAGGCAATCTGCCATCCTCACCCGGTCTGGCCTACACGTGACTCCAGGGCCGCTGCCATTGGAGTTCTCTACCCCAGAGGGCCGTGGAGGCTCGGGCAGTGAGCGTGTTCGAAGCAGAGGCAGATAGATTTCTAGATACCAATGACATTAAGGGGTACGGGGATAGTGTGGGGGGAGAAGGCATTGAGGTAGAAGATCAGCCAAGAACTAGTTAAATGGTGGAGATAGCTCGAGGGGCTGAAGGGCCTGTTCCTGCTCCATATTTCCTGTGTTCCTAAGCAAGGGCTTGGAAATGCCCTCGTCAAGCCGGGCAGTTAGGGGATGGGCAATAAATGCTGGCCCCTGTCAGCAACACCCACATCATGAAAGAATGAAAAAATTCAGCAAAAAAACAATTAGATCTAATTATTCAAACTTTGGAGATGAAAAAAAGCCCCACATAGTCAGTCAACAGTTAAAATCATAGTGAAACTCTGGCAGGCTGCGTATATATAGAGGCAGCAGCATCTGTAACAGGCAGAGCCACTCAGCCTCTGGTGAAAGCCTGAGAGTCCCAGGAGTTGACTCCTCTCCGTCGGACCCTAGCTTGCCTGCCTCTCGTGACTGCTTCTACCCAAAGATTGCCACCATGAGCCTCCACGTCAAGGTCGCTATCCTGCTCCTCGCCATCGCTTGTCACTCCTGCACAGGTAAGGGAACCGCTCGCTGGCGGAAGCGGGAAACCTCAAGGGCACCCCGGCGAATCCGTTTGGCACCTTAGTCGGGGTGAGGGGTTGGGGTTGGGGGCGGGGGTGGTTGGGAGCGACACGAAAAGGGGAGAAGATAAGGCAAGGTTTTTTTCCCTTTCTGAATATTCTATCCTTGAATCGGCTTTGGGGAGTTTTTCCATGTTCAAAGGCGCCACGAGAATTCAAGGCAACACTTCCCTCCTGGAATCCAGGCTAGTCCCAGGTGATCGCGTCCTTTCAAAGATAGATAAGTCTTGCATTTCTATAGCGCCTTTCACAGCCTCAGGATGTCCCGAAGCACTTTACAGCCATTGAAATGCTTTTGGGAGTGTAGTCACTGTCGTTAATGTAGGAAAACAGCAGCCAATTTGCGCACAGCAAGCTCCCACAAACATTAGCAATGTGATAACGGCTAGAGAATCTGTTTTTAGTAATATTGATCTTAAGGGGTGAATATTTCCCCGCACATCAAGGAGCACTCCCCTGCTCTTCCTCGATTAGCAGCCTTGAGGTCTTTTATGTCCACCTGACAGGACTTCACTTTAAAATCTCATCCAAAAGACGGCACCTCCGACAGTGCAGCACTCCCTCAGTACTGCTCTGGAGCGTCAGCCTACATTCTGTGCTTGACTATCCAGAGTGAGGGCTTGAACTCACAATTTTCCAACTGTGAGGTGAGAATGGCCACTGACGGACAGGGTAGAGTATTGGGCAGCCTCCCTCACAGGTTCGCACTTCTCCCCAGCAGGTTTCCCACCCAGCGTCAGGGAGTCCAGTCTGCCCTTGGAGGAGTGGAGAGGGAGGGTCAGAATTTCACAGGTACCCGGGTGGCAATCTGGTGTTTCATATCTACTGTCCATTATTAAGACCGTGTGAGTTTATCGTGTAGCTTTCTAGAACCATCCGTCAATCCGCAATGGTACCCATGAGGTAAATGAAAAATCTACTTCCTTGCCCTCTACCTGACCGCCTCAGTTCAGCGTTTAATCCCTATGGACAACACTGAGCCCTTACGGGGGTACAATTCCCCATCAGGGTCCGCTCACTATCCAATCCAGTGATCGCCCTTCACACGGGCACCCGGTGAGCATCCTGGCTATTCGACTGTAATGGCATCATACCCAAGCTCCTACCTGTTCTCATCCACAGTCTTGTCCACACCTGGACTTCTCACTAGATCAGGAGTGTGAAGCTGTGCAGATTACTTTTAAAACAAGCTCCCAGCCTCCAGGCACTGAGGCTAACTGTAGGCCCTCATCCCTCCCCACCCCAGAACTGTCAGTCCGAGTGAAATCGGCTTAAACTGGTGATGGAAACGGTTAAAGGATTAACAGTTTTAACATGGTCCGTGTCCCCCCCACAAGGTTTCCTCTTGTCCAGCTGTGCCAGCATATGGTCTGCGAGCGGTTCGATTAACTGCCCTGTGACTTGGTATCATCTCTTCATTTCATTCATTTCATGAGTGTTGCTGGCAAGACCGGTTGGCATTTATTGCCCTATCCCCTGAGCAGGCGTCACTGGGCTGCCTTCTTGGTTTGCTCGATTGTCACAGCTGAGGGGCTTGCTTCAGAGGGCAGTTAAGAGTCCACCACGTTATGGTCTATACTGTGACACTGGAGTCACTGAAGGGCAGACTTTTACCCGGCCACACCTCTATGTGACTTCAGTACCAACCTACAGTGGTCAACTCTTAACTGCCTCCACTGCATCAAACCCACTACCAATGGCTCAAGACAAGGGTAGGCCAGCACCTACCTGCATGTCGGGGCAATTAAAGATGAGTTATAAATGTCAGCCTTTATAAATGACTGATATCATGTGGCAGGGAGTCCATGGGCAAATGGCCTCCTCCTGTGCCACAATGACTCTATGACATATTTCCAGCAGAGGTTGAGGATGAGAGAGAGGAGGTCCTCTGAGCCACCTGGAGGCCAGGGATCTCACCCTCACCAGACTTTACAAGGTACCCGGATCGGGGCCTGAAGTGCTGTAACCTGCGAGGCTACAGACCAGGTGCTGGTAGACGGGTCTAGAGTGGGCGGCTAGGTTTTTTTTTCCTTTTCAGCCAGGGCAGAGACGATGGGCTGAAGGGCCTCTTTCTGTGCTGTGACTTTTCTGTGGTTCTATGTGTAGCCAATGACGTCTTTTCTCTCCTTCTGTTTAGGGAGCGGAGGAGATGATGGGGCTGTGGACTGTTGTCTGAATGTCAGTCACAATGAGATTCCCAAACGCATCGTGGCAGGCTGCAAGGTGCAGGATGCTTCGCTGGGCTGTCGCATTCCTGCAGTGGTGTAAGTAGGCCGGATTCTGTGCTTCGTCTAACCCAGCTCAGCAACCCCCACAAACCAGACCCCACACCCTTACCCCCTCCCCCTCACGGAGACCAATTAGCCACCTCAACGTAGATATGTCCCCCTGCGATCACCTCCCCCGCAACTTCTGACTGATGTTAGGCTCAACCCCTGGGACTCTGCCCACACCCCTTTGTAGCCTTTCAGCAACTATAAGCCACGACAGCCTATTCTCCACCCCAGCTGTCACAGGCATGAAGAGTGACCCTCAGGGTCTGCCCAGGTGGGCAGCATAGTCACCGGAGAGAGGGGTGGGGGTGGGGGTGGGGGTGGGGGTGGACAGAGCAGTGGGACAGTCAGGACACGCACTCCAATCCACACCTACCATCACCGCGGTAACCAACTGGGATCACACTTTGTGCACGAACCCTATCAATGGGGGTAAAGAGAAGGTGACTGGGAGTGAAAAACCCGTCTGGCTTTTCTTGCCCCAACACCCCACCTGATTTTGGCCCCATGGCCGATTGCGACGCTCCGCAACCTCCCCCCCATCACTGCACCTCCCCCAACACCCAACCCCCTCCCCAACACCCCCCCCAACACCCCATCACCCAACACCCTCCCCAACACCCAACACCCTCCCCAACCCCCTCCCCAACACCCCCCACAACACCCCAACACCCAACCCCCTCCCCAACACCCAACCCCCTCCACAACACCCAACCTCCTCCCCAACACCCCCCACAACACCCCAACACCCAACCCCCTCCCCAACCCCCTCCCAAACGCCCCCCATCACTGTACCTCCCCCAACACCCAACACCCCCCCATCACTGCACCTCCCCCAACACCCAAACCCCTCCCCAATACCCCAACACCGCAACACCCAAACCCCTCCCCAACCCCCTCCCCAACACCCCAACACCCAACCCCCTCCCCAACACCCAACCCCCTCCCCAACACCCCCCCAACACCCAACCTCCTCCCCAACACCCCAACACCCCCCCCATCACTGCACCTCCCCCAACACCCAACCCCCTCCCCAACACCCAACCCCCTCCCCAACACCCCCCCAACACCCAACCTCCTCCCCAACACCCCAACACCCCCCCCATCACTGCACCTCCCCCAACACCCAACCCCCTCCCCAACACCCCAACACCCAAACCCCCCCAACACCCACCCCATCACTGCACCTCCCCCAACACCCAACCCCCTCCCCAACACTCCCCCAACACCTAACCAACCCCCCCACACCCAACCCCCCCCCCACCCCCCCCACCCCCCCCCCCTCCCCACTCCCAACCCCTCTAAACGGCAGCTTTGGCCTTGAAATGGGCAACTGAATGGGAAATGGAAATTTACAGAGAGTCCTGTATGGACAGAGTGACTAACTGGAAGTTAAGAGTGGGGACCCCTCGTTGTGTGATTGCCAATGTTAAATGGGACCTTGTTTTGCAGATTCATCACAGTGAGAAACAGGAAATTATGTGCTCCACAGGGCCCCCGATGGGTGAAGAAATTACTGAAGAGATGTCAGAGACTCAAGCAGTTGCAGTAAGCAGAATATAACTTGTTTTCAGCTTCTAATCACACCAATAGGGGCTTCCTCAATATACGATTCCTGCTCAAGGGACTTGTAAGAATTCTCCATAATGCTGCATGTTGCCTCGAAGCTTTGGGTTAGAGCTTAACATGTGATTTCATACAGACCTTTATCTTTGTATCGAACCCCGTGTTGTACCGGTCCTGGGAGTGTTTGATGGGGACGGTGTAGAGGGAGCTTTACTCTGTATCTAACCCCGTGCTATACCTGTCCTAGGAGTGTTTGATGGGACAGTGTAGAGGGAGCTTTACTCTGTATCTAACCCCGTGCTGTACCTGTCCTGGGAGTGTTTGATGGGGAGAGTGTAGAGGGAGCTTTACTCTGTATCTAACCCCGTGCTGTACCTGTCCTGGGAGTGTTTGATGGGGACAGTGTAGAGGGAGCTTTACTCTGTATCTAACCCCGTGCTGTATCTGTCCTGGGGGTGTTTGATGGGGACGGTGTAGAGGGAGCTTTACTCTGTATCTAACCCCGTGCTGTACCTGTCCTGGGAGTGTTTGATGGGGACAGTGTAGAGGGAGCTTTACTCTGTATCTAACCCCATGCTGTATCTGTCCTGGGAGTGTTTGATGGGGACGGTGTAGAGGGAGCTTTACTCTGTATCTAACCCCGTGCTGTACCTGCCCTGGGTGTGTTTGATGGGGACAGTGTAGAGGGAGCTTTACTCTGTATCTAACCCCATGCTGTACCTGTCCTGGGAGTGTTTGATGGGGACAGTGTAGAGAGAGCTTTACTCTGTATCTAACCCCGTGCTGTACCTGTCCTGGGAGTGTTTGATGGGGACAGTGTAGAGGGAGTTTTAGACTTTATTTAACCAATGCTGTTTCATAGCTTTTGTGGAATTTGAACTCATAAGAATCCATTCCATAACCATATGCCTACCAAACCCTAAATAGCCATGACTAATGCCATTTACTCATTTGCGTTTTCTATAACTCCTATGTTTAGATGAAGTTAAAGGAAAATATTTTTGTTCCTAATCTTTTCCCTTTACTTCTTTCTCCAGTGGGCAGTAATGTCAAGCAAGGACGATCAAGGAAGAAGTGAGAGACTGTAGAAGTGCCACAACTCCCTACTTGGATGGTGTGTAGTCCACAGCATCTTTCAGCTGAAGCCTCCTTTGTTTTATGACAAATTCTGTCAGACGATCCCAACTAATGTGAACATATTTCCGGGCAATAAATGTAGCTTTGATCCGCTTGTAATGGTAAATTCAGTCCCAATGTCAGAGGATGTGCATTACTTCATCGTTATTACATCCTGGATCACTGCTTTCAGAGGCCACATAGGGTAACTGATGAGGGGAATGGGAAATCTAACTTCGCTATGCTGGAATTGGCTGCAATGTGGTGGGGAGGGAACTTTGCTCTCATTCTCACAGAATCACAGAATCTCACAGTGCAGAAGAGGCCCTTCGGCCCATCGAGTCTGCACCGACACGTGAGAAACACCTGACCTACCTACCTAATCCCATTTACCAGCACTTGGCCCATAGCCTTGAACGTTATGACGTGCCAAGTGCTCATCCAGGTACTTTTTAAAAGGATGTGAGGCAACCCGCCTCCACCACCCTCCCAGGCAGCGCATTCCAGACCATCACCACCCTCTGGGTAAAATGTAGCCTCCAGGGGCAAAGTTAAAACGAGTGGGAGTCCATGCGAGGGTGGGGTGTGGGTGGAAATGGCCACAAAGCTCAATGGAGTTTTCATATTCAAATCTTTTTCATTTATTGCGGTGCAATATTTATCAAGTGATGCACATCCTCTCGTTCAATTATCTGTAAAGATTCTGTTGATGGAATAAAATCTCAGATTTCTTCATGTCAAATGGTCTCAGATTAAATCTATTTTCTTACATCCTGATATGGATATGCTGTTGTCTTTTTAAAAGGTGAGAGTTGTTCCTCATTGAGATGTCGTGCTGAATCTCCCAGGGTGAAGAGATTAGAGAGAGGTTAGAGAAAGGGAGCATGATGTTTGCACGGCAGTGTTATTACCACTTTCCTCAGGTTGGATCTCCACGTCTCAGCCGTGGGACACTAACATCTGAGCCAGAAGGTTGTGGGTTCACTGACCCACTCCAGAAGCACGAGCTCAAAATCCAGGCTGAAGCCTCCAGGGAGCTGCTGAATGAGTGCTGCACAGTCAGAGGTGTTAACCCAAGGCCCCATTTCCCTTAGACAAAAGCAAAATACTGCAGATGCTGGAAATCCGAAACAAAAACAAAAACAGCTGGAAAAGCTCAGCAGGTCTGACAGCGTCTGCGGAGAGGGATACAGAGTTAAGGTTTCATACGGACTCGAAACGTTAACTGTGTTCCTCTCCTCAGATGCTGTCGGACCTGCTGAGTTTTTCCTGGTATTTTTGTTTTTGTTCCTCATTTCCCTTCTCAGATACACATCAAAGGTTCGATATGCCACGATGGGAAAAAGAGCAGGGGAGTTCTCCCCGGTGCCCTGAACAATATCTATCCCTCAGCCTCCAGCAGGTTATCTGGTTATTAGCACGTATGGGAGCTGGCTGTGCAGAAATTGCTCGACTGGCTTTCTATATTACAACAGTGACAACACATCAAAAATAATCTTCATTTGCTGCACTAGATTATGGAAAACAAGATATAAATGCAAGATCTCTCTTTCTCGGCATTTCACACCGCTCCGATTACCCAGGGGTTTAGAAACTGAAAAACCAAAAAACTGCGGATGCTGGAAATCCAAAACAGAAACAGAAATACCTGGAAAAAACTCAGCAGGTCTGGCAGCATCGGCGGAGAAGAAAAGAGTTGACGTTTCGAGTCCTCGTGACCCTCAACAGAACTAAGTAAAAATAGGAAAGGGGTGAAATATAAGCTGGTTTAAGGTGGGGAGGGGTTTGTTGGGACAAGCAAGCAGTGATAGGAGGAGATAACCAAAAGATGTCACAGGCAAAAGGACAAAGAGGTATTGAAGGTGGTGATATTATCTAAAAGAATGTGCTAATTAAGAGTGGAGAGCAGGACAAGCAAGGTAGCTCTAGTGGGGGTGGGGTGAAATAAACGATGGGTGGAAATACATTTAAAAATAATGAAAATAGGTGGGAAAAGAAAAATCTATATAAATTATTGGAAAAAACAAAAGGGAGGGGGAAGAAACGGAAAGGGGATGGGGATGGAGGAGGGAGTTCAAGATCTAAAATTGTTGAACTCAATCTTCAGTCCGGAAGGCTGTAAAGTGCCTAGTCGGAAGATGAGGTTCTGTTCCTCCAGTTTGCGTTGAGCTTCACTGGAACAATGCAGCAAGCCAAGGACAGACATGTGGGCATGAGAGCAGGGTGGAGTGTTGAAATGGCAAGCGACAGGGAGGTCTGGGTAATGCTTTTGGACAGACCGATGGTGTTCTGCAAAGCGGTCACCCAGTCTGCGTTTGGTCTCTCCAATGTAGAGGAGACCACATTGGGAGCAACGAATGCAGTAGACTAAGTTAGGGGAAATGCAAGTGAAATGCTGCTTCACTTGAAAGGAGTGTTTGGACCCTTGGACGGTGAGGAGAGAGGAAGTAAAGGGGCAGGTGTTCCATATTCTGCGTTTGCATGGGGAGGTGCCGTAGGAGGGGGTTGAAGAGTAAGGGGTGATGGAGGAGTGGACCAGGGTGTCACGGAGGGAGAGGTCCACCCTCACGCCTTCTCCTCCCCCTCAGAAACAAGATAGGGTCCCCCTTGTCCTCACTTATCACCCCACCAGCCTCTGCATTCAAAGGATCATCCTCCGCCATTTCCGCCAACTCCAGCATGATGCCACCACCAAACACATCTTCCCTTCACCCCCCCCGGCGGCATTCCGCAGGGATCGTTCCCTCCGGGACACCCTGGTCCACTCCTCCATCACCCCCTACTCCTCAACCTCCTCCCACGGCACCTTCCCATGCAACTGCAGAAGGTACAACACCTGCCCCTTTACTTCCCCTCTCCTCACCGTCCAAGGGCCCAAACACTCCTTTCAAGTGAAGCAGCATTTCACTTGCATGTCCCTCAATTTAGTCTACTGCATTCGCTGCTCCCAATGCGGTTTCCTCTACATTGGAGAGACCAAACGCAGACTGGGTGACCGCTTTGCAGAACACCTTCGGTCTGTCTGCAAGCATGACCCAGACCTCCCTGTCGCTTGCCATTTCAACACTCCACCCTGCTCTCATGCCCACATGTCCGTCCTTGGCTTGCTGCATTGTTCTAGTGAAGCTCAACGCAAACTGGAGGAACAGCACCTCATCTTCCGACTAGGCACTTTACAGCCTTCCGGACTGAATATTGAGTTCAACAATTTTAGATCATGAACTATCCCCTCCATCCTCAACCCCTTTCCAATCCCCCCCCTTTTTTTTTCTAATTTATATAGATTTTTCTCTTCCCACCTATTTCCATTATTTTTAAATGTATTTCTATCCATTGTTTTATCTCTACCTTTTAGCCTATTTTGATCCCTTCACCCCACCCCACCCCCACTAGGACTATCTGTACCTTGCTCGTCCTGCTTTCTACCCTTAATTAGCACATTCCTTAGATAATATCACCACCTTCAACACCTCTTTGTCCTTTTGTCTATGACATCTTTTGTTTATCCCCACCTATCACTGGCCCTCTATCCAGCTCTACCTGTCCCACCCCCTCCCCCCTTAAGCCAGCTTATATTTCACCTCTTTGCTATTTTTACTTAGTTCTGTTGAAGAGTCATACGGACTCGAAACGTTAACTGTGTTCCTCTCCGCAGATGCTGTCAGACCTGCTGAGTTTTTCCAGTTATTTTTATTTTTGTTTTGGATTTCCAGCATATGCAGTTTTTTGCTTTTATCAATAAAGAATAGATTACCTGATCATTATCTCATTGCTGTTCATGGGAGCTTGCTGTGCCCCAATTGACTGCTGCATTTCCTAAATTATTACAGTGGCTGCACCTCAAAAGTGTTTCATTGGCTGTAAAGTGCTTTGGGCATCTGAGGTTATGGAAGGGCAATGATTGATGGATGTTTTTGCGAATGGAAAACAGTTTCCAGTGGTGTTCAACAGGGCTCAGTGTTGGGGCCCTTACTGTTTGTTGTATCTATTAATGATTTAGACTTAAATGTGGGAGGCACGATTGGGAAATCTGCAGATGACAAAAATTAGCCGTGTAGTTGATAGTGAAGAGGATAGCTGTCGACTCCAGAATGATATCAATGGTTTGTTTGAGTGGGCGGAGAAGTGGCAAATGAAATTCAATCTAGAAATGAGGTAATGCATTTGGAGAGGGCAAACAAAGCCAGGGAATACTCAGAAAACGGGAAGTTACTGAGAGAGTTTGAGGAAGTGAGACACCTTGGAGTGCATGTCCACAGGTCCTTGAAGGTGGCAGGACAGGTGGACAAGATGGTCAAGAAAGCAGTTGGAATGCTTTCCTTTATTGGGTGAGGTATTGAATACAAAATCAGGGATGTAATAGAACTGTTTAAAATGCTGGTTAGGCCACAGCTGGAATTTTGTGTACAGTTCTGGTCACATTACAGGAAGGATATATTTGCTGTGGAGACAGTGCGGAGGAGATTTACAAGAATGTTGCCAGGGCTTGAAATATATGAGGAAAGATTGGATAGGCTAGGGTTGTTTTCCTTAGAACCGGTGAGGCTGAGGGGTGACCTAACTGAGGTGTACAAAATTATGAGGGGCCTGGATAGCGTACACAGGTCGTTTCTCCTGGCTGAGGGGTCAGTGACCAGGGGGGGCATGATTTAAGGTGATTGGCAGAAGGATTAGAGGGGACATGAGGAAAAACTTTTTTTCACCCTATGGTTCTCTGGGAGGTGCTATAAAAATGCAAGTTTTCAGTTTTGGAGAGACAAGAGGTTAAACCATAAAGGATTGAAACTATCAGAGAGAGATAAGGAGTTTTGTAATAAAAAGGGAGATATTGTAAGAGGTGCGGGTGCTGCTGCTTTGCTATCAGATAGGGAGATAAATTGAGAGGAATTGTCTTTAGTTACGGGCATTATCTCGTAAGATAATGGACTCCAGTGGAAACTCAAATCACACAGCTAGGTCATTAAAGCACTAGAGAGTACACAAGGATTTCGTTGTATCCAAAGCTTCCTGCCGCCTTTGTCCTTCATTCCTATCAGTTTGGGTGAGTGCTAATTTCCAGATAAGAGGATAGCAGTCGGGCTGAGATTCCCAGGCTATCCTGAGGGGAAAGCTGCACTGTCAGAGGCGACGGTGAAGCCGGAACCGCCTCTCTCCCTGTTTGGGAGGTTCCCAAAGAAACTCAGGGCAGAACAAGGAAAAGTTGGGCCTCTAATCTCATGTGCACAGAATGACTCCCCGATTCAACCACCTGTCGCCAGGCTCTTCAAACCAGATTGATTGCAAATAGCAGACTTGAGGTATTCTGCTGTGAACCACAGAAAAGTTACAGTTCAGAAAGAGGCCATTCAGCCCATCATGTCTACACCGGCCAAATAAAAAGAAACTAGCTGTTCATTTTAATCCCACTTTCCAACACCTGGTCTGTAGCCTTGCAGGTTACAGCACTTCAGATGCAGATCCAGGGACCTTTTAAATCATTCTCCAACAGAACTAAGGAAAAATAGAAAAGAGGTGAATTATAAGCTGGTTTAAGGGGGGGTGGGGGGAGACAAATAGAGCTGGATAGAGGGCCAGTGATAGGTGGAAATAACCAAAAGATAGCATAGACAAAAGGACAAAGAGGTGTTGAAGGTGGTGATATTATCTAAGGAATGTGCCACTGGTGACATTAAGGGTAGAAAGCAGGACAAGCGAGGTACAGATAGCCCTAGCGGGGGTGGGGTGGGGGGAAGGGATCGAAATAGGCTAAAAGGTAGAGATAAAACAATGGATGGAAATACATTTAAAAATAATGGAAATAGGTGGGAAAAGAAAAATCTATATAAATTATTGAAAAAAAGGGGGATTGGAAAGGGGGTGGGGATGGAGGAGAGAGTTCATAATTTAAAATTGTTGAACTCAATATTCAGTCCAGCAGGCTGTAAAGTGCCTAGTCTGAAGATGAGGTGCTGTTCCTCCAGTTTGCGTTGAGCTTCACTGGAATAACACAAACAGGACTGTCCCGGCAGACCAATCGTGTCAGCCTGTTCCTGCCTCATGGAACTCATTTCTTGCTATCTTGACTCCCTTCTCTCTCCCCTTGTCCAGTCCCTTCCCACCTACATCCGTGATTCCTCTGACACCTATATCATATCAACAATTTCCAGTTCCCTGGCCCCAACCGCCTCCTCTTCACCATGGACGTCCAATCCCTCTGCACCTCCATCCCCCACCGGGATGGTCTGAGGGCTCTCCGCTTCTTCCTCGAACAGAGGCCCCAACAATCCCCATCCACCACTACTCTCCTCCGTCTGGCTGAACTTGTTCTCACACTGAACAATTTCTCCTTAAACTCCTCTCACTTTCTCCAAATAAAAGGTGTGGTTATGGGTACCCTCATGGGCCCCAGTTATGCCTGTCTCTTTATGGGGTATGTGGAACATTCCTTGTTCCAACCCTACTCCGGCCCCCTCCCACAACTCTTTCTCCGGTACATCGATGATTACTTCGGTGCTGCTTCATGGTCTCATCTGGACCTGGAAAAATTTATTAATTTTGCTTCCAATTTCCACCCCTCCATCATTTTCACATGATCCATCTCTGACCCTTCCCTTCCTTGACCTCTCTGTCTCAATTTCTGGTGATAGACTGTCCACCAATATCCATTACAAGCCTACCAACTCCCACAGCTACCTCGACTACAGCTCCTCACACCCCGCTTCCTGTAAGGACTCCATCCCATTCTCTCAGTTCCTTCGCCTCCATCGCATCTGTTCTGATGACGCTACCTTCAAAAACGGTTCCTCTGACATGTCTTCCTTCTTCCTTAACCAAGGTTTTCCACCCACGGTGGTTGACAGGACCCTCAACCATGTCCAGCCCATCTCCCGCGCATCCGCCCTCACACCTTCCTCTCCCTCATGGAACCATGATAGGGTCCCCCTTGTCCTCACTTATCACCCCACCAGCCTCCGCATTCAAAGGATCATCCTCCGCCATTTCCGCCAACTCCAGCATGATGCCACCACCAAACACATCTTCCCTTCACCCCCCTCCGGCGGCATTCCACAGGGATCGTTCCCTCAGGGACATCCTGGTCCACTCCTCCAATCCGCCCTACACCTCAACCCCCTCCCATGGCACCTTCCCATGCAACTGCAGAAGGTGCAACACCTGCCCCTCTACTTCCCCTCTCCTCACTGTCCAAAGGCCCAAACACTCATTTCAAGTGAAGCAGCATTTCACTTGCACGTCCCTCAATTTGGTCCTTAGTTCTGTTGAAGAGTCATATGGACTCAAAACATTAACTGTGTTCCTCTCCGCAGATACTGCCAGACCTGTTAAGGTTTTCCAGGTATTTTTATTTTAGGGAATACTCTGCAGTTTTCCATATTGCATCCCTACAAGAATTCAGTTTTCCTCCAATTCTGGCCTTTTAAGCATCCAACATATTTTGCTCCATCCTTTGAATCATAGAATCACACAGTGCAGAAAAGGCCCTTCGGCCCATCGGGTCTGCCCCGACACATGAGAAACAACTGACCTACCTACCTAATCCCATTTACCAGCACTTGGCCCATAGCTTTGAATGTTATGACGTGCCAAGTGCTCATCCAGGTACTTTTTAAAGGATGTGAGGCAACCCAACTCCACCACCCTCCCAGGCAGTGCATTCCAGACCGTCACCAGCCTCTGGGTAAAAAAGTTTTTCCTCACATCCCCCCTAAACCTCCTGCCCCTCACCTTGAACTTATGTCCCCTTGTGACTGACCCTTCAGCTAAGGGGAGCAGCTGCTCCTTATCCACCCTGTCCATGCCCCTCATAATCTTGTACACCTCGATCAGGTTGCCCCCTCAGTCTTCTCTGCTCCAACGAAAACAATCCAAGTCTATCCAATGTCTTTTCATAACTTAAATGTTTCATCCCAGGCAGCATCCTGGTGAATCTCCTCTGCACCCCCTCCAGTGCAATCACATCCTTCCTATAATGTGGCGACCAGAACTGCACACAGTACTCCAGCTGTGGCCTCACCAAGGTTCTATACAACTCCAACATGACCTCCCTACTTTTGTAATCTAAGCCTCGATTGATAAAGGCAAGTGTCCCATATGCCTTTTTCACCACCCCACTAACATGCCCCTCTGCCTTCAGAGATCTATGGACACACACACCAAGGTCCCTTTGTTCCTCAGAACTTCCTAGTGTCATGCTGTTCATTGAATACTTCCTTGTCAAATTACTCCTTCCAAAGTGTATCACCTCACACTTTTCAGGGTTAAATTCCAACTACTACTTATCTGCCCATTTGACGATCCCGTCTATATCTTCCTGTTGCCCAAGACACTCAACCTCACTGTTAACCACCTGGCCAATCTTTGTGTCATTCGCAAACTTACTAATCCTACCCCCCACATAGTCATCTATGTCGTTTATATAAATGACAAATAATAGGGGACCCAGCACAGATCCCTGTGGTATGCCACTGGACACTGGCATCCAGTCACTAAAGCATCCTTCTGTCATCACCCTCTGTCTCCTACAACTATGCCAATTTTGAATCCACCTTATCAAATTACCCTGTATCCCATGTGCATTTGCCTTCTTTATAAGTCTCCCATGTGGGACCTTGTCAAAGGCTTTGCTGAAATCCATATAAACTACATCAACTACACTACCCTCATCTACACACTTGGACATCTCCTCAAAAAATTCAATCAAATTTGTTAGCCACGACCTCCCTCTGACAAAGCCATGCTGACTATCCCTGATCAAACCTTGCCTCTCCAAGTGGAGACAGATTCTCTCCTTCAGAATTTTCTCCAATAGTTTCCCTACCACTGATGTGAGACTCACTGGCCTGTAGTTCCCTGGCTTATCTCTACAACCCTTCTTAAATAGCGGAACCACATTAGCTGTTCGCCAGTCCTCTGGCACCTCCCCCGTGGCCAGAAAGGAATTAAAAATTTGGGTCAGAGCCTCTGCGATCTCCTCCCTTGCCTCCCTCAGCAGCCTGGGACACAAATCATCCGGACCTGGAGATTTGCCCACTTTTAAGCCTGCCAACACCTCCAATACTTTGTCACTCCCTATATCAATTTGCTCAAGAACCTCACAGACTCTCTCCCTGAGTTCGATACCTTCATCCTCATTCTCTTGGGTGAAGACAGACGTGAAGTATTCATTCAACACTAGCGATGTCCTCTGTCTCCACCCATAGATTGCCCCCTTGGTCCCTTATGGGCCCTACTCTTTCCCTGGTTATCCTCTTCCCATTGATATACTTATAGAATATCTTGGGATTTTCCCTACTTTTACCAGCCAGAGCTTTCTCATATCTCCTCTTTGCTCTCCTAATTGCTTTCTTAAGCTCCACCCTGCCCTGTCTGTACTCCACTAATGCCTCCGCTGAGTTGCTTCCCTTGTACCTGCTAAAAGCCTCTCTTTTCCTTCACATCGTAACCTGAATATCTCTGGTCACCCATGGTTCTCTGGGCTTGTTACTCCTTCCTATCACCCTAGAGGGAACATGTTGTACCCTCCCCATTTCCTTTTTGAACATCACCCACTGCTCCTCTGTAGATTTCCCCACAAGTAGCTGTTCCCAGTCTACCTTGGCCAGATCCTGCCTTGTTTTACTAAAATCCACTCTGCCCCAATCCAAAACGTTTTTTTGCAACTTGTCAATTTCTTTGTCCATAACAAACTTAAATTGTACCATGTTGTGGTCGCTATCACTAAAATGCTCCCCCACCACCACCTCAGCCACCTGTCCGGCTTCATTCCCCAGAATTAGGTCCAGCACTGCACCGTCCCTTGTTGGACCTGAAAAGTTCTCCTGTACACATTTCAAGAAATCCACTCCATCCAAGCCCTTAACACTATGTCTATCCCAACTAATGTTGGGAAAGTTGAAATCACCTAATATAATTACCCTATTGTTATTGTTTTCACACACCTCCACAAATTGTGCACATATTTGCTCCTCAATTTCCCACTGACTATCTGGGGGTCTATAATAAACTCCTAACAATGTGGCTGCCCCTTTTTTATTCTTAAGCTCTACCCACAAAGCTTCATTCGATGGCCCCTCCAATATATCATCTCTCCTTGCTGCAGTAACTGACTCCTTAACTAATAATGCAACGCCTTCTCCTCTTTTACCCCCTTCCCTGTCTCACCTGAAGATTCTATATCCTGGAATGTTGAGCTGCCAATCCTGCCCTTCCCTCAACCACGTCTCAGTGATGGCTACTATATCACAATTCCACATGTCAATCCTCACCCTTAACTCATCCGTTTTACCTGTAATACCCCTGGCATTAAAGTAGAGGCCATCCAGCCTTGCCTTACTCCCTTGAAGCTTAATGCAGCTGTACTCCCTCTGACTTGATTGTTTTACTGTATTATGATGATATTCTGCTAACATTCTGTGTCCCCTCCCCCTGCCGAATTAGTTTAAACTCCTCCCAACAGCAATAGCAAACCCGCCCGCAAGGATGTTAATCCTGCTCTGGTTCAGATGTAGACTGTCCCGCTCGTACAGGTTTCACTTTCCCTAGAAATGGTCCCAGTGATCCAGGAATCTAAAACCCTCCCTCCTGCACCAACTCTTAAGCCACGTATTCATCTGCGCTATTCTCTTATTTCTGAGCTCGCTAGCACGTGGCACTGGGAGTAATCCAGAGATTCCAACCCGAGAGGTCTTGCTTTTTAGTCTACTGCCTAACTCCCAGAATTCTTGCAGCCGTGCATTCAGCTTCCCGGACTTTTCTCTCCGCCTCTCTACCACTACCCGCACATTCCTCCCTGAAGAGACTCTTTAAGACCTAAAACAAAAACAGAATTACCTGGAAAAACTCAGCAGGTCTGGCAGCATCGGCGGAGAAGAAAAGAGTTGACGTTTCGAGTCCTCACGACCCTTCAACAGAACCGCTGAAGTTCTGCTGAAGGGACATGAGGACTCGAAACGTCAACTCTTTTCTTCTCCACCGATGCTGCCAGACCTGCTGAGTTTTTCCAGGTAATTCTGTTTTTGTTTTGGATTTCCAGCATCCGCAGTAGTTTTTTGTTTTTATCGCCTTAAGACCTACCTCTTTGACCAAGCTTTCGGGCAGACGTGGCTCAATGTCAGATTTTGCCTTGTAACATCGCCCCCGCCCTCCCCACCGTGTGAAGTGCTTTAGGGCGTTTCGCTATTGTAAAGGTACAACACGAATTCAAATTGTGCTTTTGTCGCAACTTCAATGCAAACCCACTTAACCGTGTTTTCCAAATCTTTGTCAGGAACATGTTAAAAGGTTTTTATTTTATCAAGCTGACTGGTAATTGTTTGTGGCTGCAGGTTGCACAATGAAGCTAATTGTTTCATGTGAAGGCGTGTGTTGTCCTGTAATACAGAAGGCTTGGCAAAGTTCCCTCCCCTCTTGTATCCTTGCCAGCTGATCAAAGGGAGAATAAAGCCTCACCCACCCTTTACCCACCTGGCTGATTGGATGCCCTCGCGATGAATGAGGTGCCGTCAGCTCCTGGGACATGGGAAAACAAAACTTCACCATCGCCCTCAAGAAACAACGGGCAGGAAAAGCAAAACTGGGCGAGTTCCAGTTCTGATTTCCTCGTTTACACGTTTGACTGATCAGCAAATGGCACCAGAGAGCGCATGGGCCAGCCAAACCCGCCCCGGGGTGTGATACACTGCGTCAAGGAACACCCAAGGCCCGAAATCTTCCGTCTGGCAGGCGGGCGGAGCAGGTGCCGACGCGGGCAGCGTGGACCCGGTTGCCGCCGGCGATCGGGGCCGCGCCGCCATTTTTGCGCTGGGCGGGCCGATCGAGGCCCGGCCAGCGCATCCCCGACTCCCGCGGAGAGCGGGCGTGTACAGACCATCGGGTCCAATAGTGACCCAGCGGCCTGTTTAATAAAAAGGCCTGCCAGCCTCCTGTAGGCAACCCCCATATTGCCAGCTGTAGGTGGCACCGCAGGGGGTCTGCACAGCAGGCCAATGTAGAGGGAAGGCCAGAGGAGCAGGGAATGCTACAGGGTGTGGGTCAGGAGCAGAGCCAGGCTGCATGGTGTGGGCCCGGAGCAGGGCCAGGCTGCAGGGTGTGGGTCAGGAGCAGGGCCAGGCTGCATGGTGTGGGCCCGGAGCAGGGCCAGGCTGCAGGGTGTGGGTCAGGAGCAGGGCCAGGCTGCAGGGTGTGGGCCCGGAGCAGGGCCAGGCTGCAGGGTGTGGGCCCGGAGCAGGGCCAGGCTGCAGGGTGTGGGCCCGGAGCAGGGCCAGGCTGCAGGGTGTGGGCCCGGAGCAGGGCCAGGCTGCAGGGTGTGGGCCCGGAGCAGGGCCAGGCTGCAGGGTGTGGGCCCGGAGCAGGGCCAGGCTGCAGGGTGTGGGTCAGGAGCAGATCCAGGCTGCAGGGTGTGGGCCCGGAGCAGGGCCAGGCTGCAGGGTGTGGGTCAGGAGCAGGGCCAGGCTGCAGGGTGTGGGCCCGGAGCAGGGCCAGGCTGTAGGGTCTGCCCCAGGAGCAGGCCAGGCTGCAGGGTGTGGGCCCGGAGCAGGGCCAGGCTGCAGGGTGTGGGCCAGGAGCAGGGCCAGGCTGCAGGGTGTGGGTCAGGAGCAGGGCCAGGCTGCAGGGTGTGGGCCCGGAGCAGGGCCAGGCTGCAGGGTGTGGGCCCGGAGCAGGGCCAGGCTGCAGGGTGTGGGTCAGGAGCAGGGCCAGGCTGCAGGGTGTGGGCCCGGAGCAGGGCCAGGCTGCAGGGTGTGGGCCCGGAGCAGGGCCAGGCTGCAGGGTGTGAGCCCGGAGCAGGGCCAGGCTGCAGGGTGTGGGTCAGGAGCGGGGCCAGGCTGCAGGGTGTGGGCCCGGAGCAGGGCCAGGCTCCAGGGTGTGGGCCCGGAGCAGGGCCAGGCTGCAGGGTGTGGGCCCGGAGCAGGGCCAGGCTGCAGGGTGTGGGCCCGGAGCAGGGCCAGGCTGCAGGGTGTGGGCCCGGAGCAGGGCCAGGCTGCAGGGTGTGGGTCAGGAGCAGGGCCAGGCTGCAGGGTGTGGGCCCGGAGCAGGGCCAGGCTGCAGGGTGTGGGCCCGGAGCAGGGCCAGGCTGCAGGGTGTGGGCCCGGAGCAGGGCCAGGCTGCAGGGTGTGGGTCAGGAGCAGGGCCAGGCTGCAGGGTGTGGGTCAGCAGCAGGGCCAGGCTGCAGGGTGTGGGTCAGGAGCAGGGCCAGGCTGCAGGGTGTGGGCCCGGAGCAGGGCCAGGCTGCAGGGTGTGGGCCAGGAGCAGGGCCAGGCTGCAGGGTGTGGGCCCGGAGCAGGGCCAGGCTGCAGGGTGTGGGCCCGGAGCAGGGCCAGGCTGCAGGGTGTGGGCCCGGAGCAGGGCCAGGCTGCAGGGTGTGGGTCAGGAGCAGGGCCAGGCTGCAGGGTGTGGGTCAGGAGCAGGGCCAGGCTGCAGGGTGTGGGCCCGGAGCAGGGCCAGGCTGCAGGGTGTGGGCCCGGAGCAGGGCCAGGCTGCAGGGTGTGGGCCCGGAGCAGGGCCAGGCTGCAGGGTGTGGGTCAGGAGCAGGGCCAGGCTGCAGGGTGTGGGTCAGCAGCAGGGCCAGGCTGCAGGGTGTGGGTCAGGAGCAGGGCCAGGCTGCAGGGTGTGGGCCCGGAGCAGGGCCAGGCTGCAGGGTGTGGGCCCGGAGCAGGGCCAGGCTGCAGGGTGTGGGCCCGGAGCAGGGCCAGGCTGCAGGGTGTGTGCCCGGAGCAGGGCCAGGCTGCAGGGTGTGAGCCCGGAGCAGGGCCAGGCTGCAGGGTGTGGGTCAGGAGCAGGGCCAGGCTGCAGGGTGTGGGCCCGGAGCAGGGCCAGGCTGCAGGGTGTGGGCCCGGAGCAGGGCCAGGCTGCAGGGTGTGGGCCCGGAGCAGGGCCAGGCTGCAGGGTGTGGGTCAGGAGCAGGGCCAGGCTGCAGGGTGTGGGCCCGGAGCAGGGCCAGGCTGTAGGGTCTGCCCCAGGAGCAGGCCAGGCTGCAGGGTGTGGGCCCGGAGCAGGGCCAGGCTGCAGGGTGTGGGCCAGGAGCAGGGCCAGGCTGCAGGGTGTGGGTCAGGAGCAGGGCCAGGCTGCAGGGTGTGGGCCCGGAGCAGGGCCAGGCTGCAGGGTGTGGGCCCGGAGCAGGGCCAGGCTGCAGGGTGTGGGTCAGGAGCAGGGCCAGGCTGCAGGGTGTGGGCCCGGAGCAGGGCCAGGCTGCAGGGTGTGGGCCCGGAGCAGGGCCAGGCTGCAGGGTGTGAGCCCGGAGCAGGGCCAGGCTGCAGGGTGTGGGTCAGGAGCGGGGCCAGGCTGCAGGGTGTGGGCCCGGAGCAGGGCCAGGCTCCAGGGTGTGGGCCCGGAGCAGGGCCAGGCTGCAGGGTGTGGGCCCGGAGCAGGGCCAGGCTGCAGGGTGTGGGCCCGGAGCAGGGCCAGGCTGCAGGGTGTGGGCCCGGAGCAGGGCCAGGCTGCAGGGTGTGGGTCAGGAGCAGGGCCAGGCTGCAGGGTGTGGGCCCGGAGCAGGGCCAGGCTGCAGGGTGTGGGCCCGGAGCAGGGCCAGGCTGCAGGGTGTGGGCCCGGAGCAGGGCCAGGCTGCAGGGTGTGGGTCAGGAGCAGGGCCAGGCTGCAGGGTGTGGGTCAGCAGCAGGGCCAGGCTGCAGGGTGTGGGTCAGGAGCAGGGCCAGGCTGCAGGGTGTGGGCCCGGAGCAGGGCCAGGCTGCAGGGTGTGGGCCAGGAGCAGGGCCAGGCTGCAGGGTGTGGGCCCGGAGCAGGGCCAGGCTGCAGGGTGTGGGCCCGGAGCAGGGCCAGGCTGCAGGGTGTGGGCCCGGAGCAGGGCCAGGCTGCAGGGTGTGGGTCAGGAGCAGGGCCAGGCTGCAGGGTGTGGGTCAGGAGCAGGGCCAGGCTGCAGGGTGTGGGCCCGGAGCAGGGCCAGGCTGCAGGGTGTGGGCCCGGAGCAGGGCCAGGCTGCAGGGTGTGGGCCCGGAGCAGGGCCAGGCTGCAGGGTGTGGGTCAGGAGCAGGGCCAGGCTGCAGGGTGTGGGTCAGCAGCAGGGCCAGGCTGCAGGGTGTGGGTCAGGAGCAGGGCCAGGCTGCAGGGTGTGGGCCCGGAGCAGGGCCAGGCTGCAGGGTGTGGGCCCGGAGCAGGGCCAGGCTGCAGGGTGTGGGCCCGGAGCAGGGCCAGGCTGCAGGGTGTGGGTCAGGAGCAGGGCCAGGCTGCAGGGTGTGGGCGCGGAGCAGGGCCAGGCTGCAGGGTGTGGGCCCGGAGCAGGGCCAGGCTGCAGGGTGTGGGCACGGAGCAGGGCCAGGCTGCAGGGTGTGGGTCAGGAGCAGGGCCAGGCTGCAGGGTGTGGGCCCGGAGCAGGGCCAGGCTGCAGGGTGTGGGCCCGGAGCAGGGCCAGGCTGCAGGGTGTGGGTCAGGAGCAGGGCCAGGCTGCAGGGTGTGGGCCCGGAGCAGGGCCAGGCTGCAGGGTGTGGGCCCGGAGCAGGGCCAGGCTGCAGGGTGTGGGCCCGGAGCAGGGCCAGGCTGCAGGGTGTGGGCGCGGAGCAGGGCCAGGCTGCAGGGTGTGGGTCAGGAGCAGGGCCAGGCTGCAGGGTGTGGGCCCGGAGCAGGGCCAGGCTGCAGGGTGTGGGTCCGGAGCAGGGCCAGGCTGCAGGGTGTGGGCCCGGAGCAGCGCCAGGCTGCAGGGTGTGGGTCAGGAGCAGGGCCAGGCTGCAGGGTGTGGCCAGCGGGGGGGCCAATGTGCCCCTCACTTTTCTGACGATTGCCTTGCTGCCCTGCTCGAGGGGGTGGCAGCACGGTGGGAGGTGCTGGCCCCCAGGACGGGAGGAGGAGGCCCCCCCCCCAACATGACGAAACGTGCCTGGGAGGAGGTGGTGGAGGTGGTGAGCTCCCGCGATGTGGTGCAGTGCACCTGGATCCAGTGTCGCAAGCGCTTCAACGATTTGTTGCGCTCTGGCAGGGTGAGTACAGCGTTGGCATCGGGTATTTAACCCAGCAGGTAGCCTTAGCCTTTGAGGCCCCACCCTGTCCCCCCCAAGACTTACTGTCGTGACTGCATTGAATCATGTTGGGCATTTGTCGCACGCTGGGTGGGTAAGCAGATAGTGCCCATGCTTACATCAGCCTGAGTGGTTCACGAGGAGATGGGTTCTCCCCCGCACTTTGTGTTGCTCTTAGTCGCACATGGCTAGTCTGGGGGCAACCTGAAGGAGATGCAGCTCGGCGCATACTCAGAACTCCAGCACATGTCCCGTTCACGGTGAGGAGATGGTGGAAGGGGAGCCTCAAGGTCTCGTGGCCAAGGGCCATCTGCTGCCCTCGACGCTGCACCTACTGGCGCCTCCTTGCCATGGGAGCTAAGACCATGTGTTTCTGAAAGTGATGGACGCAGAATGTGTCCAAGGTGGCCGTTGTGGGGGGAGAGTTGGGAGCAGCCGTACTATATTTTTGTGACTGATCAGTGATAGCGGGGAGAGGAGGTGCTGGAGGCCTCAGCTGGGCCACTGTGGTTGGGGTGAGGCGTGAGTGTGCAGAATACATGAGTGATTAGCCCCAGTGAATGGTCTTCTCTGTTTTACAGGAGAAAAATGCGCACAATGCCTCTGAGCGTTTGTGGACTGGAGGTGGCCAGGCCCAGTTGCTGATTTTAAGCCATTTTGAGCAGGAGGCCCTGGAGTTTGAGAGGTGCCATGTGCCCAGGTCCACAGGTGTCGGTGAGGCTGGGGTGCAGCGGCCAGGTATTTGAGGCCCCACAGTCCCATCCGCTCTGTCGCCCCACCATCCAAAGCACTGATGATTGTTTGATTCATTAATGCAGCAACACTGCTCATTCACAGACTGATACAGTCAGTCGTGTGGGTCATAGACAAAGGTCCCTCAGCCCTTCGAAGATGTACGTCTCTAGCACCTTCCAAAGTCTCCTTATCCCATTTCTGACCACTATCCTCATGGCCTTATATGCCATAGCATCGCAACTGCACATCCAAATACCTATTACATGTTAGGAGGGTTTCTGCCTCCACCACCCTTTCAGCCAGTGCGTCCCACATTACTCTGTCCAAAAGTTCCTCATCACCTCACCTGTCAACCTCATGCCCCTTACCTTAAATAAATGCCACCAGGTTAGTCATCCCTCCGCCAAGGGGAAATGTTGCTTTCTGTCGACCCTATCTATGCCCCTCATAATGTTATGAAGCTCAATAATGTCACGCCTCAATCTCCTCTGCTCCACGGCAAATATCCCCAGTCCATGCTCTGTGTCCTCATAACTCCAACTCTCCAGCCCAGCCAGCATCCTGGTCAGCGACCTCTGCACTCTCTCCACCCCAAACACACCCCTCCCATGAAGCGCTGATCACAACAGCACACAGAACTGTAGCTGTGGCCTCGGCAGCGTTTCCTGCACTTGGAACATGACCTCCCTGTTCCTACATTCTATTCCTCAGCTAATAAAGGCAAATATGGCATTTACCTTCTTAAATGCCTTATGTACCTGTCCCGCTACCTTAATGGGCCTGTTGTCATGCACAGCAAGGTCCCTCTGATCCTCCCTACTTTCCACGGTCCTACCATCCCTCATGTATTCCCGTACCTTGTTTCTCCTGCCTAAGTGCTTCACTTCACACTTATCCACATAACATTCCATGTGGCATTCCTTAGGCCATCTGACCAGCCCATCTGTATCCGCCTGTAATGGTTGGGCCTCCTCCTGACTATTTGCCACCCCATCAATGTTCGTCTCCTCAGGTTCTGGAAGGTTGAGCGCATTATGAGCCAGGGGGAAAGGGATGAAGTGTGTCACTGTGTGGACGCTAACTGACCCATTGTCCTTGTTGTTATTTTCAGCATCATCAGAGACTGGTGACCAGGCTCCATTACAGACGCCCCCTCTCACACATGAGGGCCGTGAGCTGTCACCGGCGACACACCATTTCTGTGAGGCAGGCATCAGCGCAGATACTAGCACCTCAGTGGGCATTGCAACATTGGCTAGTATCCCCGGGGAACAGTGGAGAGGGCACTTCCCAATCGCTGGAGGAGATGGCACGGACAGAGAGTGCCCATGGCGCCAGCAGTCGGAGGACTGCAGGGGACCAGGCATATGCTGGGTCGGGCCGTGATGATGTGTCTCTGGAGTCGTCTGGGACGCAGCAGCTGCAGGAAATGCATCCGGGTGCGCGGGAGCAACCGGGAGTGATACATGAGGCTGTGCTTCACTTGGTGTCCGTGGTGGAGGGGTCCACATGGAGCATGAATGATGCAATGAGCCTCATGTCAGAGCGTCAGGCTTCCTCCATGGAGAGAGTGGCGACTCTCCTGGGGAGGGGCTTCCAGGAGAGTAACCAGCTTCTCCTGGGGTTACGCTCGGACCTGCAGCCCTCACAGCGCCAGTGGCCACAGCTGGTCATTGGCAATGTGGGAGATGGTCTGGGCACCAAGTTTCCCAGCTCGGTCCCCATCCATCGATGGCGAGCAGGGAGGTCCGAGACAACCTCACGTCGGCGCAGCAGCTGCCCGTCGTCTCTGCGGGCTCCTCTCAGGGCGCTCCGGATGAGGGCAGCAGCTCTGCCCCTCTGCCAGTGACCGTTGCATTCGGTGAGGCTGCGGTGACTGGGGAGATGCCAGCTGTGGTACTGGCCACTCCCTCCCAGGCTGTGCCAGCACAGGCTCCACGGGCCAGAGGACAGCCGCCAAGGTCATCAAGGCCAACAGGACAGCAGAGTCAGCAGGCTGGCTCCAATGTCACTCCAAGTGATGGGGCAGCACCAAGACGTAGCACCCGTAAGAGTAAGCATAAGGCACCTTGGGCACACCACGGGTTTCTCACTGGTGCTTTTGTGTTGGCCCGAGATTAGGGAATTATTATTTATTGCTGCTGTAAAAACGTTTTGCTTTCATTTTGTTGGACCATATGATGGAGAAAATTAAATCCAGATGTGTTACTATGGCTGAGGGTGTCTCCTTTGTTCTGCATTTGTATGTTTTACAGACATGTCATGAGTGTTTGAGTGGACATTGAGGTTTATGTACTAAGCCCTTAGTTGCAGCTGATGAAGTGGCAGATTTAGCACTTAAGCGCCGCATATAGATGTGCCAGACAAGGCTGGTCCTCCAGATCCATGTGTGTGGAGCTAGCTGAAGGTTCATTGGATTAAAGTCTATGGGTGTCCCTCCCTCCTTGGTGTAGTCCCAGGTCAGCGTTTAGCCCCTCATCATTCCCCTGTGCTTCCTCATCCTCCGAATCACTGCTGGACTCATCCTGTGCAGCCGCAGCCACTGCATCAACGTCTTCATCGTCCACTGCGTCGCCCCTTTCCAGCGCCAGATTGTGGAGAGTGTAGCATGCAACCACAATCACCGAGACACGATCTGGGGGGTACTGGAGTGCGCTCCCTGAGCAGTCCAGGCATCGGAAGCGCATCTTGAGAAGACCGATGGTTCTCTCCACCACAGCCCTTGTGGAGGCTCCTATTGTACCGCTGCTCAGCTTCTGTTCTTGGATGGTGCAGAGGCGTCATGAGCCACCTTCTGAGGGGATAGCCCTTGTCACCCAGCAGCCATCCATCCAGCCGGGCTGGAGCACTGAAGAGCCCCGGCACCTGGGAGTGTCTGAGGATGTAGGCGTCGTGGGAGCTGCCTGGGTACCTTGCACAGACTTGTAGAATCAGCATCCTGTGATCACACACTATCTGCACGTTCATGGAGTGGAAGCCCTTCCTGTTGATGAAGGCACTGGGCTCACCCGCTGGCGCCTTGATGGCCACATGTGTACAGTCTATAGCACCCTGGACACGGGGGAAGCCAGCAATGGCCGTGAAGCCTCTGGCTCACTGTGTCTGACTGGCCTCATCCCAACGGAAGTGGATGAAAGTCAATGCCCATCTGAACAGAGCGTCTGTAACCTGTTTGACACAAGTGTGGACAGCTGATTGGGAGACACTGCAAAGATCACTCACCGAGCCCTGGAAGGAGCCAGAGGCATAGAAGTTGAGGGCAACTGAGAGCTTTAGAGCCACTGACATGGGGTGTCCACCCACACAGTTAGCGGAGATCTCAGGGCCGATCATCTGACAGGTATAGTTGACTGTCTCCCTTGACATTCGGAGCCTCCTTCGGCACTGCACCTCAAACATATTGAGGTAGCTGCTTCACCACCTGTATATCCTGGCAGCAGGATAGTGGCGTCTTCTGTGGCTCCTTCCACCTTGGACTACCTCTTGGCCCTGCGCCCCTTGTGCCTGCGCCTCTCCCTCAAAGGTGGCTCCCCTGGAGGCTGAATGTGCACTCCTGGCCTCCTCCCCTTCTATCCCTCCCTTCCTCCTCAGAGGAGCTGCCTCCAGTGGAGATGTCGGATCCCATACCCAGGCTAAGGGGAGGCCTCCGGAAAGCTGCAGGCCCGATAAAGATTCCTGTCTGCAGAGTGCTGAGTTGAAGGTTCAAAGTACAGAGAAAGCTTCTGGAATTGGTTCTGAACTGCTGCAGATCACACAGGCAAGTTTAAAACACTTTCTGCAATAAATACACTCAGTACACATTGACAACCCCACTGAGCCCTCTTATCAGGTGCGTGGATGAGTTTTGTTAAAAAGTCGCTTACCCACCTGCCCCTTGTGCCCGTGCACCGAGTCGAAGATCGCACGGGTGCCTGAAAATCGGCGTCAATTGCCGAGTTAAGGGCCTTAACTAGCCCGTTAATTAATGGCAGGCGCGCGTCACACTTCATCGCCCTCCCGCTCACCTAAATATCGCGATGGCGCGCGGTGACATCGGGACACTCACCCGACATCACCACGCGTCATTTTATGTGCTGACGTCACCCTGAAAATTCTGCTCCAAGTGATCGTTCGCTCACTTCAGTCAAAATCTCTGATCACTTCCTTAACTCTTTCCAAGGTTCAGTCTCCCTCCTGCACCATGTCTTCTGGCAGTGAATGGGTGAAAGGGGGCAGTATCAGCAGTGAGACAATGGACAGGGAGCTTTACTCTGTATCTAACCCCGTGCTGTACCTGTCCTGGGAGTGTTTGATGGGGACAGTGTAGAGGGAGCTTTACTCTGTATCTAACCCCGTGCTGTACCTGTCCTGGGAGTGTTTGATGGGGACAGTGTAGAGGGAGCTTTACTCTGTATCTAACCCCGTGCTGTATCTGTCCTGGGAGTGTTTGATGGGGACAGTGTAGAGGGAGCTTTACTCTGTATCTAACCCCGTGCTGTACCTGTCCTGGGAGTGTTTGATGGGGACAGCGTAGAGGGAGCTTTACTCTGTATCTAACCCCGTGCTGTGCCTGTCCTGGGAGTGTTTGATGGGGACAGTGTAGAGGGAGCTTTACTCTGTATCTAACCCCGTGCTGTATCTGTCCTGGGAGTGTTTGATGGGGACAGTGTAGAGGGAGCTTTACTCTGTATCTAACCCCGTGCTGTACCTGTCCTGGGAGTGTTTGATGGGGACAGTATAGAGGGAGCTTTACTCTGTATCTAACCCCGTGCTGTACCTGTCCTGGGAATGTTTGATGGGGACAGTGTAGAGGGAGCTTTACTCTGTATCTAACCCCGTGCTGTACCTGTCCTGGGAGTATTTGATGGGGACAGTGTAGAGGAAGATTTACTCTGTATCTAACCCCGTGCTGTACCTGTCCTGGGAGTGTTTGATGGGGACAGTGTAGAGGGAGCTTTACTCTGTATCTAACCCCGTGCTGTACCTGCCCTGGGAGTGTTTGATGGGGACAGTGTAGAGGGAGATTTACTCTGTATCTAACCCCGTGCTGTACCTATCCTGGGAGTGTTTGATGGGGACAGTGTAGAGGGAGATTTACTCTGTATCTAACCCCGTGCTGTACCTGTCCTGGGAGTGTTTGATGGGGACAGTGTAGAGGGAGATTTATTCTGTATCTAACCCCGTGCTGTACCGGTCCTGGGAGTGTTTGATGGGGACAGTGTAGAGGGAGCTTTACTCTGTGTCTAACCCCGTGCTGTACCTGTCCTGGGAGTGTATGATGGGGACAGTGTAGAGGGAGCTTTACTCTGTATCCAACCCCGTGCTGTACCTGTCCTGGGAGTGTTTGATGGGGACAGTGTAGAGGGAGATTTACTCTGTATCCAACCCCGTGCTGTACCTGTCCTGGGAGTGTTTGATGGGGACAGTGTAGAGGGAGATTTATTCTGTATCTAACCCCGTGCTGTACCGGTCCTGGGAGTGTTTGATGGGGACAGTGTAGAGGGAGCTTTACTCTGTGTCTAACCCCGTGCTGTACCTGTCCTGGGAGTGTAAGATGGGGACAGTGTAGAGGGAGCTTTACTCTGTATCCAACCCCGTGCTGTACCTGTCCTGGGAGTGTTTGATGGGGACAGTGTAGAGGGAGCTTTACTCTGTATCTAACCCCGTGCTGTATCTGTCCTGAGAATGTTTGATGGGGACAGTGTAGAGGGAGCTTTACTCTGTATCTAACCCCGTGCTGTACCTGTCCTGGGAGTATTTGATGGGGACAGTGTAGAGGAAGATTTACTCTGTATCTAACCCCGTGCTGTACCTGTCCTGGGAGTGTTTGATGGGGACAGTGTAGAGGGAGCTTTACTCTGTATCTAACCCTGTGCTGTACCTGCCCTGGGAGTGTTTGATGGGGACAGTGTAGAGGGAGATTTACTCTGTATCTATCCCCGTGCTGTACCTATCCTGGGAGTGTTTGATGGGGACAGTGTAGAGGGAGATTTACTCTGTATCTAACCCCGTGCTGTACCTGTCCTGGGAGTGTTTGATGGGGACAGTGTAGAGGGAGATTTATTCTGTATCTAACCCCGTGCTGTACCGGTCCTGGGAGTGTTTGATGGGGACAGTGTAGAGGGAGCTTTACTCTGTGTCTAACCCCGTGCTGTACCTGTCCTGGGAGTGTATGATGGGGACAGTGTAGAGGGAGCTTTACTCTGTATCCAACCCCGTGCTGTACCTGTCCTGGGAGTGTTTGATGGGGACAGTGTAGAGGGAGATTTACTCTGTATCTAACCCCGTGCTGTACCTGTCCTGGGAGTGTTTGATGGGGACAGTGTAGAGGGAGATTTATTCTGTATCTAACCCCGTGCTGTACCGGTCCTGGGAGTGTTTGATGGGGACAGTGTAGAGGGAGCTTTACTCTGTATCCAACCCCGTGCTGTACCTGTCCTGGGAGTGTTTGATGGGGACAGTGTAGAGGGAGCTTTACTCTTTATCTAACCCCGTGCCCCGTGCTGTATCTGTCCTGGGAGTGTTTGATGCAGACAGTGTAGAGGGAGCTTTGCTCTGTATCTAACCCCATGCTGTACCTGTCCTGGGAGTGTTTGATGGGGACAGTGTAGAGGGATCTTTAATCTGTATCTAACCCCATGCTGTACCTGTCCTGGGAGTGTTTGATGGGGACAGTGTAGAGGGATCTTTAATCTGTATCTAACCCTGTGCTGTACCTGTCCTGGGAGTGTTTGATTTGATTTTCCCCAAGTTTGTTCAATCACAGATGGAGTGTACGAGATCACAATTTTACTCTAGCATTGAAACAAGTCAGAGGGACAGAGACAGCAGATTGGACAGCACAGTGTGACACCAGGAGTTTCCTGTGTGAGGTAGTATTAAGTTTGATCTCCCCCTGAAGTCTATTTTTTTCTTTAATTTTGAAATTAACTAATAATTATCGTTTAACTTAAGAGGCAAGTTTCTTCTAGTCTTAAACTGGGATGTACAAGCTCTCTGAGAGCAGCTGGACCTGGTTCCGGGGAGAAGGCGGGAGAATGGGGTTGAGAAACTTATCAGCCATGATTGAATGGCGGAGCAGACTCGATGGGCCGAATGGCCTAATTTCTGCTCCTATGTCTTATGGTCTTAATTAGCTAGCTAGCTTAAACTGGTTTATGAGCTTTACTCAAGTTATTTTTCAGAAACTATAAATTGAGTAGTTTCTCATTGCTGTCTGACTGTATTGAGTGTCAAGCTGGGTGTTTGGTGAGTGAGGGAGTTTGGTGAAGAGGAGGACAAAAATTAATTAAGAAAAATAAATTTAATTAACCCAATAATTTGTCGGGAGGGGTGATGTGTCACAGCTGCAACATATGGGAGTTCCTGGGTGCCACTGCAATTGATGGCAATCACAATTAGGTGTCTGTGGCTTGAGGACCTTTGGTTCAGGGTTAATGAGTTGGAGGCCGAGCTGCAGACACATCAGTGAGGGGGAAAGTTACTTAGTTCTAGAGGGAGCTCACATCACTCAGGTTAGCTTTGTCTGATTTGGTCGGTGGTCAGGGATGGGCACGTGACTGCAAGACAGGTATGTAAGGGGATCGAGAAGGGACAAGTGGAGGAGCCTGAGTACTTGGAATTGAGCAACAAGTCTGAGGTTCTTGCAGCTTATATGGATAAGAGTAAGGGCTGCATTACGGATGAGCAACTGACCGGGGCACCATGGTACAGGAAGCTAAAAGAAGGAGTGTAGTGGTGCTAGGGAACAGTATAGTCAGGGGCATAGGCACTGTTCCCTGCAGCCGAGAGTGATAATCCATTAGGCTGTATTGCCTGCCAGGTTTTGGGACATCTACTCAGGGCTGGTGAGGAACTTAGTGGGTGGGGGACAATCCAGTTGTTATGGTCCATGTAGGTACCAACAACACAGGTAGAATTAGAAAGAGGTTCTGCATAGAGAGCATGAGGAACTAGGCACCAAATTAAGAAGCAGAACCTCAAAAGGTAATAATCTCTGGATTATTACCCGAGTCACGTGCAAATTGGCACAGGGTGCATAAAATTAGAGATGAATGGGTAGCTCAAAGACTGGCGTAGGAGAAGTGGGCTCCAGTTTGTGGGGCACTGACACCAGTAATGGAGAAAGTAGGATCTGTACCAATGGGACAGACATCACCCGAACCGTGATGGGACCAGTGTTCTAGCGACCATGTAGCTATAGAGGTAGAGAGGGTTTTAAACTAAACAAGTGGTGGTGGGGGGGGGGTGGGGGGAGGGAAGGGATCATGTAGGGGAAGATTAAGTAAATTAAATTGAAATGACAAGGCATCAGGTCAAGGTAGCAATAGAGGTAATGATAATCAGAGTATGGCAGGAAAGGACATTGATTGCAAATTGAAGAGCATGCCAGCGGATAGGGCTGTCACTCAATAAGAGGCTATAGCAGAATTAGCCCAGGCTGGCCTGAGCACTTGGAATTAAGCAACAAGTCTGAGGTTTTTACAGTTTGCAAGGATACGAGTAAGGGCTGCATCACAGATGAGCAACTGACTATGGCCAAACTTTTCTCATATTGGCCCTTATATCATATTTCTGTCAGTATATTGGATTAGTAAACCCTCATATCTAATGCTTCTACCAAGGCCAGGGTTTCTGCAGCTAAGGTACTTTTAACTACCCTTTTGATTTTCTTGGCCTCCCAAGCCAGTGGGCAACATTTATCATTCTTTCCCACCAAGAATATGATAAACCCGGCTGTGCTAGAGAACCCACCTGGAAGATTGGCAAGTGAAGCATCATTAAAAATGACCAACCTCATATCTTCCGGATCACCCAAGGCTGGAAACTTGAGCACACCACTCTCAGAATTTAATATTTTAGTGTTTTATTTGCTCTCAGAACTTCCCCAACTGTAGAATGTTTCATCCTGTTACTCAGCTCCAACACATCATAACTAGCGTCAGGCCTAGTCTGAGTGCACAACCAGTTCAACTGCCCAATCAAACTTCTCAACTGTTCAGTTTCTTCCCTGGTAGCAGGATCCCCTTTGTGAGAATCTGACCCGAGTTATTGGGATACGATTAACATTTTCTAGTTAAGATTGTCGATTCAATGTAACTCCTAACTTGCTCAGCTTAATGTCTAAACCTGTGTATTTAAAGGCCCCTGAAGCCTGACTTCTGACCTTGAATTCCTCTTCGATTACCCATTGTTCAAATTCTACAGAGCCTCTCCACAGGAAATCATCAACATGCATGATAAAGATTCCAGCTAGTTTCTCCTTATGGTACCAGTAGAACATCGCGGGTTCTGCCTTTAATTGAATGCAACCTGCTTTCAACAAGACAGACCCCACGGAAAAATACCAAACTCTTAACGCATCATTCAAACCATAAACACAGTTATTCAATTCCCATAACTTTCCTCCTACATCCCCAGCTATTTGGGCAGTTTCAAAAAAACTTCCCTTTGAAACTTCTCCCCCTGTAAAAATGCAGCCTTTATATCAATCGAATTGCACTCCCAGGAATAGGATGCCAAAATAGCTTAAAAAAATCTTCAAACTCACTTTCCCCGCAGTAGGTGAGTCCACTCTGATATCCTGAACTCCTAATCTCTCTTCAAAGCCTTGGGTTACTAATCTCACTTTGGCCGTATATGTGCCGTCTGGGAGTCCCTTTTCTGTACAGATCCATCTGTGTGATAAAGCTGGCTGTCCTCTGTCAGGCATTTCAGAATACACCCCAAACTCCTTCCAACTTTCTAACTCTTTCCGTTTGGCTTCATTTATCGGTTTATTTTCCAAGTTATTAGCAGCTGCTAGAATCTATCGATCATAAGGACTTCTACTTCTATTGACATTCTCAGCTTGTTCTCTTGTCCTCGTTCTTGTTAAGCTGCAGCCTCTACTCACATTCCTCTCTCTTTCTGGACAGTTACTATATGATCTTTCTCCCGTGCGAGCAGAACTCCATTCGCAAGTCCGTGATTCTTTTCTAGGGTCAGGACCACTTTCTGGTCCACTGTCAGAACTCAGACTGCGCTTTCTGGGATTCCACATCTTTATCTCGGTTTGCCAATCGATAGGTCTTGTCCCCTGTCCTTCATCCTTCATCCTGAACATTTAGCCAATGTTTGTATTTACCAGTGGCCTTTCCTGCTCTCCCTATGATGGTGACATCCCTCCACACACTGGTCCCTTCTGGCATGTATGTTACCTTTGTCCCTACACTGGGTAGATGCCCTTTTGAATGAATAGCGTCGGCCTGTACCTCATTTTCACTTTGTTCATAGTCAGTCAACCCTGTGTCTGCTGTTGTCTGCTCCTCATAACTACCCAGTGTGTGTATGTGAAATGCATGGTGCCTCCTCACGTTCTATGTCCTGCTCAGAACCTGTAAAGGTAGAGTCAGTACCAATTAACCGTGAAGGATGTACCCTAACAGTTTGATTACCGTGTTGCATAATTACTACTTTCCCATCACTCTCTGTTACCTTGCCAGGTCCTTTCCACACTCTGACCTTCCCTTTTATAATACACCGTGTCTCCTTGTCTAAACTGTATTCCCGATTGTCCTTTACGGTGCCGTGGGGCCCACCGAATTTTCTCCGAAACCTCAGGTTAATGGAAGCTTTTTTGCCCACATGCAAAGCATTCATTTGAGCAGAAAAGGTGGAGCTAATGCTAATCCCTTCTAGAGCAGCGAGAGCACCCAATAACACCAAAGGTAACTTCGGATTTCTTCCACACGCCAACTGATACGGACTGTACCCCCCAACCATTTACAGAGAGATCTTTGTGTGCACCACCTATGTGAGCCCTGTTTGCAGTTTACAACCTGGTTGGTCAGCTAATATTTTATGTAACATGTCATCTATTACCACATGGTTTCTTTCACAAAGGCCATTACTAAATGGGCTCTCAGCTGCAGTGTGCATAACTATGGTGTTTAATTTTTCGCACATATCTCAAAATTCCTCATTGGCGAATTCCCCACCATTATCTGTGAGGAACTTTGTTGGTGTTCCGAATCCTGTTCCTATCCATTTCTCCATGACCTTATTAACAATGATCCTTTTGTCTTTACTCTGTATCACAGTGGATAGGCTAAATCTGGTTGCCATGTCTATGAAGTGTAGTAAAGAAAAACCCCCTATCCTTGTCCCAAACTATCAAGTCCATTGCCACTGCATCATTAAACTCCCTGGAGAGTGGCAGTTCACAACAGGACGTAGTGGTGTCTTATGATATTTTAGACAAATTTCACACTGGGCAGTGATTTGTTCAATAAGGTCATCATATCCTTTATTGACCACTCACACATCTTGAAGTAGAGTCTTCAGTTTCTGTGGCTCCAGATGTGCAAACTGTCTATGTAATTTCCAAATGATCTCATCGCAGTTCGATTTAACAATAGCGGTATCTCACTAGAAACCACATCAGTATTGCTGATAAACAGATTGATCCCTTACAAGGGAGGACCACCCGTTTGGAGGATATTGTTGTATTGTCATCTCCGAACCTGAAGCAGGTAGAGCTTTCGTACTCCTTGACCTTCTGTCGGTCTGCCTCATCCAGAGAGTCCAGATAGCAGTTAAGCCAGTCCATGCCACACACCACAGAAATACAACCACTGTCCAGAACTGTACAGTTGAAGAAATCTACCATCAAGATACTCATTACCGGATTCAAACTCTCAGTGAAACCTTTCAGTTTCAGATGAATCTGTATCGTGGGTCACTTCAAAAATGCGATTCCTTCGCTGTGGGCAGTTCATTGCATCTTGATACTGGGAATCACACTGAAAACACCGATTAGCCATTCCCCGTGCATTTTTTGCATACCTCAAGTCACCGTCCCAGACACGCTTTTTTGTCCCGACTCTCAAATTGGCTAGAGTTATGACCAGTTTTCAAACCTCTAGTCATTAACCCCATCTTTGAAATGGAATCTTTGACTAATGTTTGGTCAAAGCCCGGCCACCATTGAATCCTCTATCCTTTGTTCCACAGCAGACTTGTTTGTGTTTGCTACGAGAGTGGCAGGGAACAACTGTTTCCACAGGAAAACATTTAGGGCAGCAGCCATTTGATCCAGGAGAGATTCTCTCCCCCGGAATTGAACCTCCATTATTACTTAAAGACTATCAACGTGGGAAATGCGAGCACAGTTCAGTCATTTAAATGCCAATAACAATTCCAGAATTTCAAGTCCAAGTCTCTGTTGTCTCCTGTGCCATTTATCAAAACCCATGATTTATTCTTCCATCGGCTGCTCATCTGATTTCCTAAACCTATCAAAGATCCTATAAGCTTCATGCGCTTCCAATAACATCTTTTGTAAAACTTATCCAAAAATTGTAACAGAAGGTTCAATCCCTCTTCATGATCCAAATCATCCACTTTCCACTCTGAAAATACTTTACTCCTTGTCTTATTTTTGGCTGGTAATGATAACACCAAAGCCATACCTTGCTTCTTTGATCGATAGATTTCTACATATTAAAAACATCAGGGGATACGGGGATAGTGCAGGAAAACAGTGTTGAAGTGGAAGATCAACCATGATCTCATTGAATGGCAGAGTGAGCTCAAAGGGCTGAATAGCCTACTCCTGCTCCTAACTCTTATGTTCTTATGTTCTTCGAGAGCATGGAGCAGAGAGAGCAGAGTGGAGAGCGCATGGTGGAGAGCGCAGAGTGGAGAGGGCATGGTGGAGAGCGCATAGTGGAGAACGTGGAGTGGAGAGCGCATGGTGGAGAGCACGGAGTGGAGAGCGCAGAGTGGAGAGCTCATGGTGGAGAGCTCATGGTGGAGAGCGCAGAGTGGAGAGCTCATGGTGGAGAGTGCAGAGTGGAGAGCAGGGAGTGGAGAGCACAGAGCAGAGAGCGCAGAGTGGAGAGGGCATGGTGGAGAGCACAGAGTGGAGAGCTCATGGTGGAGAGTGCAGAGTGGAGAGCTCATGGTGGAAAGTGCAGAGTGGAGATCTCATGGTGGAGTGCGTGGAGTGGAGGGCGGATGGTGGAGAGCGCGGAATGGAGAGCGCAGATTGGAGAGCGCGGAGTGGAGAGCGCAGAGTGGAGAGCACAGAGTGGAGAGCGCAGAGTAGAGAGCGCGGAGTGGTGAGCGCGGAATGGAGAGCACATGGTGGAGAGCGCATGGTGGAGAGCACATGGTGGAGAGCACATGGTGGAGAGCGCATGGCGGAGAGCGCATGGTGGAGAGCGCATGGTGGAGAGCGCATGGTGGAGAGCGCGGAGCAGAGAGCGCAGAGTTGAGAGCGCATGGTGGAGAGCGCGGGGCGGAGAGCACGGAGTGGAGAGCGTATGGTGGAGAGCGCGGAGTGGAGAGTGCGTTGTGGAGAGAGCAGAGTGGAGAGCGCATGGTGCAGAGAGTGGAGCAGAGAGCGCAGAGTGGAGAGCGTGGAACAGAGAGCACAGAGTGGAGAGCGCATGGTGGAGAGCGCAGAGTGGAGAACGCATGATGGGGAGCGCGGAGTGGAGAGGGCATGGTGCAGAGAGCGGAGCAGAGAGTGCGGAGTGGAGAGCACATGGTGGAGAGCGCATGGTGGAGACCGCATGGTGGAGAGTACATGGTGGAGAGCGCATGGTGGAGAGCGCATGGTGGAGAGCGCGGAGTGGAGAGCGCATGGCGGAGAGCGCGGGGCGGAGAGCGCGGAGTGGAAAGCATATGGTGGAGAGCGCGTGGTGGAGAGCGCAGAGTGGAGAGCGCGGAGCAGAGAGCGCGGAGTGGAGAGCGCAGAGTGGAGAGCGCAGAGTGGAGAGCGCAGAGTGGAGAGCGCAGAGTGGAGAGCGCAGAGCAGATAGCGCGGAGTGGAGAGCGCATGGTGGAGAGCACGGAGTGGAGAGCGCATGGTGCAGAGAGCGCGGAGTGGAGAGCACATGGTGGAGAGCGCATGGTGGAGAGCACATGGTGGAGGGCACATGGTGGAGAGCACGGAGCGGAGAGCGCATGGTGGAGAGCGTGGGGCGGAGAGCGCGGAGTGGAAAGCGTGGAGTGGAGAGCGCAGAGTGGAGAGCGCGGAGCAGAGAGCGCGGAGTGGAGAGCGTGGAGTGGAGAGCACATGGTGGAGAGCGCATGGTGGAGAGCGTGGAGTGAGGAGTGCATGGTAGAGAGCGCGGAGTGAGGAGTGCATGGTGGAGAGTGCATGGCGGAGAGCGCATGGTGGAGAGCACATCGCGGAGAGCGCATGGTGGAGAGCGCATGGTGGAGAATGCGTGGTGGAGAGCGCGTGGTGGAGAGCGCGGAGTGGAGAGCGCATGGTGGAGTGCGCATGGCGGAGAGCGCATGGCGGAGAGCGCATGGTGGAGAGCGCATGGTGGAGAGCGCATGTTGGAGAGCGCAGAGTGGAGAGCGCAGAGTGGAGAGCCCGGAGTGGAGAGCGCAGAGTGGAGAGCGCATGGTGGAGAGCGCATGGTGGAGAGCATATGGTGGAGAGCGCGGAGTGGAGAGCGCGGAGTGGAGAGCGCATGGCGGAGAGCGCGGAGCAGAGAGCGAAGAGTGGAGAGCGCATGGGGGAGAGCGCGGGGCAGAGAGCGCGGAGTGGAAAGCATATGGTGGAGAGCGCGTGGTGGAGAGCGCAGAGTGGAGAGCGCAGAGCAGAGAGCGAAGAGTGGAGAGCGCATGGGGGAGAGCGCGGGGCGGAGAGCATGGAGTGGAAAGCATATGGTGGAGAGCGCGGAGCAGAGAGCGCAGAGCGGAGAGCGCAGAGTGGAGAGCGCAGAGTGGAGAGCGCAGAGTGGAGAGCGCAGAGTGGAGAGCGCAGAGCAGATAGCGCGGAGTGGAGAGCGCAGAGTGGAGAGCGCATGGTGGAGAGCGCAGAGTGGACAGCGCAGAGTGGAGAGCGTGGAGCGGAGAGCACGGAGTGGAGAGCGCATGGTGGAGAGCGCAGAGTGGAGAGCGCAGAGTGGAGAGCGTGGAGCGGAGAGCGCGGAGTGGAGAGCGCATGGCGGAGAGCGCAGAGTGGAGAGAGCAGAGTGGAGAGCGCGGATTGGAGAGCGCATGGTGGAGAACGCGGAGTGGAGAGCGCATGATGGAGAATGCATGGTGGAGAGCGCGGAGTGGAGAGCGTATGGTGGAGAGCGCGGAGTGGAGAGCACAGAGTGGAGAGCACGGAGTGGAGAGCGCATGGTGCAGAGAGTGGAGCAGAGAGCGCAGAGTATAGAGCACATGGTTGAGAGCGCATGGTGGAGAGCGCATCGTGGAGACCATGGAGTGGGGAGCGCATGGTGGAGAGCGCGGAGCAGAGAGCGCAGAGTGGAGAGTGCAGAGTGGAGAGCGCGAAGTGAGGAGCGCATGGTGGAGAGCGCGGAGTGGAGAGCGCGGAGTGGAGAGCGCATGGTGGATAGCGCAGAGTGGAGAGCGCAGAGTGGAGAGCGCGGAGCAGAGAGCGCAGAGTGGAGAGCGCATGGTGGAGAGTGCAGAGTGGAGAGCGCAGAGTGGAGAGCGTGGAGCAGAGAGCGCAGAGTGGAGAGCACATGGTGGAGAACGCATGGTGGAGAGCGCAGAGTGGAGAGCGCAGAGTGGAGAGCGTGGAGCGGAGAGCGCAGAGTGGAGAGCACATGGTGGAGAACGCATGGTGGAGAGCGCGGAGTGGAGAGCGTATGGTGGAGAGCGCGGAGTGGAGAGCACGGAGTGGAGAGCGCATGGTGCAGAGAGTGGAGCAGAGAGCGCGGAGTAGAGAGCACATGGTGGAGAGCGCATGGTGGAGAGCGCATGGCGGAGACCACGGAGTGGGCAGCGCATGGTGGAGAACGCGGAGCAGAGAGTGCAGAGTGGAGAGCACATGGTGGAGAGCGCGGAGTGGAGAGCGCGGAGTGAGGAGTTCATGGTGGAGAGCGCGGAGTGGAGAGCGCATGGTGGAGAGCGCGGTGTGAGGAGCGCATGGTGAAGAGAGCATGGCGAAGAGTGCAGAGTGGAGAGCGCAGAATGGAGAGTGCGTGGTGGAGAGCGCAGAGTGGAGAGCGCGGAGCAGAGAGCGCGGAGTGGAGAGCGCAGAGTGGAGAGCGCAGAGTGGAGAGCGCAGAGTGGAGAGCGCAGAGTGGAGAGCGCAGAGCAGATAGCGCGGAGTGGAGAGCGCATGGTGCAGAGAGTGGAGCAGAGAGCGCAGAGTATAGAGCACATGGTTGAGAGTGCATGGTGGAGAGCGCATCGTGGAGACCACGGAGTGGGGAGCGCATGGTGGAGAGCGCGGAGTGGAGAGCGCGGAGTGGAGAGCGCATGGTGGATAGCGCAGAGTGGAGAGCGCAGAGTGGAGAGCGCGGAGCAGAGAGCGCAGAGTGGAGAGCGCATGGTGGAGAGTGCAGAGTGGAGAGCGCAGAGTGGAGAGCGTGGAGCGGAGAGCACAGAGTGGAGAGCACATGGTGGAGAACGCATGGTGGAGAGCGCAGAGTGGAGAGCGCAGAGTGGAGAGCGTGGAGCGGAGAGCGCAGAGTGGAGAGCACATGGTGGAGAACGCATGGTGGAGAGCGCGGAGTGGAGAGCGTATGGTGGAGAGCGCGGAGTGGAGAGCACGGAGTGGAGAGCGCATGGTGCAGAGAGTGGAGCAGAGAGCGCGGAGTAGAGAGCACATGGTGGAGAGCGCATGGTGGAGAGCGTATGGCGGAGACCACGGAGTGGGCAGCGCATGGTGGAGAACGCGGAGCAGAGAGTGCAGAGTGGAGAGCACATGGTGGAGAGTGCATGGCGAAAAGCGCAGAGTGGAGAGCGCAGAGTGGAGAGTTCATGGTGGAGAGCGCGGAGTGGAGAGCGCGGAGTGAGGAGCTCATGGTGGAGAGCGCGGAGTGGAGAGCGCATGGTGGAGAGCGCGGTGTGAGGAGCGCATGGTGAAGAGAGCATGGCGAAGAGTGCAGAGTGGAGAGCGCAGAATGGAGAGCGCATGGTGGAGAGCGCGGAGTGGGGAGTGCATGGTGGAGAGCGCAGAGTGGAGAGCGCGTGGTGGAGAGCGCGGGGTGGAGAGCGCATGGTGGAGAGCGCGGGGTGGAGAGCACATGGTGGAGAGCGCGGAGTGAGGAGCGCATGGTGGCGAGTGCAGAGTGGAGAGCGCGAAGTGGAGAGCGCAGAGTGGAGAGCACATGGTGGAGAGCGAATGGTGGAGAGCACATGGCAGAGAGCGCGGAGTGGAGAGCGCATGGTGGAGAGCGCATGGTGGAGAGCGCATGGTGGAGAGCGCATGGTGGAGAGCACATGGTGGAGAGCGCAGAGTGGAGAGCACATGGTGGAGAGCACGGAGCAGAGAGCGCAGAGTGGAGAGCGCATGGTGGAGAGCGCGGGGCGGAGAGCACGGGGCGGAGAGCATATGGTGGAGAGCGCGGAGTGGACAGCATGTGGTGGAGAGCACAGAGTGGAGAGCGCATGGTGCAGAGAGCGGTGCAGAGAGCGCGGAGTGGAGAGCACATGGTGGAGAGCGCATGGTAGAGCGCACGGAGCAGAGAGCGCAGATGGAGAGCGCATGGTGAAGCGCGCATGGCGGAGAGCGCAGAGTGGTTAGCGCAGAGTGGAGAGCGCGGAGCGGAGAGCGCAGATTGGAGAGCACAGAGTGAAGAGCGCATGGTAAAGTGCGCAGAGTGGAGAGCGCGGTGTGGAGAGCGCATGGTGGAGAGCGCATGGTGGAGAGCGCATGGTGGAGAGCGCAGAGTAGTGAGCGCAGAGTGGAGAGCGCAGAATGGAGAGCGCAGAGTGGAGAGCACAGAGTGGAGAGCGCAGAGTGGAGAGCGCATGGCGGGGAGCGCAGAGTGGACAGCGCGGAGTGGAGAGCGCGGAGTAGAGAGCACGGAGTGGAGAGCACGGAATGGAGAGCGCATGTTGGAGATCGCATGGCGGAGAGCGCATTGTGGAGATCGCATGGTGGAGAGCGCATGGTGGAGAGGGCGGAACAGAGAGCGCAGAGTGGAGAGCACATGGTGCAGAGCATGGAGTGGAGAGCGCATGGTGGAGAGCACGGAGTGGAGAGCGCATGGTGGAGAGCGCAGAGTGGAGAGCACGGAGTGGAGAGCGCATGGTGGAGAGCGCAAAGTGGAGAGCGCATGGTGGAGAGCGCAGAGCAGAGAGCGCAGACTGGAGAGTGCATGGTGAAGAGCGCATGGCGAAGAGCGCAGAGTGGAGAGCGCAGAGTGGAGAGCGCAGAGTGGAGAGCACAGAGTGGAGAGCGCATGGTGGAGAGCGCGGAGTGGAGCGCGCATGGTGGAGAGTGCGGAGTGGAGATCATGGAGTGGAGAGCGCATGGTGCAGAGAGCGGAGCAGAGAGCGCGGAGTGGAGAGCACATGGTGGAGAGCGCATGGTGGAGAGCATGGAGTGGAGAGCGCATGGTGGAGAGCGCGGAGTGAGGAGTGCATGGTGGAGAGCGCGGAGTGAGGAGTGCATGGTGGAGAGTGCATGGCGGAGAGCGCATGGTGGAGAGCGCATCGCGGAGAGCGCATGGTGGAGAGCGCATAGTGGAGAATGCGTGGTGGAGAGCGCGTGGTGGAGAGCGCGGAGTGGAGAGCGCATGGTGGAGTGCGCATGGCGGAGAGCGCATGGCGGAGAGCGCATGGCGGAGAGCGCATGGTGGAGAGCGCATGTTGGAGAGCGCAGAGTGGAGAGCGCAGAGTGGAGAGCCCGGAGTGGAGAGCGCAGAGTGGAGAGCGCATGGTGGAGAGCGCATGGTGGAGAGCATATGGTGGAGAGCGCAGAGTGGAGAGCGTGGAGTGGAGAGCGCATGGTGGAGAGTACATGGTGGAGAGCGCATGGTGGAGAGCGCATGGTGGAGAGCGCGGAGTGGAGAGCGCATGGCGGAGAGCGCGGAGCAGAGAGCGAAGAGTGGAGAGCGCATGGGGGAGAGCGCGGGGCGGAGAGCGCGGAGTGGAAAGCATATGGTGGAGAGCGCGTTGTGGAGAGCGCAGAGTGGAGAGCGCGGAGCAGAGAGCGCGGAGTGGAGAGCGCAGAGTGGAGAGCGCAGAGTGGAGAGCGCAGAGTGGAGAGCGCAGAGTGGAGAGCGCAGAGCAGATAGCGCGGAGTGGAGAGCGCATGGTGGAGAGCACGGAGTGGAGAGCGCATGGTGCAGAGAGCGCGGAGTGGAGAGCACATGGTGGAGAGCACATGGTGGAGAGCACGGAGTGGAGAGCGCATGGTGGAGAGCGCGGGGCGGAGAGCGTGAGTGGAAAGCGTGGAGTGGAGAGCACAGAGTGGAGAGCGCGGAGCAGGGAGCGCGGAGTGGAGAGCGTGGAGTGGAGAGCACATGGTGGAGAGCGCATGGTGGAGAGCATGGAGTGGAGAGCGCAGAGTGGAGAGCGCAGAGTGGAGAGCGCATGGTGGAGAGCGCGGAGTGGAGAGCGCATGGTGGAGAGTGCGGAGTGGAGATCATGGAGTGGAGAGCGCATGGTGCAGAGAGCGGAGCAGAGAGCGCGGAGTGGAGAGCACATGGTGGAGAGCGCATGGTGGAGAGCATGGAGTGGAGAGCGCATGGTGGAGAGCGCGGAGTGAGGAGTGCATGGTGGAGAGCGCGGAGTGAGGAGTGCGTGGTGGAGAGTGCATGGCGGAGAGCGCATGGTGGAGAGCGCATCGCGGAGAGCGCATGGTGGAGAGCGCATGGTGGAGTGTGCATGGCGGAGAGAGCATGGCGGAGAGCGCATGGTGGAGAGCGCATGGTGGAGAGCGCATGTTGGAGAGCGCAGAGTGGAGAGCGCAGAGTGGAGAGCGCGGAGCAGAGAGCGCGGAGTGGAGAGCGCAGAGTGGAGAGCGCAGAGTGGAGAGCGCATGGTGGAGAGCGCGGAATGGAGATCATGGAGTGGAGAGCGCATGGTGCAGAGAGCAGAGCAGAGAGCGCGGAGTGGAGAGCACATGGTGGAGAGCGCATGGTGGAGAGCATGGAGTGGAGAGCGCATGGTGGAGAGCGAGGAGTGGAGAGCGCATGGTGGAGAGCACGGCGTGAGGAGTGCATGGTGGAGAGCGCGGAGTGAGGAGTGCATGGTGGAGAGTGCATGGCGGAGAGTGCATGGTGGAGAGCGCGGAGTAGAGAGCGCATGGTGGAGAGCGCATGGCGGAGAGCGCATGGTGGAGAGCGCATGGTGGAGAGCGCGGAGTAGAGAGCGCATGGTGGAGAGTACATGGTGGAGAGCGCATGGTGGAGAGCGCATGGTGGAGAGCGCGGAGCAGAGAGCGCGGAGCAGAGAGCGCGGAGCAGAGAGCGCGGAGCAGAGAGCGCGGAGTGGAGAGCGCGGAGTGGAGAGCGTGGAGTGGAGAGCGCAGAGTGGAGAGTGCGGAGCAGAGAGCGCAGAGTGGAGAGTGGAGAGCACATTGTGGAGAGCGCATGGTGGAGAGCGCATGGTGGAGAGCGCATGGTGGAGAGCGCATGGTGGAGAGTGCGGAGTGAGGAGTGCATGGTGGAGAGCGCGGAGTGAGGAGTGCATGGTGGAGAGTGCATGGCGGAGAGTGCATGGTGGAGAGCGCATGGTAGAGAGCGCATGGTAGAGAGCGCATGGTGGAGAGCGCATGGTGGAGAGTGCATGGTGGAGAGCGCGGAGTGCAGAGCGCATGGTGGAGAGCGCATGGCGGAGAGCGCATGGCGGAGAGCGCATGGTGGAGTGCGCATGGTGGAGAGCGCATGGTGGAGAGCGCATGGTGGAGAGCGCGGAGTGGAAAGCATATGGTGGAGAGCGCATGGCGGAGAGCGCATGGCGGAGAGCACATGGCGGAGTGCGCATGGTGGAGAGCGCAGAGTGGAGAGCGCAGAGAGGAGAGCCCGGAGTGGAGAGCACATGGTGGATAGCACATGGTGGAGAGTGCATGGTGGAGAGCGCGGAGTGGAGAGCGCGGAGTGGAGAGCGCATGGTGGAGAGTACATAGTGGAGAGTACATGGTGGAGAGCGCATGGTGGAGAGCGTATGGTGGAGAGCACGGAGTGGAGAGCGCATGGCGGAGAGCGCGGAGTGGAGAGCACATGGCGGAGAGCGCGGAGCAGAGAGCGAAGAGTGGAGAGCGCATGGTGGAGAGCGTGGAGCAGAGAGCGCGGAGCAGAGAGCACGGAGTGGAGAGCGCAGAGTGGAGAGTGCGGAGCAGAGAACGCGGAGTGGAGAGCACATTGTGGAGAGCGCATGGTGGAGAGCGCATGGTGGAGAGCGCATGGTGGAGAGTGCGGAGTGGAGAGCGCATGGTGGAGAGCGCGGAGTGAGGAGTGCATGGTGGAGAGCGCGGAGTGAGGAGTGCATGGTGGAGAGTGCATGGCGGAGAGTGCATGGTGGAGAGCGCATGGTGGAGAGCGCATGGTGGAGAGTGCATGGTGGAGAGCGCGGAGTGCAGAGCGCATGGTGGAGAGCGCATGGCGGAGAGCGCATGGCGGAGAGCGCATGGCGGAGAGCGCATGGTGGAGTGCGCATGGTGGAGAGCGCATGGTGGAGAGCGCATGGTGGAGAGCGCGGAGTGGAAAGCATATGGTGGAGAGCGCATGGCAGAGAGCGCATGGCGGAGAGCGCATGGCGGAGAGCGCATGGTGGAGAGCGCATCGTGGAGAGCGCAGAGTGGAGAGCGCAGAGTGGAGAGCCCGGAGTGGAGAGCACATGGTGGATAGCACATGGTGGAGAGCGCATGGTGGAGAGCGCATGGTGGAGAGCGCGGAGTGGAGAGCGCGGAGTGGAGAGCGCAGAGTGGAGAGCGCAGAGTGGAGAGCGCGGAGCAGAGAGCGTGGAGTGGAGAGCGTGGAGTGGAGAGCACATGGTGGAGAGCGCATGGTGGAGAGCATGGAGTGGAGAGCGCATGGTGGAGAGCGCGGAGTGAGGAGTGCATGGTGGAGAGCGCGGAGTGAGGAGTGCGTGGTGGAGAGTGCATGACGGAGAGCGCATGGTGGAGAGCGCATCGCGGAGAGCGCATGGTGGAGAGCGCATGGTGGAGAATGCGTGGTGGAGAGCGCGTGGTGGAGAGCGCAGAGTGGAGAGCGCATGGTGGAGTGCGCATGGCGGAGAGCGCATGGCGGAGAGCGCATGATGGAGAGCGCATGGTGGAGAGCGCATGTTGGAGAGCGCAGAGTGGAGAGCGCAGAGTGGAGAGCCCGGAGTGGAGAGCGCAGAGTGGAGAGCGCATGGTGGAGAGCGCATGGTGGAGAGCATATGGTGGAGAGCGCGGAGTGGAGAGCGTGGAGTGGAGAGCGCATGGTGGAGAGTACATGGTGGAGAGCGCATGGTGGAGAGCGCGAAGTGGAGAGCACATGGCGGAGAGCGCGGAGCAGAGAGCGAAGAGTGGAGAGCGCATGGGGGAGAGCGCGGGGCGGAGAGCGCGGAGTGGAAAGCATATGGTGGAGAGCGCGTGGTGGAGAGCGCAGAGTGGAGAGCGCGGAGCAGAGAGCGCGGAGTGGAGAGCGCAGAGTGGAGAGTGCAGAGTGGAGAGCGCAGAGTGGAGAGCACAGAGCAGATAGCGCGGAGTGGAGAGCGCATGGTGGAGAGCGCATGGTGGAGAGCACGGAGTGGAGAGCGCATGGTGGAGAGCGCGGAGCAGAGAGCGCGGAGTGGAGAGCGTGGAGTGGAGAGCGCAGAATGGAGAGCGCGGAGCAGATAGCGCGGAGTGGAGAGCGCATGGTGGAGAGCGCATGGTGGAGAGCGCATGGTGGAGAGCGCAGAGCAGATAGCGCAGAGTGGAGAGCGCATGGTGGAGAGCGCATGGTGGAGAGCGTGGAGCAGAGAGCGCGGAGCAGAGAGCGCGGAGCGGAGAGTGCGGAGTGGAGAGTGCGGAGTGGAGAGCGCATGGTGGAGAGCGCATGGTGGAGAGCGCATGGCGGAGAGCGCATGGCGGAGAGCGCATGGCGGAGTGCGCATGGTGGAGTGCGCATGGTGGAGAGCGCAGAGTGGAGAGCGCAGAGTGGAGAGCCCGGAGTGGAGAGCACTTGGTGGAGAGCGCGTGGTGGAGATCGCAGAGTGGAGAGCGCGGAGCAGAGAGCGCGGAGTGGAGAGCGTAGAGTGGAGAGCGCAGAGTGGAGAGTGCAGAGTGGAGAGTGCGGAGCAGAGAGCGCGGAGTGGAGAGCACATGGTGTAGAGCGCATGGTGGAGAGCGCATGGTGGAGAGCACGGAGTGGAGAGCGCATGGTGGAGAGCGCGGAGCAGAGAGCGCAGAGTGGAGAGCGCATGGTGAAGAGCGCATGGCGAAGAGCGCAGAGTGGAGACCGCAGAGTGCAGAGCGCGGAGCGGAGAACGCGATGTGGAGAGCACGGAGTGGAGAGTGCAGAGTGGAGAGCGTGGAGCGGAGAGCGCGGAGTGGAGAGCGCATAGTGGAGAGCGCAGAGTGGAGAGCGCAGAGTGGAGAGCACAGAGTGGAGAGCGCAGAGTGGAGAGCGCAGAGTGGAGAACGCAGAGTGGAGAGTGCAGAGTGGAGAGCACGGAGCGGAGAGCGCAGAGTGGAGAGCGCATTGTGCAGAGAGCGCAGAGTGGAGAGCGCATTGTGCAGAGAGCGGAGCAGAGAGCGCGGAGTGGAGAGCACATGGTGGAGAGTGCATGGTGCAGAGCGCATGGTGGAGAGCGCAGAGTGGAGAGGGCAGAGTGGAGAGTGCATGGTGCAGAGAGCGGAGCAGAGAGCGCATGGTGGAGAGCGCGGAGTGGAGAGCGCATGGTGGAGAGCGCGGAGTGGAGAGCGCGGAGCGGAGAGCGCATGGTGGAGAGCGCATGGTGGAGAGCGCATGGTGGAGAGGGCATGGTGGAGGGCGCATGGTGGAGAGCGCATGGTGGAGAGCGCATGGTGGAGAGCACATGGTGGAGAGCGTGTGGTGGAGAGCGCATGGTGGAGAGCGCCGAGTGGAGAGTGCATGGTGGAGAGCGCGGAGTGGAGAGCGCATGGTGGAGAGCGCAGAGTGGAGAGAGAATGGTGAAGAGCGCATGGTGGAGAGTGCATGGTGGAGAGCGCATGGTGGAGAGCGCATGGTGGAGAGTGCATGGTGGAGAACGCGGAGTGGAGAGCGCGGAGTGGAGAGCGCATGGTGGAGAGTGCGGAGTGGAGAGCGCATGGTGGAGAGGGCATGGTGGAGAGCGCGGAGTGGAGAGCGCATGGTGGAGAGCGCAGAATGGAGAGCGCGTGGTGGAGAGCGCATGGTGGAGAGCGCGGAGTGGAGAGTGCATGGTGGAGAGCACGGAGTGGAGAGTGCATGGTGGAGAGCGCATGGTGGAGAGTGCATGGCGGAGAGCGCGGAGTGGAGAGCGTGGAGTGGAGAGCGCATGGTGGAGAGTGCTGAGTGGAGAGCGCATGGTGGAGAGCGCATGGTGGAGAGCGCATGGTGGAGAGCGCGGAGTGGAGAGCGTGGAGTGGAGAGCGTGGAGTGGAGAGCGCATGGTGGAGAGTGCTGAGTGGAGAGCGCATGGTGGAGAGCGCATGGTGGAGAGCGCATGGTGGAGAGCGCATGGTGGAGAGCGCAGAGTGGAGAGCGCAGAGTGGAGTGCACATGGTGGCAAGCGCAGAGTGGAGAGCGCATGGTGGAGAGCGCAGAGTGGAGAGCGCATGGTGGAGAGCGCAGACTGGAGAGCGCATGGTGGAGAGCGCATGGTGGAGAGAACAGAGTGGAGAGCGCATGGTGGAGAGCGCAGAGTGGAGAGCGCAGAGTGAGAATGTGGACTGCACAGCGTGGATGCAAGATGAATGTAAAATTTTTAAATTTGATGCATGTTGGTATTTGGCTTAGAGTGGAAAGGAAATTCTGCTTTTGCCTCCAATGCTAATATTGAGGATCAACACAGGTGTCGGTGCAGTCACAGAGCGGCTACAGACCAGCTACACTGGATGTGTGAGGATGGCACAAGACATTCGGGTGTGATGTACCATGTCAGCAGATCTCCTGGTAGGAGTAGCTACAAGCAGCAGCAGCAGGAGCTTTTGTGATTTGTTTTACAGGTAAATATTGAATTTAATCTGCCTATAACTTAAACTCGGTCACATAAGTAGTTACAAACTAAAAATTAAACGCTAAGTTGACTAGATGTATTAACAAATGAATTCAATCAATAGAACAAAGTTATAGATATTGATCCAGGACAGGAGTTTTGTCTGGGAGTTTGTGAAACAACACATTCCTGGATAACCATGTTTGCAATAATTGTCCACATCTCATCTCAGCATCATCGAGCTGAATCCAAATTCCAGACATCCCGGGGCTTCAGGGAGGGGGAGAGTTACCTGGACTCTGAGCCAGGAGTCAGTCACAGGTTATGTCATGAATCTAGTCCTGTTGGTGTTATTGTGACTGTGAGTCAGGTAAGGGGATCTCAGCTACAGCGCTAGAGAGATTCGGCCTTTTCCTTTGTCCAAAAGGGGAGGAGGTTCTGGCCGACTGTGTGTATAAGGGCAAAATCTGCAGAGTGGGTGAGCAAACTGACCACGGCATCATGGTACAGGAAGAGATGCAAGTGGGGTGAGGGGGTGGGGGAGGTGAAAAGCAATGTGGTAGTGATAGGGGACAGTCTAGCCAGTGGGATCGATACTGCTCTCTGCAGCGAGCTCAGGAGGTTCTATTGCCTGCCTGGTGCCCAGGGTTAAGGACATCTCCACACGGCTGGAGAGGAACTTGGAACCTGGTGGGTGGTGGAGGGGGTGGGGGACTGGGCAGCGGAGATTTAGTTGTCATGATCCACACAGGAACCAGGGGCACGTGTAGTTCGAGAAATGAGGTTTTTCTGAGGCAGTTTGAGGAGCTGGGTCCAAATTAATGAGAAGAACCTCAAAGGCAATAGTCTCTGGAGTACTGCTTGAGCAGGGAAACCTTGTGGTGCAGTGCCTACCTTTGGACCGGAAGCTCTGGATCCAAAGCCCACATCAGGGCTTGATGGCCGTGGAAGGTATGTTCATAATATGGCCAATCAGGTTGATTATCAGCCTGTAAATCCTTCCAAAGCACCTTATGGCAGGTGGTAAGAGCAGGAGGGATTCCTGGTCAGCCATACTGCGGAAGGCAATGGCGAACCACTCCAGTACTTTGCCAAGCAGAATCATGGGCCAATCCAATGGAAGTCCACGGTGACCAATGTCCTCTTAGGTCATGGTGCCTGAAGGAGGAGGACTACCTGAGCAAATTGGTAGTAGTGTGAAACTGATCGGAGAGTAGAAAGTGTGGCTCAAGGAATGGTGTGAGAAACAGGAGTTTGGATTCCTGGGGCACTTGCACCTCCACTGGGGAAAGAGGGAGATGTTCCTTGGGAGGGGCTCCAGTTAAACCGATTGGGACCAGAGTCAGGGCAAGTCATATAACCAAGCCTGCAGACAGGACTTTAAACTAAAAGGCTGGTGATGGGATGGAGGGATGGTGAGGGTTCAAATGACTAGAAAGTTATAAATCTAAAGAGGGAAAAGCGAAGGTCACAGAGCAGCCTAACGATTTAGGTAAAGATAAGCAGAACGTGACAGGGAAGGGACAGAGTTTAATGGAAATGGTGCATCAGTGTATAGGACTAAATCTGCTGAAAAATCACAACAAGTTAAAATTAAAGGTGTTTTATCTGCACAAAGGAGTCATAACAAGATGGATGAAATTAATGACATCAATAGAGAAGAGTGGGTTTGATCTAAAAGCCATTACAGAGATGTGGTTATATGGTGACCAAGGTTGGGAGCAAAATATCCCGGAATATTTGACATTTCGAAAAGGCAGACAAAACACAAAAAAATGGGAGAGTGCTAACGTAACCCTGACAATAAAGGACGTAATAAGGACAATAATAAGGGAACATCTCCGCTCAGATTATTGGGAAGTAGAATTAGTATAGCTGGAGATAAGAAATAACAAGGGTCAGAAAACACTGGGAGTGTTTATAGGCCTCCTAACAGCAGCTGCATTGTTGGACAGAGTGTTAAGCAAAATAATAAATGAGGCTTGTAACCAAGGCAATGCAATAATCATGGGGGCCTTCAATCTTCATAAAGACTAAAACAAAATTGGCAAAACTATTTTGGAGGATGAGTTCATGGACAGTTTCCTAGAACAATATGTTGTGGAACCAACCAGGGATCAGGCTGTTTTAGATCTTACTTTGTGCAGGGTTAATTCATAACCTCATCCTAATAACCCTTGAGACAGGGTTAATTAGTAATCTCATACTAATAACCCTTGAGATAGGGTTAATTAGTAATCTCATACTAATAACCCTTGAGATGGAGTTAATTAGTAATCTCATACTAATAACCCTTGAGCCAGGGTTAATTAGTAATCTCATACTAATAACCCTTGAGATGGGGTTAATTAGTAATCTCATACTAATAACCCTTGAGACAGGGTTAATTAGTAATCTCATACTAATAACCCTTGAGATGGGGTTAATTAGTAATCTCATACTAATAACCCTTGAGACAGGGTTAATTAGTAATCTCATACTAATAACCCTTGAGACAGGGTTAATTAGTAATCTCACGCTAACAACACTTGAGGCAGGGTTAATTAGTAATCTCATACTAATAACCCTTGAGACAGGGTTAATTAGTAATCTCATACTAATAACCCTTGAGATGGGGTTAATTAGTAATCTCATACTAATAACCCTTGAGACAGGGTTAATTAGTAATCTCATACTAATAACCCTTGAGACAGGGTTAATTAGTAATCTCACGCTAACACTTGAGACAGGGTTAATTAGTAATCTCATACTAATAACCCTCGAGACAGGGTTAATTAGTAATCTCATACTAATAACCCTTGAGACAGGGTTAATTAGTATTCTCACGCTAACAACACTTGAGGCAGGGTTAATTAGTAATCTCATACTAATAACCCTTGAGACAGGGTTAATTAATAACCTGATAATAAGGAATCTTCTGAGGAAGATCATAATGTGATCAGATTTCACACTGAGCTCGAGAGTGATTTACATAAGGTTGTTAAACTTGAATAAAGCCAATTACATAGGTATGAGCAGCAATTAGATTGGGTTATTAAATTTCAAAAGTATGATGGTAGATGAACAATGGTGAACTTGTAAAGAAATATTTCAGCATTCTCAACAAATCTACATTTCACTGAGAAATAAAACACCAAGGGACAAAATGGTCTACCTGTGGCCTAACTAATGGTTAAGGATAGTGAGAACAGAACGCCTGAAGATTTGGAGAGTTTTAGAAACCAGCAGAGGATAGTCAAAAAATTGATTGAGGAAGAAAATAGAATATGAAAGTAAACTAGGGACAAATTTAAAAACTGATTGCAAGAGCTTCTACAGGTATATAAAAAGGAAGAGGGGAGCAAAAGTAAACATGGGTCTTTTGGAAGTTGATTCAGGGGAAATTATAATGGGAAAAAAAGAAATGGCAGAGGTACTAAGCAAATATTTTGTATCTGTCTTCACAGTAGAAGACATGAAACACATACAAGGACCAGCGGGGAACCAAGGGTCTGATGAGAGTAAGAAACTTGAAGCTAGTGATATTATTAAAGATAAAGTACTGGAGAAATTAATGGGACCAGAAGCTGACCGATCCCCAGGTCCTGATCGCCGATATCCTAAGGTTCTAAAAGAGGCAGCTTTAGAGATAGAGGGTGTGCTGGTTATGATTTTCCAAATTTCCCTAGATTCTAGAATGGTCCCTGCGGATTGGGAGTTAGCAAACGTAACTCCGCTATTCAGGAAAGGAGGGAGAGAGAAAACAGGGGCTTTAAACAATTAGTCTGACATCAGTTGCCATGAAAGTGTTCTAATCTGTTCGTAAGGAAGTCCTAACAATACACTTAGAAAATCATAGTACGAACATATGAATTAGGAGCAGGAGAAGGCCACTCAGCCCCTCGAGCCTGCTCCGCCATTCAATAAGAACATGGCTGATCTGAATGTAATCTCAACCCCACATTCCTGCTCACCCCCGATAACCTTTCACCCCCTTGTTAATCAAGAATCTATCCACCTCTGCCTTAAAAATATTCAAAGACTCTGCTTCCACCACCTTTTGATGAAGAGAGTTCCAAAGACTCACAACCCTCAGAGAGAAAAAATTTCTCTTCATCTCTGTTTTAAATGAGCAACGCCTTATTTTTACACAGTGACCCCTAGTTCTAGATTCTCCCACAAAAGGAAACATCCTCTCCACATCCACCCTGTCAAGTCCCCTCAGGATCTTAAAGGTTTCAATTAAGTCGCCTCTTACTCTTCTAAACTCCAACAGATACAAGCCTGTCCTGTCCAACCTTTCCTCATAAGACCATTCCTGGTATTAGTCTAATAAAACTTTCTCTGAACTGCTTCTAACGCATTTACATCTTTCTTTAAATAAGGAAACCAGTACTGTACACAATACTCCAGATGTGGTCTCGCCAATGCCCTGTACAACTGAAACATAACCTCCCTACTTTTGTAATCAATTCCCCTCACATTCTATTAGCTTTCCTAATTACCTGCTGTACCTGCATACTAACTTTTTGTGATTCATGCACTAGGACACCCAGATCCCTCTGAATCTCAGAGCTCTGCAATCTCTCACCATTTAGATAATAAGCTTATTTTTTATCCTTCCTGCCGAAATGAACAATTTCACATTTGCCCACATTGTACTCCATTTGCCAGATTTTTGCCCACTCACTTAACCTATCGAGGTTACTTTGCAGCCTCCTCACGTCCTCTTCACAATTTACTTTCCTACCTATCTTTGTGTCATCAGTAAATTTAGCAATCATACCTTCGGTCCCTTCATCCAAGTCATTTATATAAATTGTAAAAGTTGAGGCCCCAGCACTGATCCCTGTGACACACCACTCGTTACATCTTGCCAACCAGAAAAAGACCCATTTATGCCAACTCTCTGCTTCCTGTAGCCAGCCAATCTTCTATCCATGCCAATATGTTACCCCCTTCACCATGAGCTTTTATTTTCCACAATAACCTTTGATGTGGCACCTTATCAAATGCCTTCTGGAAATCTAAGTATAGTACATCCACAGCATATTCACAGCACATGTGACTCCCTCAAAGAACTCCAATAAATTGGTTAAACATGATTTTCCTTTCACAAAACCATGTTGACTCTGCCTGATTGCCTTGAATTTTTCTAAGTGCCGTGCTATAACATCTTTAATAATAGCTTCTAACATTTCCCTGTGACAGATGTTAAGCTAACTGGCCTATAATTTCCACTTTCTGTCTCCCTCCCTTTTTGAATAAAGGAGATATAATTTGCTATTTTCCAATTGGTTGGAACCTTTCCCAAATCTAGGGAATTTGGGAAAATTAAAACCAGTGCATCAACTATCTCGCTAGCCACTTCTTTTAAGAGCAGACAAAGCCCAACTGAAAGGTTATCTCCCCTGGTCGGGGAATCTAGAACACAGGGACATAGTCTCCGGATAAGGGGCTGATCATTTAGGACTGAGATGAGGAGAAATTTCTTCACTCAAAGGGTTGTGAATCTTTGGCATTCTCTACCCCAGAGGGTTGTGGATGCTCCATCATTGAATATATTCAAGGCAGGGATAGACAGATTTTTGGTCTCTCGAGGAATGAAGAGATTTAGGAAGTGTACGGGAAAGTTGAGTTGAAGTCCAAGATCAGCCATAATCTTATTGAATGCTGGAGCAGGCTCCACAGGCTAAATGCTCCTGCTCCTATTTCACATGTTCTTGTGTCATTCAGGTATTGGTGCATGCAGGCACAGACTGCTTCAATATCTGAGGAATTGCAATGTGATTAGATGTTGGAATTGTGATAACACCTCTAGGGGGAGGTCTGAACTCTAGTTAAATAGGAATGGAATTAGTCATTTGACTATTTATACAATGTGAGTTTATAGAGGAAAGTTTAATCCATTTAATTCTATATGATGTGAGTGAATAGGAAGGGGTTTGGTCCATTGGGATTCTGTACAGTGGGAGTGGGAAAGAGTTTGACCCATTGGATTCTATACAATGGGAAAGGGTTAGATCCATTTGGATTGTGTACAATGGGAGTGAAAAGGAAGGAGTTTGATCCACTGGGCTTGTGTACAGTGGGAGCGAAAGGGAAGGGGATTGGGACCAGTGGGATTGTGTACAATAAGAGTGAAAGGGAAAGGATTTGGTACATTGGGATTGTGTATAATGGGAATGAAAGGGAAGGGGTTTGGTCCATTGGGATTCTATATCATGCAACTAAGTTGGAAGAGTGTTAGTCCATTGAGATTCTGTTCAATGGGAGTGAAGTCAAAGAGATTATGTATGTTGGGATTCTATACAATGGGAAGGAGTGGGGAAAGAACTTGATCCATTGGAATTATACATAGGAATCCAATATTGGTCCATTATCCATTTGAACAGAGGAACCAAGATGAAGGGATGTGATAGAGCGAGCAATGATTTTCACAGCCTTTTGGATGATAGATCCCCATTGCCACCTGCACTTTGATTGAAGAATAATTCAAATGAGACATTAAACTAGGATCCTTCAACCTGATCACTTATTGACAGTCCAGTTGTAATAGTGTGATATCAGTCAGTAATTCGTCATTCTATCACCCAGTTAGCATGAAAGTGAAACACATACATCAGCACAAGCCAACTCCTGTAGTGACTAAGAGGGATGGTAGCATAGCGATCATGTTACTGGACTAGTTGGGTTAATGCTCTTGCGATATGGGTTCAAATCCCACAGCAGTAGGGGAATTTGACTGCAATTAATTAATAATTCTGGAATTAAATATTAGTTTTATTAATGATCATGAAATTACTGGATTGTCATAAAACCCCATCTGATTCACTGCAGGGAAGGGAATTTGCTGTCCTGATCTGGTCTGCATGTGACTCCAGGCCCACAGCAATGTAGTTGATTCTTAACGACCCTCTGAAATAGTCCAACAAGCCATTCAGTTGTAGGCAGCCTTCTTATGGGCATTCAGGGATGAGCAATAAATGCTAGCTACACCCTGTCTCAAGAATGAACAAAAAGAAACTCAAAAGCTGAGTGCCTGGGGAATGCAACTATAGTCTGAATAAATGTCCCTACCCTAACACAAGCAGAACAAATAAAATGATGAAAATTAAACAACTCTTCCAAGTTCCTTCAGTGATTACCAGGAAGAGACTTAGTGCTTATAGAATTCTGGAGGCCATGGCTGCAATCCATAGAATTCAATTAAACAAACAAAAGAAATTAGGAACAGGAGGAGGCTATTCAGCCCCTCAACTCTGTTCTACAATTCAATTTGATCATTGCTGATCTATACCTCGTCTCCATTTACATGTCCTTGAACCATTACCCTTGATACCCTTAACCAATAGAAAGTTGTCACTGTCGTAAAAACCTCAATTGTCCCCCAGCTTGTGCTGTCTTTTGGGGAGAGAGTTCCTCATTCTTCCCAACTTTGAACTAGGTTTGGTGATGTTGGTTACGTGAGGATTGTTGAGCAAGGCACAGGAGAACACAATAAGGTTCTCTAACTTCTATTACCTCTCATTGGAGGATGGCACCTCTGACCATGCAGCACTTCCTCAGTACTGCACCAAAGTGACAGAGTACATCGGACACTGAGATGAGGGGACAGTAAGCCATTCAGCTCCTGAATAAAACCAGGTAGGTCAGAGTTCAAAGGTGACCTTGCTTGGGTACCAGTCAAGTGTTGGCAATGAAATCCATGTGAAACATCAGCGTTCTTTTCCCTTTCAACACCGGTGGGTGACTCATGCATTTTGGGAACATTCCACTTCTGCTCTGAAGGTGATGTGGGGTTTTGCCTCCCTGTTGTTATTTGGCACTAACCGCTAGTCCTAGCCTGAGGGGCAGGCGTGGGAAGAGACAGCATGAACAGCTCCCAGCCAGTTGCACAACAATGGATAATGGGGTCATTTTTGGCAGGTCCATTTCAGTATCAGCCAATGAGAGGGGTCCTTTTGACGCAACAGGGCTAGAATAGCTTTGACCCAGGTTGCAGAGGTGAAAAGACAATGCTTCAACTGACCTGCGCTCAGTAATCTGCAGGATCTTTTGAAATGTTCCTCCCCACACTCTCAGGGGTTGCAAAACAAAATGCACCCAATTATTCGTCTGCAAACATTGGTAGGAAAGTCCCCAAATCTCACTCAGCTGGCACAAGATCAACAACAGCTGCTGTGACACGTGAGGAGATCAACAATAAATCCTGAACACTGGGTTACTTTACAGATTTACAAAAGGCAGCGCAAAACCCTCTGGGCGTTTTAACTTAGTTCTCGTAACTCAAGCCCATCAAGGTTTACAGCCTTAATCCTCAGGTCTCAAGGCCGAGCTAACCACCTCCCACAAAAACAAACTTAGAATCATAGAATCTTGCACAGAAGGAGGCCATTCGGCCCATTAAGCCTGTTAAGCTTGTGCCAACTCATTGGAAGAGCTATCCATTTAGCCCCAATTCCCCCACATTTCCCCCCCATAGTCCTGCTAATAGCCCTCTCCTTCCTTCTGAAAGTTACTATTGAATCTGCTTCTACCTCCCTTCCAGGCAGCACATTCCAGATCACCAGAACTGGAGAGATGTCCAGCCAAGAAAAGGATTAGGAGTTGAAAGAGAAGTTGTTGACTGAGGTGCCCAAGCACAAGGCTTCACCATTCAGGCCTTGAGACCCATTCAATCCATTTCTGCTTTGCCCTGGTTGATCCCAGCATTAGCAGCAAGCTAACTTGAGATGTGCCCCGTCAATGACGGTGAGACAATGAACATACATGCAAGGTTTCACTCAGTCAAAAATTCCAGACTTCAAACTGAGTTAACTACTTACAAATTGGGGGCAACTGATTCTGGGGAAACAAGGTCCAACGAGCATCCGAAGCATTGATCTCAAATTCCCGGGCACAATCTAAAGTCCGGACACAACTTGTCACTTTTTATACCTTGCTGTGCAACAAATGATCAATTTAAATATCCTTATAAGGTCTGTAACTATTATCTCACTAAATTACAAGTATAAAAATGGCCAATGGGTAAGGGTATAGTCGATTGACGTGGGTGAAAGTGTCTTCATTCCCATGATCTCAACAGCTCTGCTGTGCCAACCGGTGACCGTTCTCAGGGTAAACATACAGGTGCTTATCATAGATGAGGCTTCAAAGTTTGATTTCCAGTGAATGGAATCTTTCTCTCTCTCTCTCTCTCTCTCTATTGCACGAAGGAAGGTTGTCTTCTCCTGTGTTTTGTTGAATTGTTAGTTCTTTCTTATCTTGTGTCACCTAAGATCAGAGACTTGGAATGGACTCCTTGTTCATCACACTATTAGGGTTTCCGACACCCTGTCTACAGCTGTCTGGAAAGATATGGGAAAAAGGCAGGAATCTTACTGGAGCAAAAAAACAGTAAATGCTGGAATGCTCAAACCATTAACTCAGTTTTTCTCTCCACAGGTGCTATTAGACCTGCATTTTCTGTTTGTCTCAGATTTCCAGCATCCGCAGTATTTTGCTTTTATCTCACTGGACACGGAAATCGTTCACTGGGTTCGATAGACTACCATGTATTCAAAGGCACCAACCAAAAAGGATGCAACTCAAAGGGATCTATCGGAAAGGGGGAGAGTGGAAGGAGGTGTTTGGGCAACAGAGGCACTCCCGCCATTGGATGGACCTCGGGATTGTTCCTACCACACAGCGACCCGATGGGAAACTCCGCTAGAGACCTGGGGCCCCCTCCTCTATCTGCACAGACGAGGCGGGACTGGGAGGCCAGCGACAGTCCTGACGGGGGGGAGTCTAGGTCATGAGCAAGGGTGGGCATCACGGCCATGACGCTCCCGAATTTTCTGCCTCCTGAGGTTTAAGTGGGGGCTACAGAGGGACATCCGGCCCCAGGAGTTGAGCCCGTGAAGGGAAACTAAGAAAGCAGGAAGGAGGTACATAGAAAGTCCTCAGGACATCCCAAAAAACACATTACAGCCAACGAAGTACCTTTCAAGTGTGGTCATTGTTGTAATGTAGGAAATGCAGGAGCCAATTTATACACAGCAAGATCCCACAAGCATTAATTAAATAAATGAGCGGATAATCTGAGGAAATGACATTGGTTAATGGATAAATATTAGGCAGGCCAATTTTTTTTAAATTCATCCACGGGTTGTGGACGTCAGTGGCTGGACCAGCATTTATTGCCCAGCCTACTGCCCACAAGAAGGTGGCAGTGAGCTGCCTTCCTGAGCCGCTGCAGTCCATGTGGTGTAGGTACACCCACCGTGCGGTTAAACCTCCTGTAAACCTCCCTCCTTCTTCTCTGAAATAGTGTCCACAGGGTCCTTTATGTCCACTTGTAGGCAGGCGAGGGCCTCAGTTGAACCTCTCAATGCAGGGCTCTCCCAATACTGCAACGTGTTAGAATACAGAGAGCCAGGCAGTTGAAGGATAGAATTGGGCCTTAAACTTTGCACACTTTACAAGCTTTTATTTACAGAGACACACATCACAAACATACACCTCCAAACTCAATGTCGACAGTTTCAATCTGCTCATATATATTATTTTTGAGTACTAAACCAGCAAAATTAACTAATTAGCTAAAGAACCACCCCTTAAAGGGGTGCTGTAACAAGAAGCTTCAGCAGAAAGGTAATAAATTAAACTGAAATCTCATTGTGGGTGGAGAAGATGCACTCTCTCACACACACCTCTTGTGGAAGGCCTCAAGCTACATGCTTCCTCTCCAGGACACCCAGGTATAAACGTAGCCATGGGAGAGGGCACACAGTCGGGCTGAACAACCCAGCCTACTGCCTGGCCCCGTCAATGGCCTCCTTGGCCAGGCCCAGGAGCTGGCTAACAAGGAGGTCATCCAATCTGCCCAACAGCACCCACCCCCACACCCCCTCTGCACCGGGTGGCCAAAGATCAGGAGCATGGGGTGAAGAGTGGCCAATACATGAGGCAGGAAAGACAGGTGGCCTGAGAGGCCGTGAACCATCCTAACCTTTCACTGCACGGGACTGCTGCAGGCAACACCCTCCACGCCAAATCCCTGATGGTAAAAGGGAGGACGCCAATACAGCGAGCTTCTACTCCTATACGTTGGAGCACAAGTGAATCCCCAGTTAATTCCCACCACCTGAACACAATTAAACTATACAATTAACAGACGGGACCGTCAGCCGCCATCATGCCTTTGTTGTGGGATTTGAACCACCACCAACTACAACAACTTACATTTATATAGAACCTCTAATGTAATGAAACGTCCCAAAGCACCCCACAGGAGCATTCTGAAACAAGGGGTGACACTGAGCCACATAAGGAGGAATTAGAGCAGCTTAGCAAAGAGGTGAGTTTTAAGGAGTGTCTTAAAGGAGGAAAGCGAGGCAGAGAGAGGGAATTCCAGAGCTTAGGGCCCAGGCAGCTGAAGGCACGGACAATAATAGTGGAGCAATTAAGATCATACAAGAGGCCAGAATGAAAGGAGTACAGGTATCTTGGAGGATTGTGGGGTTTGAGGAGATTACAGAGATAGGGAGGGGGGAGGCCATGGAGGGACTTGAAAACAAGGATGAGAATAATTCAAATCAAGGCGTTGTTTGACTGGGAGCCAGCGTTGGACAGGGGTGGTGGGTGAATGGGACTTGGTGCATCTTAGGGCAAGGCAACAGTGTTTTGGATGATGTCAAGCTTACAGAGGGTAGAATGTGAGAGGCTGGCCAGGAGTCAAAGTTAGAATGGTCTAGTTTAGAGGTAACAATGGCAGCAAGTGAGCTGAGGTATGGGCAGAGAAGGACGAAGTTACAGAGATGGGAATAAGCAGACTTGGTGTGGATACATGGTCAGAAGTTCATTTCAGGATCAAATCTAGCACCACCAAGTTTGCGAACAGTCTGGTTTCACCTCAGACAGTTACAAAGGACAAGAATAACGTTGGTAGCTAGGAAATGGAGTTTGCAGCAGGGACAAGAGACAATGACTTCGGTCTTTCCAATATTTATCTGGGGGAAATTTTTGTTCATCCAGTACTGAATGTCAGATCAGCAGTCTGATAACTTAGCAACAGTGGAGGAGTTGTGAGAGTTGGTGCTAAGGTAGAGCTGGGTGTTGTCCGTGTACACGTGAAAGCTAACGCTGTGTTTTTGGATGATGTCGTCAAGGGGCAGCGTGTAGATACTGAAGCAGCCCCGTGTCCAAATGCAGCAAAACCGGGACAATATCCAGGCTTGGGCTGACAAGTGGCAAGTAACATTCGCGCCACACAAGTGTCAGGCAATGACCATCTCCAACAAGAGAGAATCCAACCATCACCCCTTGATGTTCAATGGCATTACCATCACTGAATCCCCCACTATCAACATCCTGGGAATTACCATTGACCTGAAACTGAACTGGACTAGCCATATAAACACTGTGGCTACAAGAGCAGGTCAGAGGCTTGGAATTCTGTGATGAGTAACTCACCTCCTGACTCCCCAAAGCCTGTCCACCATCTACAAGGCACAAGTCAGGAGTGTGATAGAATATTCCCCACTTGCCTGGATGAGCGCAGCTCCCACAACACTCAAGAAGCTCAACACCGTCCAGGGTAAAGCAGCCCACTTGATTGGCACCTCATCCACAAACATTCACTCCCTCCACCACTGACGCACAGTAGCAGCAGTGTGTACCACCTACAAGATGCACTGCAGCAACTAGCCAAGGCTCCTTAGACAGCACCTTCCAACTCACAACCTCTACCATCTAGAAGGACAAGGACAGCAAAGAGATGGGAACACCACCACCTGGAAGTTCCCCTCCAAGTCACTCACCATCCTGACTTGGGAATATATTGCTGTCCTTCACTGTCACTGGGTCAAAATCCTGGAACACCCTCCCTAACAGCACTGTGGGTGTACTTACACCACATGGACTGCAGTGGTTCAAGAAGGTAGCTCACCACCACCTTCTCAAGGGCAACTAGGGATGGGCACTAAATGCTGACCCAGCCAGCGACGCCCACATCCTGTGAAAGGATAAAAAAAATGCAAAATAGGAGGAGACCAAGGGTCAATCCTTGGGAGCACCAGAAGCAACAGTGTAGGAGCAAGAAGAGAAGCCATTCTAAGTGATTCTCTGGTTACGATTAGAAGGATAAGAAATGAACGGTGAGCACAGGCCCACCCAGCTGGGTGACAGTGGAGGGGTGTTGGTGGAGGGTGGTGTGTGGTCAATCGTGTCAAAGGCTGCAGACAGGCCGAGAGGGTGAGGGAGGGAAAGTTTACCCTTTGTCACAGTCACACAGGATGTCATTTGTGACTTTGATAAGAGTCATTTCTCTACTGTGGCAGGGGTGTAAAACCTGATTGGAGTGATTCAAGCGTGGAGTTCCGGAAAAGGTGAGAAGGATTCGGGAAGTCACAACCTGTTCTCGGACTTCGAAAAGGAAAGAGAGACTGGAGATGGGTCAGTAATCTGCAAGAACGGTTAGGCCCAGGGTTGTTTTTTGAGCAGAGGGGTAATGGCAGCAGGTTTAAAGGAGTGAGGGACAACACCTGAGGGGAGAAAACCATTTACAATATCGCCGAACAGGAGGGGAAGCTGGGTGGTCAGCCATTTAATGGGAATAGGATTGAGGGAACAGGAGGTGGGTCGTCTTTATAAATTATTCTTTAATGGGATGTGGGCGTCAGTGGCAAGGCTGGCATCGAACTGTCCATCCCTAACTGCCCTTGAAATGAGTGGCTCGTTAGTGCCGTTAAAAACCAACTATTGTTGCTACATGCCTGAAGTCACATAGAGGCCACACAGATTGCCTTCCCGAAAGGGGATTAGTGAACCTGATGGGTCCTTACAACAACCACCTTACTAAGACTAGTTTTTATTTACTGAATTTAAATTCCACCAGCTGCCACGATGAACCCAGGTCCCCAGAGCATTAGTCTGGGCCTCTGGATTACTAGCCCAGTGACATTACCACTAGGGCCACTGCTTCCCCATGGACACAGTGAGCTCTGGGAGATAAGAGAGGGGGATAAGAGAGAAACTAGAGACAGAAACGAGTTCAGGCTAGGGCAGGGGGTGGGGTGGTTGGGGGCAGCATTCGAGAAAGTTGGTGCAGCTGGGCTAGGGGAATGGAAGCTAGTGACACAGTCAGCTCATCGGATTGTCTCAACCTTAATGACGAAGAAATCCATCAGCACCTTGCACTTGATGTTGGAGGTGAGGGTAGAGGGGGCAGGGGACAGAGGGTTCAGGAGACGGTTTGCAGTAGGGAAAAGAAGCCAGGGGTTATTTTTTGCATCCTGGGCTGATCCTGCAATGGCAGGCAGACTTGGCAGACAAGGGCAGGGCCCAATACCCCCTTTCTGTGGTCCAATCAGATCTGGCAATGAACGGCTAAACCAGCTGTCCGCTGTATCTTCTGACATGAGGAGGACATGAGGAAGGAAGGGAATGGGTGACCACCAGGCAGTCCAAGAGAAACAGGCAGGTAGCTCAGGAGTCCCCTGGGGTCCCGCTCGCAAATCGGTATTCCGTTTTGGAGGCTGATGAGGGTGCTGGTTCCTCCAGGGAGTGCAGACAGAGCTAGGCTTCTGGCACCACAAGCAGCCTGTCTGTACAGGAGGGGAGTAAGGGAGGAAGAGCAATAGTAATAGGGGATTCTATAGTCAGGGGAACAGGTAGGCACTACTGTGGCCGTCAACGTGACTCCAGGATGGTGTGTTGCCTCCCTGGTGCCAGGGTCCAGGATGTCACTGAACAGCTGCAGAGCATCCTGAAGGGGGAGGGTAATAAGGCAGAGGTCATGGTACATGTTGGTACCAATGACATAGGCAGAAAGAGGGATGAGATCTTGCATCAAGAATTCAGGGAGTTAGGCAGTAGACTAAAAAGCAAGACCACTCAGGTTGTAATCTCTGGATTACTCCCAGTGCCACGTGCTAGCTCAGAAATAGGAGAATAGCGCAGATGAATATGTGGCTTAAGAGTTGGTGCAGAAGGGAGGGTTTTAGATTCCTGGATCACTGGGACCATTTCTGGGGAAGGTGGGACCTATACATGCGGGACGGTCTACATCTGAACCAGAGCAGGACTAACATCCTTGCGGGCGGGTTTGCTAGTGCTGTTGGGAGGAGTTTAAACTAATTCGGCAAGGGAAGGGGACACAGAATGTTAGCAGAATAGGGACACATCATAATACAGTAAAACAATCAAGTTAGAGGGAGTACAGCTGCATTAAGCTTCAAGGGAGTAAGGCAAGGCTGGATGGCCTCTACTTTAATGCCAGGAGTATTACAGGTAAAACGGATGAGTTAAGGGTGAGGATTGACATGTGGAATTGTGATATAGTAGCCATCACTGAGACATGGTTGAGGGAAGGGCAGGATTGGCAGCTCAACATTCCGGGATATAGAATCTTCAGGCAAGACAGGGGAGGGTTGTAAAAGAGGAGGAGGCGTTGCATTATTAGTTAAGGAGTTAGTTACTGCAGTAAGGAGAGATGATATCTTGGAGGGAGCATCGAATGAAGCTTTGTTGGTAGAGCTTAAGAATAAAAAAGGGGCAGCCACATTGTTAGGTGTTTATTATAGACCCCCAGATAGTCAGTGGGAAATTGAGGAGCAAATATGTGCACAATTTGTGGAGGTGTGTAAAAACAATAACAATAGGGTAATTATATTAGGTGATTTCAACTTTCCCAACATTAATTGGGATAGACATAGTGTTAAGGGCTTGGATGGAGTGGATTTCTTGAAATGTGTACAGGAGAACTTTTTAGGTCAATATGTAGAGGGTCCAACAAGAGACGGCGCATTGCTGGACCTAATTCTGGGGAATGAAGCCGGACAGGTGGCTGAGGTGGTGGTGGGGGAGCATTTTAGTGATAGTGACCACAACATGGTACAGTTTAAGTTTGTTATGGACAAAGAAATAGACAAGTTGCAAAAAAACGTTTTGGATTGGGGAAGAGTGGATTTTAGTAAAATAAGGCAGGATCTGGCCAAGGTAGACTGGGAACAGCTACTTGTGGGGAAATCTACAGAGGAGCAGTGGGGGGTGTTCAAAAAGGAAATGGGGAGGGTACAACATGTTCCCTCTAGGGTGATAGGAAGGAGTAACAAGCCCAGAGAACCATGGATGACCAGAGATATTCAGGTTACGATGAGAAGGAAAAGAGAGGCTTTTAGCAGGTACAAGGGAAGCAAATCAACAGAGGCATTAGTGGAGTACAGAAAGTGCAGGGTGGAGCTTAAGAAAGCAATTAGGAGAGCAAAGAGGAGATATGAGAAAGCTCTGGCTGGTAAAAGTAGGGAAAATTCCAAGATATTCTACAAGTATATCAATGGGAAGAGGATAACCAGGGAAAGAGTAGGGCCCATAAGGGACCAAGGGGGCAATCTATGGGTGGAGCCAGAGGACATCGCGAGAATGTTGAATGAATACTTCACATCCGTCTTCACCCAAGAGAACGAGGATGAAGGTATCGAACTCGGGGAGAGAGTCTGCGAGGTACTTGAGCAAATTGATACAGGGAGTGACAAGGTATTGGAGGTATTGGCAGGCTTCAAAGTGGACAAATCTCCAGGTCTGGATGATTTGTGTCCCAGACTGCTGAGGGAGGCAAGGGAGGAGATGCAGGGGCTCTGACCCAAATTTTTTATTCCTCTCTGACCACGGGGGAGGTGCCAGAGGACTGGAGAACAGCTAATGTGGTTCCGCTATTTAAGAAGGGTTGTAGAGATAAGCCAGGGAACTACAGGCCAGTGAGTCTCACGTCAGTGGTCGGGAAACTATTGGAGAAAGTTCTGAAGGAGAGTATCTATCTCCACTTGGAGAGGCAAGGTTTGATCAGGGATAGTCAGCATGGCTTTGTCAGAGGGAGGTCATGCCTAACAAATTTGATTGAAATTTTTGAGGAGGTGACCAGGTGTGTAGATGAGGGTAGTGCAGCTGATGTAGTTTATATGGATTTCAGCAAAGCCTTTGACAAGGTCCCACATGGGAGACTTATAAAGAAGGCAAATGCACCTGGGATACAAGGTAATTTGATAAAGTGGATTCAAAATTGGCTTAGTTGTAGGAGGCTGAGGGTGGTAACAGAAGGATGCTTTAGTGACTGGAAGCTAGTGTCCAATGGCGTACCACAGGGAGCTGTGCTGGGTCCCCTATTATTTGTCATTTATATAAACAACATAGATGATTATGTGGGGGGTAGGATTAGTAAGTTTGCGGAAGACACAAAGATTGGCCGGGTGGTTAACAGTGAGGTTGAGTGTCTTGGGCTACAGGAAGATATAGATGGGATGGTCAAATGGGCAGATAAGTGGCAGATGGAATTTAACCCTGAAAAGTGTGAGGTTAATCCTCAACTGGGGTGTTGAGTCCAATTCCAGACACCGCACTTTAGGAAGGATGTCAGGCGTGGGAGAGGGCGCAGAGGAGATTTACCAGAATGGGACCAGGGATGAGGGATGAGGGACTTCGCTTGAGTGGAGAAACTGGGGCTTTCATCTTAGAGCAGAGAAGGTTAAAGGAAGATTTAGTAGACGTGTTTAAAATCACACAGGGTTTTGATAGAGCAGAAACTGCTTCCAGTGGTCAGAGGGTCAGTAACCAGAGGGTCACAGATTGAAGCTCATTGAATAAGAAACAGAGGGGGAGATGAGGAAAATTTCTTTCACACAGTGAGTTGTTGTGATGTGGAACGCGCTGCGTGAAAGGGCGGTGGAAGCAGATTCAATAGGAACTTTGAAAAGGACATTGGAAAACTATTTGCAGGTTAACATTTCTTGCAGAGCAGGGGAGTGCTACTTAATTGGAGAGTTCTTTCACAGGGCTAGCACAGGGAGAACGGGGCAAATGGCCTCCTTCAGATTCTGTTCTCCTTCAAATGACCCAAGGGTTAACTAGGATTTTTTTGCCTTGTATTTGTTCCGTTCTTACTTTCTATTCCCTCAGGGCCGGTATTATCAAGGCTGGGGAACTCCAACACCAGCTGAGAAACTTCCATTGATGAATTTGACCTATAACATTCTGCAGCAAACAAAGAAATTTCATTTTTAAAAATGCAAAAACTAAGCACAAGTGCACAGGGCTGGCTGAACAAAATGTTCCAAAAGCTTCAGAGGGAAGTTGTTTACAATTTTGATGATGTTGTAATTTATTTAAATATACACAGTTTGCACTGATTCATGTCCAAGTTGAAATAGTGGGTGACTTGCAGGGGCACTAAAAGATGATGCTGTTCCACACGTTGGGTTTGATTAGGATACAGTTCCACACGCACTGGGATTCACTGGGTACAGTTCCAACACACTGGGATTCACTGGGGTACAGTTCCACATGCACTGGGATTCACTGGGTACAGTTCCACCCGCACTGGGATTCACTGGGTACAGTTCCACACACACTGTGATTCACGGGGGCACAGTTCCAATTCATTGGGTTTCACTGGAGCACAGTTCCACACACACTGTGCTTTACTGGAGTACAGTTCCACACACACTGGGGTTCACTGCAGTACAGTTCCATACACACTGCATTTCACTGGGGTACAGTTCCACACACACTGCATTTCATTGGGGTACAGTTCCACACACACTGCATTTCACTGGGGTACAGTTCCACACACACTGCATTTCACTGGGGTACAGTTCCACACACACTGCATTTCACTGGGGTACAGTTCCACACACACTGCATTTCACTGGGGTACAGTTCCACACACACTGCATTTCACTGGGGCACAGTTCCACAAACACTGCATTTCACTGGGGTACAGTTCCATACACACTGCATTTCACTGGGGTACAGTTCCACACACACTGGGGTTCACTGGAGTACAGTTCCACACACACTGCGATTCACGGTGGTACCATACCTCACACACTGATTCATTGGGGTACAGTTCCACACACACTGCATTTCACTGGGGCACAGTTCCACAAACACTGGGTTGTACTGGAGTACAGTTCCACACAAACTTCATTTCAGTGGGGTACAATTCCACACACACTGTGATTCACTGGGGTACAGTTCCACACACACTGTGATTCACTGGGGTACAGTTCCACACACACTGTGATTCACTGGGATACAGTTCCACACACACTGTGATTCACTGGGGTACAGTTCCACACACACTGTGATTCACTGGAGTACAGTTCCACACACACTGGGTTTCACCGGGATACAGTTCCACACACACACTGTTTTACTGGGGAACAGTTCCATGTGCACTGTGTTTAACAGGTGTACAGTTCCACACACTCTGCGATTCATTGGGGTTCAGGTCCACAAACAATGTAATTCACTGGGGTACATTTCCGCACACACTGGGTTTTACTGGAGTACAGTCCCACACACACTTCGTTTCACTGGGGTTCAGTTCCACACACATTGCAACTCCCTGGGGTACAGTTCCACACACACTGTGTTCTACTGGGGTACAGGTCCACACTCTGTGTTTTACTGTCATTCAGTTCTACACACACGCTGGGTATCACTGGGTTTCAGTTCTACACACACTGCATTTCACTGGGGCACAGTTCCACAAACACTGGGTTGTACTGGAGTACAGTTCCATACAAACTTCATTTCAGTGGGGTTCAGTTCCACACACACTGTGATTCACTGGGTTACAGTTCCACACACACTACGATTCACTGGAGTATAGCTCCACACACATTGTTATTCACTGGGGTACAGTTCCACACACACTGGGTTTTACTGGGGTACAGTTCCACACACACTGGGTTTTACTGGAGTACAGTTCCACACACACTAGGTTTCACCGGGATACAGTTCCACACACACTGAGGTTAAGTGGGGAACAGTTCCATGTGCACTGTGTTTAACAGGTGTACAGTTCCACACACACTGAGGTTAAGTGGGGAACAGTTCCATGTGCACTGTGTTTAACAGGTGTACAGTTCCACACACACTGCCTTTCACAGCAGTACAGTTCCAAACACATTTTGTTTCACTGGGGTACAGTTGCACACATGCTGCAATTCACACTGTGATTCCCTTGGGTACATTTCCATAGACACTGGGTTTCACTGGGGTACAGTTCCATACACCCTGGGTATTCCTGGGGTACAGTCCCACATGCCCTGAGTTTCACTGGGGTGCAGTTCCATACACACTGGGTTTCACCGGGATACAGTTCCACACACACAGTGTTTTACTGGGATACAGTTCCACACACACAGTGTTTTACTGGGGAACAGTTCCATGTGCACTGTGTTTAACAGGTGTACAGTTCCACACACACTGCGATTCATTGGAGTCCACAAACAATGCAATTCACTGGGGTACATTTCCGCACACACTGTGTTTTACTGGAGTACAGTTCCACACACACTGGGTTTTACTGGAGTACAGTCCCACACACACTTCAATTCACTGGGGTTCAGTTCCACACACATTGCAACTCCCTGGTGTACAGTTCCACACACACTGTGTTCTACTGGGGTACAGGTCCACACATACATTGGGTTTTACCGGAGTATAGTACCACACACATTTCGTTTAACTGGGGTGCAGTTCCACACACACTGCGATTCACTGGGGTACAGTTCCACACACACTGCGATTCACTGGGGTACAGTTCCACACACACACTGTGATTCACTGGGGTACAGTTCCACACACACACTGTGATTCACTGGGGTACAGTTCCACACATACACTGTGATTCACTGGGGTACAGTTCCACACACACACTGTGATTCACTGGGGTACAGTTCCACACACACTGTGATTCACTGGGATACAGTTCCACACACACTGTGATTCACTAGGGTACAGTTCCACACACACTGTGATTCACTGGGGTACAGTTCCACACACACTGTGATTCACTGGGGTACAGTTCCACACACACTGTGATTCACTGGGGTACAGTTCCACACACACTGTGATTCACTGGGGTACAGTTCCACACACACTGTGATTCACTGGGGTACAGTTCCACACACACTGTGATTTACTAGGGTACAGTTCCACACACACTGTGATTCACTGGGGTACAGTTCCACACACACTGTGATTCACTTGGGTACAGTTCCACACACACACTGTGATTCACTGGGGTACAGTTCCACACACACTGTGATTCACTTGGGTACAGTTCCACACACACACTGTGATCCACTGGGGTACAGTTCCACACACACTGTGATTCACTTGGGTACAGTTCCACACACACACTGTGATTCACTGGGGTACAGTTCCACACTGGGGTACAGTTCCACACACACACTGTGATTCACTGGGGTACAGTTCCACACACACTGTGATTCACTGGGGTACCATTCCACACACACTGTGATTTACTGGGGTACCATTCCACACACACTGTGATTTACTGGGGTACAGTTCTACACACACTGTGATTTACTGGGGTACAGTTCCACACACACTGTGATTCACTGGGGTACAGTTCCACACACACTGTGATTCACTGGGGTACAGTTCCACACACACTGTGATTCACTGGGGTACAGTTCCACACACACACTGTGATTCACTGGGGTACAGTTCCACACACACTGTGATTCACTTGGGTACAGTTCCACACACACACTGTGATCCACTGGGGTACAGTTCCACACACACTGTGATTCACTTGGGTACAGTTCCACACACACACTGTGATTCACTGGGGTACAGTTCCACACTGGGGTACAGTTCCACACACACTGTGATTTACTGGGGTACAGTTCCACACACACTGTGATTCACTGGGGTACCGTTCCACACACACTGTGATTCACTGGGGTACCGTTCCACACACACTGTGATTTACTGGGGTACCGTTCCACACACACTGTGATTTACTGGGGTACAGTTCCACACACACTGGGTAGAATTTTTTGTCCTGCTTGCGGGTTCGTGCCCAACCCGATCGGGAGTAAAATCTTGTGCGATGACGTTGGGTGAACGCCCACATTTCATTGGACACACGACATTTCGGTTGATGGGGATGTGCGATTGCCAGAGTGGCGTCTGCCATTCATTAACCGAACACTTCAGCCCCTTCAGAGTCCAACTGACTGTGATTTCTCGCTGCCTGTGTGAGTTTCTGCTCATCTCACAGGCAAGACAGGCGGCCAGCTGACGTTTCCTCAAACCTCATCCACGGCGGAGGGGGATAAAAAGGGGTCAGCAGCATTGCCAGTGTGAGTAGGGAGGAGTGTAGGAGACAGTTTGCTGCTGGTTGCTTATGTGAACCTAAACAGCTTCAGTCTCAGCATTTCCAGGCTTCATTTCAGGCGTCATTGGTGTCTCCAAGGCCCCTGGAGGATTCAGACCGTGTGGACTCTTCCAGGTATCAGGCAGCCTTCCCTTACCCTGGGAATGGGGATTGGGGTCTCCGCTGGAGGCACCTCCTCTGAGGAGGGAGAGAGGGGCAGAAGGGAGAGGAGGCCGGGTGTCCCTATTCAGCCTCCAGGGGAGTGACCTGTGGGAGGAGAGGCGCAGGCACAAGGGGCGCAGGGGCAGCAGGAAGTCCAAGGCAGAAGGGGCCGCAGAAGACGCCACTATCCTGCTGCCAGGGTTTACAGGCAGCGATGCAGCTTCCTCAATATGTCAGAGGTGCAATGCCGAAGGAGGCTCCGCCTCTCCAGGGAGACAGTGACCTCCATCTGTCAGAGGATTGGACCTGAGATCAGCTCCGACTGTGTGGGTGGACACCCCATGGTAGTGGCTCTGAGGGTCACAGTGGCCCTCAACTTCTGTGCCTCCGGCTCTTTCCTGGGCTCAGTGGGGAATCTGTGTGGAGTCTCCCAATCAGCTGTCCACAGTTGTGTCGAGCTGGTGATAGAAGATCTGTTCAGGTGTGCATTGACTTTCATTCACTACCATACGGACGAGGCCAGCCAGACACAGTGAGCCAGAGGCTTTGCGGCCATTAGTAGCTTCCCCCGTGTCCAGGGTGCTATAGACTGTACACATGTGGCCATCAAGGCGCCAGCAGGTGAGCCCAGTGCCTTCGTCAACAGGAAGGGCTTCCACTCCATGAACGTGCAGATAGTGTGTGATCACAGGATGCTGATTCTACAAGTCTGTGCAAGGTACCCAGGCAGCTCCCACGACGCCTACATCCTCAGACACTCCCAGGTGCCGGGGCTGTTCAGTGCTCCAGCCCGGCTGGATGGATGGCTGCTGGGTGACAAGGGCTATCCCCTCAGAAGGTGGCTCATGACGCCTCTCCGCCATCCAAGAACAGAGTCAGAGCAGCGTTATAATAGGAGTCCTGTCTCCACAAGGGCAGTGGTGGAGTGGAGCATCTTCTGAAGATGCGCTGCCAATGCCTGGACATTCAGGGGAAGCACTACAACACTCCCCAGAGCGGGTGTCCCTGATAGTGGTTACATGCTGCACTCTCCACACTCTGGCACTGACAAGGGGGGACCCACTGGAGGAAGAGGATCCTGACACAGCTCCACAGGCCACAGAGGATGAATCCAGTGGTGAGTCAGGAGAGGAGCACGGTGAGGAGAACGCTGAGGGTGTGGAGCCAGACCTCAGTAACCTCCAGGGAGGCAGGGATGCTTTGATCCATCGATCTTTCAGCTAGGCTGCCAAAGATCAGCTTCAACCGCAATCCAGGGCTGCCTCCACCACCTTGCAGGTCTGAAAAAGCCCCTTCATTTGAATACATACAACACTCAGCGCCTTTGCAATAAAGTTCAGGATCATCTGAGTCCAGCATTAGATACTGGCCTTCCCCACACCAACGAAATAAAAAGGTGAAGCCTACTTAGGCCATGAAGACAAAAACACAATTTATATCATTCTGACAATTCAATAATCTTAACAGAAACATTTCTGGTATTCAACATTGGACCAATATACATAAAGTTAACAAAAATAAACATAAAATGAACTGTGACCTGCCTCTCTTGTGTTCATGGTGCGTTTAACTTACTTTTGCGAGTGCTACATCTGGGTGCTCCCCCCTCGCTGGCACCAGCATTGGAGACAGCTGCACATTCTGCTGTCCTGTTGGCCTCGATGACCTTGACGGGCGTCCTCTGGCCCGTGGAGCCTGTGCTGGCCCCGCCTGGGAGGGAGTGGCCAGTACCACAGCTGGCATCTCCCCAGTCGCCGCAGCCTCATCGGATGCCACGGTCACTGGCAGAGAAGCTGCTGCCGTCATCCAGAGCACCCTCAGGGGAGCCCACAGAGACGACAAGCAGGTCATGTGCCAACGTGAGGTCGCCCTGGACCTCCCTGCACATTGTTGCTGGATGGGCACCGAGCTGGGATACTGGGTGCCTCATCCACCTCCCAAACTGGCACTGACCACCTGAGGTCATTACCTGTGTGAGGGCTGCAGGTCCGAGCGCAACCCCAGGAACCCCAGATTCTGTCCCTGGAGGAGCCTCTCCATGAGAGTCGCCACTCTCTCAATGGAGGAGCAGTGCGCTCGGCCATGAGAGTCATCACAGTGCTCATGCTCCACATGGACTCCTGCACAACAGAGACCATGGCACACAGACCCTCATGGATCTCCGCCAGATCCTCCTGCACATCCCACTGGACACCCAGCATCTGTTGCCTAATGGACGACTCCAGAGGCTCATCATCCGTCTCCAACTCAGCATCGTCCTGGTCTCCAGCCTCCCTCCGACAGCCGGCGCCCTGGGCACTCTCTGCCTCCGCCTACTCCTCAAGCGAGTGTGAAGTGCCCTGAACAATGTGCACCGAGATACTAGCCGCCGCTCTAATGCCCACTGAGGTGCTGGTATCTGCGCTGGTGCCTGCTCCAGAGGGTGGGTGTGACGCAGTTGCAAATGGCACCCAGTGATCCTCCAGTATCAGGGCTGGTCCTTCAGGGCCTGGAGATCGAACTTCACGTTAGTTAAAGTCTTCACACTGTCACTGTACATGCCAGGCACCCTGGTGAGACAGTGGAGATCTGCATCATGGTGCCATCATCTTTCAATGATCAATGGGGACTCCAGGTTTGAGGCTCCCATCAATGAGGAGACCACACTGGACAATCCGAAACTCTCCCCTCTGTGCTCTGCACTCTTACCTTCGTCTGACACCCCCCCCTCTCCACAACCGGTTGCAGGGGGAGCGCCCGGCTCTCCAGCTCCAGGACATCCTGCTCAAACCTGGTCAGCAGCAGCAGGTTGGGTGGGCCTCTGCCTGTCCGTGACCTCTCCAAATGGTTATGGCTCCTCTTCTCCTGAAAGGACAGAGGAGCATTGATTAGTCCCTTCTCTACCTGCAGCGCCATTGCAGCTTGGCCAACCCCAGCTGAGGGGCACCTCACAGGGCACATCCGAGTCGCGGCCCTTGAGCCGCAAGGCACACGGTCCAAGCAGCCAGGGCTCAGCCCCTTGACCAGCTCCGGTGTCATTGAAAGTTGGCTCTCAGACTCTAACACCCCTGAGCTCCACGGTGGGGACAGCCAGACCCTAACACTGAATCATGCCAACACGGTACTCACCCTTGCTGAGCACAGCAGGTCATTGAAGCTCTTCCAGCGCTGCGCCCATGTGCACCGCCTCACATCATGGCTGCTGACATGGGCTGCCACATCCTCCCATGCCCTCTTTGTGAGATGTGGTGACCTCCTCCTCCCATCCCTTGGGACAAGGGTGTCCCTCCTGGCAGCCACCTCCTCCAGGAGGACTCATCAGACAAGCGGGAGAGGAGTGCCCACCCGACCCACCCACCCGCCTGCCCTGTCCAGCTGCACTCGAGCCCCTGGTGCCAGCTCAGGGAACCTCCGCCGTGGCAGCTCTCCAGGGGCTGCCCGGTCCATGTTAAAACCAGCCGCCCATGTCAGCGTTGGACCCAGAGGCTGACAGGCCCCTGCAAGGCCTTTCCTGGCCAGTACAGAGCCGCATTTCACACTGGACAGGCCCTCGTTTTCCAGCTCGTGTGAGACCACGATGAGGGCCCGATCGCGGGCAGGGGTCCAGCTCACAGCCGCTCCCCACTCGCCACACCCACCCAACAAAGGGGAGATCCAACCCACTGGGTTTCACCGGGATACAGTTCCACACACACTGGGTTTTACTGGGGTACAGTTCCACACACACTGGGTTTTACTGGGGTACAGTTCCACACACACTGGGTTTTACTGGGGTACAGTTCCATACACACTGGGTTTTACTAGGGTACAGTTCCACACACACTGGGTTTTACTGGGGTACAGTTCCACACACACTGGGTTTTACTGGGGTACAGTTCCACACACACTGGGTTTTACTGGGGTACAGTTCCACACACACTGGGTTTTACTGGGGTACAGTTCCACACACACTGGGTTTTACTGCAATACAGTTCCACACACACTGGGTTTTACTGGGGTACAGTTCCACACACACTGGGTTTTACTGGGGTACAGTTCCACACACACTGGGTTTTACTGGGGTACAGTTCCACACACACTGGGTTTTACTGCAATACAGTTCCACACACACTGGGTATTACTGCAATACAGTTCCACACACACTGGGTTTTACTGGGGTACAGTTCCACACACACTGGGTTTTACTGGGGTACAATTCCACACACACTGGGTTTTACTGGGGTACAGTTCCACACACACTGGGTTTTACTGGGGTACAGTTCCACACACACTGGGTTTTACTGGGGTACAGTTCCACACACAATGGGTTTTACTGGGATACAGTTCCGCACACACTGGGTCTTACTGGGGTACAGTTCCACACACACTGGGTTTTACTGGGGTACAGTTCCACACACAATGGGTTTTACTGGGGTACAGTTCCATACACACTGGGTTTTACTGGGGTACAGTTCCATACACACTGGGTTTTACTGGGGTACAGTTCCACACACACTGGGTTTTACTGGGGTACAGTTCCACACACACTGGGTTTTACTGGGGTACAGTTCCACACACACTGGGTTTTACTGGGGTACAGTTCCACACACACTGGGTTTTACTGGGGTACAGTTCCACACATACATTGGGTTTTACTGGGGTACAGTTCCACACACACTGATGTCGGGCGGAACCCCCGATATCACCCTGCCCTATTTCAATTTTCAGGTCAGTGGGATGTGCAGCCGTATCAGATCTGAGTGCACCGACCTGTCAACGGCCAATTGAGGTCATTGACAAAGTAATTAACGTAAATACTTTTGAAAGGTATTGATTGAAAGCTAGTTTATTTTGGCAAATAAATCTTGGATTTATCAGAAGCCGACATTAAGGTGCAGTTACAAAATGCTGTGGATGCTGGGAATCTGAATATAGAAACAGAGAATGCTGGAAATACCCACGGGTTGGACAGCAGCCCTAAGGTTGGCGGTCAGGCCGGGAGCCCGGGCGGGCTTCATAAAAAGCATCAAACCTCATCCACGGGCGGGACGAGGTTTCATGTAGGTTTATAAATTTTTAATAAAAGTGAAATTGAAACTGATGGACATGTCCCAAGTCATGTGACAGTTGCCAAATGAGGGGGCATGTCAGGGAAATTTTTTTTTTCTGTTTTCAATATTCTTTCATGTGTAGCCGATCTCCCTGAGGCAGCACTTAGCCTCAGGGAGATGAGTGCGTTCTTTCACGCGCATGTGCAAAAGAGCCCACCCTCAGCTGAGGGAATCCCCCTCTCCGCCCGCGCAGGGAGCGCATAGCGCTTCCTGTGCGGACATCACGCTGGGCGGGCCTTAATTGGCCCACCCACGTAAAATGGCGGCACACCCCCAATCGGGGGCGCTGATCGGGGGCGTGCCTCCCCACGCCCGCTCCTGCACTTCCCCCCCACAACGAGGGGGGGATAATTCTGCCCACTGTGTTTCACTGGGGTACAGCTCCACACACACTGGGTTTCACTGGGGTACAGCTCCACACACACTGGGTTTCACTGGGGTACAGCTCCACACACACTGGGTTTCACTGGGGTACAGCTTCACACACACTGGGTTTCACTGGGGTACAGCTCCACACACACTGTGTTTCACTGGGGTACAGCTCCACACACACTGGGTTTCACTGGGGTACAGCTCCACACACACTGTGTTTCACTGGGGTACAGCTCCACACATACTGTGTTTCACTGGGGTACAGCTCCACACACACTGTGTTTCACTGGGGTACAGCTCCACACACACTGGGTTTCACTGGGGTACAGCTCCACACACATTGGGTTTTACTGGGACACAGCTTCATTTCGGGGAGGCAGTAGTGGTCATATCACTGGACTAGTAATCCAGAGGCCCAGGCAAATGCTCCCGGGGACATGGGTTCAAGTCCCATTGTGGCAGCTGTGGAATTTAAATTGTTAATAACTCTGGAAGCCAGTCTCAGTAACGGTGACCATAAAACTATCATCGATTGTTGTAAAAACCCGTCTGGTTCACTCATGTCCTTTAGGGAATGAGATCTGTCGTCCTTACCCGGTCTGGCCGACATGTGACTCCAGACCCACAGCCATGTGGTTAACCCTTAACTGCCCCTCTGGAATGGTCTAGCAAGACACTCAGTCCAAGGGCAATTAGGGGTGGGCAATGCTGGCCTTGCAATCGATGCTCACATCCCATGGAATAACTTTTTTTTAAAATCGAAATAGAAGAAATGTAATAAGTCTTAAGCAGAAATGGAAGCTGAGGAAGGGGAAGGGGGAGAGGGGAAGAAATCTATGATGTAGGTGAAGACGGAAGAGATTAAATGACAAAAGGGATAAAGGTGCAAGGCTAAAGGAGATGGTAATGGGATAAGTAAAGGAACAAAAGCTCTTGATGAAAGATTGTTGACCTGAAACATTAACTTTCCTCTCTTCATAAATGCTGTCCAAGCTGTGGGTATTTCCAGCATTCTCTGTTTCTATACTTGGATTTCCAGCATCCACAGCATTTTGCAGCTGCACCTTAATGTTGGCTTCTGATAAACCCAAGATTTATTTGCCAAAATAAACTAGCTTTCAATCAGTACCTTTCATAAACTCAAGACAAATGAGGGTGTTAGCTGGCTGATCAGTGTTTAACAAACCGTTTATTATTTGTTAGTCACAGACTGAACTGAAACAAAGATAAAAAGAAAATCTCAAATGGAAACTAATGCTGTCAGAAAATGGAAATGTCAAAATATCACTTGGTAATCGTCACCTCCCAGTTAAACAGGCGGTGGTTTGGTCCATTGGGATTCTATAGACCAGAAATGAATGGGAAGGATTTGGGTCCATTGTGGTTCATGGGTCAGTTGTGGTTCAGTTGATGGCACTCCCAACCTTGGAGTCTGTAGGCTCTGGGTTCAAGTAGCGTACCAGGACTCTGACACCAGACTCCAAGCCAACACTATCATTGTGGCACCAGGACAAAAACATGCTGGAAAAGCTCCAGCAGACCTGACAGCATCCGTGGAGAGGAAGACGGAGTTAACGTTTCGAGTCCGTCTGACTTTTCTTCAGCTGTGAAGGTTTCCAGCGCCCGCAGTAGTTTGCCACCATCACTGCGGCGCTGAGGAAGCGCTGCACTGTTGGCGGTGCCGTCTTTCAGGTGAGATCTTAAATTGAAGCCCCACCCACTCACGCACGTGGGCATAAAAGATCCCGTGCCACCTTTTTGAAGGAGACCACGGGATTTCTCCCCAGTTTTTGTTTTGCCACGTGCCAGTCTGTAGCTTGTTTTTGCTTCCAGACCACGCTGGCCTTTATTCTGCTTTTAACGCCTACTCTGGATCAATGCTTTTTATCTTTACTACAGCTATTACCACTCGCTTTGCCTCTAGTTCAATGACAGCTTTGATATTTAATCTCCCCCTCCTTCTAACCTATCCCAGACCTTCCCTTTTGCTCCACCTGTCCCTCCCCTCTTTATCAACAGCACAAAACCCACATTTCTACCTCTCATCAGTTCCGAAGGGGAGCCAAACAGACTCATCACGTTCCTCTGTTTCTCTCCACATGCACTGAAGAGCTGCTGAGCTTATCCAGCACTTTCTATTTTTATTTCAGTTCACCGGCTTCCTGGCAAACATTAATTCCTTAATCGCTATCGCTAAAAACAGATTACTTGACCGTTGGAACATTGCTGTTTGTGGGAGTTACTGTAAGCAAATTGGTTACCACATTTCCTGCATTACAATACTGACTGTATTTCGCAAACACGTGGCTGTAAACTGCTCTGGGATATCCTGAGATTGTTGGCTGAGAGGGAATGAGGAGGGGTTTAGCCCAATGAGATTTTTCAGAGTGGGGGATGAATGAAAATTCCAATGGGTTTATATGAACTTGGATTTGTTAAGACTAGATTTGCTCATGAATTGGAGAGAATAAGAGAAAGGGATGGAACAAGGAGTTGGTTCAGACAGATGGGCTATCATTGCTTCTTCTTCAGCAATGCCAGAGACATTAAATGGAAGAACTGTCTGCCTGGGCAGGGGGATGTTAAAGATCTCATGGCACGATTCAGCAAAGAGCCAACATTTCACCCTCAACCTACCTACAACACCAATTTTCTAATCGTCTCGATGCTGTTTGTTGTGATCTTACTTTGTGCAAATAAACTGCCCCCTATCTAGTGTGATGAGAGAGATGTTTTATATATTATTTTGGGATCATTTTGGTATTGTGTGTAGGTAAAGAAAGGTGGGTGTGTGTGCGTGCGTGTGTGTGTGAGTGTGTGTGTGTGTGTGAGTGTGTGAGTGTGTGTGCATGCGTGCGTGTGTGTGCATGTGTGTGTGCGTGTGTGTGTGTGTGAGTGTGAGTGTGTGTGCGTGTGTGTGTGTGTGAGTGTGAGTGTGTGTGCGTGCGTGTGTGTGAGTGTGTGTGTGTGGGTGTGTGTGTGTGTGTGAGTGTGTGTGCGTGCGTGTGTGTGAGTGGGTGTGTGAGTGTGTGAGTGTGTGTGCCTGTGTGAGTGTGTGTGAGTGTGTGAGTGTGTGTGTGTGCGTGTGCGTGTGTGTGTGCATGTGTGTAGGGTTAATTAAATAGCGGGGAGGTTACTAGAGACAAGTTGTCTGTGAGGGCTAAGAGATGAAAAGTTAAATGTGTTAGGTTGATGCATTTGTCATGAGAGGTTATGGTGAGGTTGAGTTACAAGTAATTAGGGTGGATTAAAATTTGCTTTGTGAGGTAAGGGTGAAACTTAGTTTTTCAGCTGTTGAATTTCAAAAGGGAATTCAGAAATGAGAAGGAACATTTGCATCTTACAAAGGCTTCATGAGTAAACCGGGGAAGATATATTAAATGTTATTGGCCTGAAAGTAGAGACAAAATAGAAAACATGAAAGATTTTTATATTTGGAGATGCTGAGTTGAAAAGAGGTGTTTGAGGGCAATGGAATTTGAGATGAAAGAAGGAAACAGATATTTCAGGAAAGGTGTTTAACTGGGTTGGGTGGTGACCGTGAGAGAAAAGCCCTGAAGAACAGTGTGTGAGCCATGGAAAAAGCTGTGAAAGTGTTGAATTGGAGGCAGCCACACCCAGAATTAAACCAGGAAAGTCTGTGTTTTGGGAAACAGTTTGTTTCTGAACCTCTTTTGGAATTCTCCGTCAGAGTGTGTGCGTTTGAGAAGTCGTGTGGTGTACCTTTATTAATGTGATAATAATTCCTTGATTTGGGTAATATTATTGGATTTTTATGGTTAAAATCTGAGGGTTGCTGCCCAGATGATAGTTTAATTGTGTACTTTTGACCAAGCAGGATTTTTAGGGGTTGTCCTGTAAGACCGTTTTAACTGCGTAACTTTAATCTTGTTTGTTTAAGTTGTTTTTTAATAAATCTTTTAACGTTTAAAATTCGAAAGGTGTTACTGGAGTTCAGTGTTTTTGGGGTCAGTAGCTCTTCCTCCTTGTTTTCAAAATGTTTTTTAAAAGGTTAATGATCAGTGAGACAGGCTTCACTCTGGGGTCTGCCTTGCTCAGCAATAGCATCAGCTGTAATGATAACCCTGCGTAACAACAGCCCCTGCACATCCAAATAGTCAACGATGTGACAGTTCGGGAGACGTTTGACTGTATAAATGAAACTATTAGCAATTCTGAACGTTTCCAAAGTTAAGTTCCAGCTCTTTGTGATGTTAAATTTAAAAAAACCAAGATAGACAGGCCTTCTGCCAAATCCAACCTGCATCCCACTGAGCAGACATTAAAGGCTAGGCACTTTACAGCCTTCTGGGCTGAATATTGAATTCAACAACTTTAGATCTTAAACTCCCCCTCCCCCCATCCCCACCCCGTTTCTTTTCCCCCCCCCACCCGCCTTTTTTTTCAATAATTTATATAGATTCTTCTTTCCCCACCTATTTCCATTATTTTTAAATCTAAAACTAAAACCTTTAGTCTTTCCACCCCACCCCCACTAGAGCTGTACTTTGAATATCCTGTCTTGCATTCTTAATTACCACCACCTTCAACACCTCTTTGACCCTTTTGTCTCTGACATCTTTTGATTATCTGCTCACACCACACCCTCAATGTGTCTCTTCCCCCCCACCCACCTTAAACCAATTTATATTTCTCCCTTGTTGAAACTATGCTTCAGTTCTGCTGAAGGGCCATGAGGGCTCGAAACGTTGACTGATTTCTTCTCCACCAATGCTGCCAGACTTGCTGAGTTTTTCCAGGTAATTCTGTTTTTATTTTGTATTAAAGGCTGTAATACTGGTCAGAGACCTTCGAGGCAAAGACCCTCTCACCTTGAGCAGCAAACCAACCCCCACCCTTCCCACTGCACAGCGCTCCACATCTACCCCTATAATTTTCTGCGCATCCTAATTCTTGAGTGGAAAATTTTGAAGGGGGGGGGTGGGGAATGGCCCAGCCTATGACAATGTGCCCCCATCACACCCCCCACAACACTCTGTGTGCGACTATGTCCGTGTAGCCATGTACATGTCCACCTGTATTTTGTATGTGTGCCTGTCCATGTGTGTCTGTGTATCTTTGAGTATATGTGACTATATATAAGCATTATTATGTGTACATGTGAGTGTGTACACGTGTGACTGCATGTAAGATTGTGTGCAAGTTTGTGAAAGTGTAGGTGTGTGTACGGTATGAGTATATCCATCTGTCCAAACATGCATGTACGTATGTGTATGTGTGTGTCTGTGTGCAAGTGTATATGTATGTTTGAGTGTGTATGTTTGTATATAACTGTGTATACGTGTGAGTATATGTCTGCTTGAGTGTCTGGGAGGCAATCATTCAAAGTGCTAGGGCAGGTTGAGAAAGCAGCTAATAAAGCCTACAGTATCCTGGGCTTTATAAATAGGGGCTTAGAGTACAAAAGCAAGGAAGTTATGTTAAACCTGCATGAAACGCTGGTTCAGCCTCAACTGGAGTATTGTGTCCAGTTTTGGGAACCATGCTGTAGGGAGGGTGTGAAGGGATTACACAGAGTGCAGAAACAGCTCATGTCAGTCGTCCCAGGGATGAGGAACTTCACTTACGATAGATTGGAGAAGTTGAGACTGGGGTCTCAGCTTGTTTTCCTTAAGGGAAGAGAAGGTGGAGGAGGGATTTGATAGAGATATTCAAAATGATGAGGGGGCTGGACAGAGTAGGTAGGGAGAAACTGTTCCCATTGGTGTTTGGAGAACCAGAGGAGACTGGTTGAAGATGATTGGCAAAAGAAGCAACAGCAAAACTTGTTAGGCAGTGAGCTGTTAGGATCTGGAATGCACTGCCTCAGAGTGTGTTGGAGTTGGATTCAATTGAAGCCTTCTAAAGAAAATTGGATAGATATCTGGGAATTTAAAAAAGAGGTCTACAGTGAGAAGGTATGTGAGAGGGACTATAGGTTTTGCTCTTACAGGCACGGACATAACAGACCAAATGGTCTATTCCTGTGAAATAACCATTCTATGATTTTACGATTCTATGTCTGTGTATGAGTGTGTGACTGTGTGAGTGAGAGTGAGTGTGTGACAGTGTGTGTGTATGTATACGTATGTGTAAATCTGTCAAATGTGTGTGTCAGTGGTTTGTGTGAATGAGTGTGTGAGTGTTAGTGAGTGGGTGTGTATGTATGTGCGTGTGAGTGAGTGTTAGTGAATGAGTGTGTTTGAGTGAGTGAGTGTGCTCGTGTGAGTGAATGTGTGTGAATTAGTGTGTCTGAGGGAATATAAGTGTGTGTGTGAGTGAGCGTGAGTGAGCGTGAGTGTGTGTGAGTGCATGTTAGTGAGTTAATGAGTGTGCATGTGTAAGAGTGTGTATGAGTATGTGTGAGAGTGTGTGTGTGTGTGAGAGTGTGTGTGTGTGAGAGTGTGTGTGTGTGAGAGAGTGTGTGTGTGTGTGAGAGTGTGTGTGTGTGTGTGAGAGAGTGTGTGTGTGTGACAGTGTGTGTGTGTATGAGAGTGTGTGTGTGTGTGAGTGTGAGAGTGCGTGTGTGTGTGTGAGAGAGTGTGTGAGAGTGTGTGTGTGTGTGAGTGTGTGTGTTTGTGTGTATGTGTGAGAGTGTGTGTGTGAGTGTGTGTTTGTGTGTGTGTGTGAGAGAGTGTGCGTGTGTGTGTGTGTGAGTGTGTGTGTTTGTGTGTGTGTGTGTGTGTGAGAGTGTGTGTGTGTGTGTGTGTGTGTGAGAGTGTGTGAGTGTGTGTGTGAGAGAGTGTGTGCGTGAGAGTGTGTGTGTGAGACTGTGTGTGAGAGTGATGTGTGTGTGTGTGAGTGTGCCTGTGTGAGAGTGTGTGTGAGAGTGTGTGTGTGTGTGTGTGTGAGTGTGTGTGTGAGATTGTGTGTGTGTGTATATGTGTGTGTGAGTGTGTGTGTGTGAGAGAGTGTGTGTGTGTGTGTGAGTGCGTGTGTGTGTGTGTGTGTGAGAGAGTGTGTGTGTGTGTGTGAGAGAGAGTGTATGTGAGTGTGTGTGTGTGAGAGTGTGTGTGTGTATGTGAGTGTGTGCATGTGAGTGTGTGTGTGAGAGTATGTGTGTGAGTGTGTGTATGTGTGTGTGTGAGTGTGAGTGTGTGTGTGTGTGAGAGAGTGTGTGTGTGTGTGTGAGTGTGTGTGTGTAAGTGTGTGTGTATGTGAGTGTGTGTCTGTGTGTGTGTGTGTGTGTGTGAGTGTGTGTGAGAGTGTGTGTATGTGTGAGTGTGTGCATGTGTGAGTGTGTGTGAGAGTGTGTGAGTGTAAGTGTGTGTGAGAGTGTGTGTCTGTGTGTGTGTGTGTCTGTGAGTGTGTGTGTGTGAGTGTGTGTCTGTGTGTGTGAGTGTGTGTTTGTGAATGTGTGTGTGTGAGTGTGTGTCTGTGTGTGTGAGTGTGTGAGTGTGTGTGTGAGTGTCTGTGTGTGTGAGTGTCTGTGTGTGAGAGTGTGTGTGTGTGAGTGAGTGTGTGTGTGAACATATGTATGCCAATTTGTTGCATGCATGTCTGAGAGACAGACACTAAACCCTATCTGCGCCATATATATATATTATATATAATATGTATATATATATATGTATAAATAGAAAGTTTGTTTCCAACAGAACAGTTACATCACTCACATGCACAAATATTTCATTGATCTCTGACCTGTAATATAAATTGCTTTTGGACAGAAGGCTTCTTCCTAAGGTTGTGGAATGTGGTTTCTGTTTTAATGTTGACTTCTCCAAAAGGTCTCATATAAAGCTACTAAACGTGACACCCAGACAGGACTACAATATACCCTCGTTACAACACAGGCTCTACTTCCCCATCCTGTTCCTGTTCACAGAAGAAAAGCAGTTTCTGTAAGCGAGGGAGCATCTTCAACGATTTGAAAGGCACCATTGGATTTATTTGAGAAATGGGATAATTTATCAAGAAGACCGACTATTGCTTTGTTCCACAATGCTCACTGGAGACCCACACAATCTGCTCCTGCCAACTGTAAAAAGACAGAAAACACCAGGCTAAAACCAACAGCTGAATTTATTTACAAGAAAAAGTGATTACATAGGAGTAAATGATTGTGAAACAAACCTAGCTCTGTAGATACATTTAAAAACACAGGGATTAAATCTGTCCACAAAAGTATAAATAATATCTTCACAACGCATTTCTCACGCTGTCCAATGACAAGAGCTTCATAGACATCCTCTTGTAATGGCTGCTCTGGCTGTACCAAGTCTGGATACTACCTTACACGCCAGTGAAGAATAAACTGATGAAGCAGGCCAAACCAATACCTTCACACTGTACCATCTCCCTGCACCTCCAAGACAGAAAACAAGATTGCCTTAGTACTGGACTGAGCTGCCAGCCATGAAGCTAGATCCATGGTGGAGTGAAGGGGTAATGAGGTTTAGGGGAGGGAATTCCAGAATTTAAGACCCTGACAGCTGAAGATACAGCCACCAGTGGTGGGTGGATGTAGTGGAGGATTGGAGACATTGAGCACAGAGATCTCAGGGGGTTGTAGGACTGGGTGTGCTTACAAGGCTATGGAAGAGACAAGGCTGTAGAGAGATTAGAACAGGAGGATGAGAATTTTACAATGAGGCTTTGGTGATTTGGAGGCCAATGTAGATCAGCAAGCTACCCTGCTAAAGATCAGGCTGTGTACTCACTATTCCTCCTTCACCTCTCTACTGTCTTCCATTATCAATTACTCCTTCATTCCCAGTGTCCCAATCTTCCCTAGCTTCACCTGATCTCCCTGAATGTGCCACAGGTATCCATTCTCAGTTCTATTTTGTTCATCCTTTGTTGCTATCCCTAAACATTAGCCGCATTGTAAGCAGCATAGCTGGAAATGTAACATTATGAAGAGATATCGTTAGATTAACTGAATTGGCAAAACTGTGGCAAATGGATTTCAATATTGGCAAATGTGAGGTCATTGACTTTGGGCCTAAAAAGTATAAGACAGGGGACTTCCCAAAAACTAGAAACAGTTGAGGTCCAAAGAGACTTGGGGGGGGTCGAGGGACACAGATCATTAAAGTATCATGAACAGATACAGAAAATAATTTAAAATGCTAATGGAATTCTGGCCTTTATATCCAAAGGACTAGCATACAAGGGGGTAGAAATGTTGCTTCAGCTGTACAAAGTCCTGGTTAGACCACACAGAACCGCAGAATCATTACCGCGCAAGAGGAGGCCATTCGGCCCATTGTGTCTGCACCATCTCCTCGTAACCCTGCACAATCTTCCTTTTCAAATAACAGCCTAATTCCCTTTTGAACGATTTGATTGACCTGCCTCCACTACAGTCTCAGGCAGTGCATTCCAGACTCTAGCCACTCACTGTGTGAAAGAGTTTTTCATCATGTCACAACTGCTTCCTTTACTAATGACTTTAAATCTGTGCCCTCTCGTTCTCAATCCTTTCATGAACGGGAACTGTTCCTCCCTATCTACTCATGATTTTGAATACTTCTATCAAATCTCTTCTCAACTTTCTCTTCTCCAAGAAAACAGTCCTAACTTCTCCCAATCTATCTTCATAACTGTAGTTCCTCATGCCTGGAACCATTCTCATGAATTTTTCTGTACTCCCTACAACGCCTTCACATTCTTCCTAAAGTGTGGTGCCCAGAACTTTATGCAATGCTCCAGCTGAGGCCAAACTAGTGACTTATACAAATTCAACGTAACCTCCTGGCTCTTTTACTCTATGCCCCTAATAATAAAGCCCAGGATACTGTGCGCTTTATTAACTGCTCTCTCCACCTGTCCTGTCACCTTCAATGACTTATTCACATATACACCCAGGTCCCTTTGCTCCTGCACTCCCTTTAGAGTTCTACCCTTTATTTTATATTTTCTGTTCACATTCTTCCTATCAAAATGAATCACTTCACATTTCTCTGCACTGAACTTCATCTGCCACCTGTCCACCCCCACTCCACCAACTTGTCCATGTCATACAGTCATAGAGTCATAGAGGTCTACAGCACAGAAAAAGGCCCTTCGGCCCATCGAGTCTGTGCTAGTCAAACAAGTACCTAACTATTCTAATCCCATTTTCCAGCACTCGGCCCATAGCCTTGTATGCCATGGCATCGCAAGTGCACATCCAAATACTTCTTAAATGTTATGAGGGTTTCTGCCTCTACCACTCTTTCAGGCAGTGAGTTCCAGATTCCCACCACCCTCTGGATGAAAAAATTCTTCCTCTCATCCCTTCTAAACCTCCTGCCCCTTACCTTAAATCTATGCCCCCTGGTTATTGATCCCTCCACCAAGGGGAAAAGCTCCTTCCTGTCTACCCTATCTATGCTCCTCATAATTTTATACACCTCAATCATGTCCCCCCTCAATCTCCTCTGCTTCAGGGAAAATAACCCCAGTCTATCCAATCTCTCCTCATAGCTAAAACTCTCCAGCCCAGGCAACATCCTGGTAAATCTCCTCTGCACTCTCCCTAGTGCAATCACATCCTTCCTATAATGCAGATTCCAGAACTGCACGCAAATGTCCTTTCAAAGTTCTACACTGTCCTCCTCACAGTTCACAATGCTTCCAAATTTTGTACCAACTGCAAACTTTGAAATTGCGCCCTGTACGCCACAATTAAGGTAATTAATAAAAATCAGGAAAAGCAAAGGTCCCAACACTGAACCCCCGGGGAACTCCATTGCAAACCTTCCTCCAGCCCGTCAAACATCCATTAGCCACTACACTGTCTCCTGCCACTCAGCCAATTTCATTTCCATGTTACTCCTGTCCCTTTTATTCCATGAGCTGTAACTTTGCTCACAAGTCTGTTGTGCGGCACTGTATCAAACGCTTCAAACGCCTTTTGGAAGTAAAGTGCTGGATCAGTGTGGAAAGTTGGAGTGCTGTGAGTTGCTCTGGGCACCACACCTTAGGAAGGATATATTGGTGTTGGAGGGAACGCAGTGTAGATTTGTCAGAATGTTACCTGGACTCCAGAGGTTATGAGGAAAGGTTACACAGACTAGCATAATATCCCTGGAATGTAGGAGGTTAAGCGGTGATCTGATTGAAGTTTTCAAGATATTAAGGGAAACGGAGAGGGTAGATAGAGAGAAACTGTTTCCACTGGTTGGGAAATCTAGAACTGGGGGCACTACTTTAAACTGAAAACCAGAGCTTTCATGGCTGAGATTAAGGAAACAAGGAATGGTAGAAGTTTGCTCTATTTGCAAATGGCAATTGATGTCAGATTAATTGTTAATTTTAAAACTGAGGTTGATAGATTTTTGTTGGCCAAAGATATTAAGGGATAATGGGCAAAAGTGGGTATAAGGAGTTTGATCGCATATCAGCTATGATCTCAAGAATTCTACTTCTTGGTCAATGATATTGACCCAAAGGCAATTGTCGTATTTCCAATGTCAAAGCTTCTAAGTTGAAATGTTCTTTTGTGGATTCTGTAACCACTGGTTATGGCACCAGACTTACAATCCAGAAATTCTTGCTAAAACAGAGAGACAGGCAACGAATAGTGGGGTACTGCGGGGGTCAGTGCTTGGGTCCCAGCTATTCGCAATGTATATCAATGATTTAGAAGAGGGAACCAAATGTAATATTTCCAAGTTTGCTGATGACACAAAACTTGGTGGGAATGTGAGCGATGAGGACGGTGTTAAGAGGCTTCAAGGTGATTTAGACAAGTTGAGTGAATGGACAAATACATGGCAGGCGCAGTATAATGTGGATAAGTGTGAAGTTATCCACTTTGGTAGGAAAAACAGAATGGCAGAGTATTATTTAAATGGTGGTAGATTGGGAAATGTTGATGTACAAAGGGACCTGCGTGTCCTTATACACCAATCACTGAAAGCCAGCACGCAGGTGCAGCAAGGAGTTAAGAAGGCAAATGGTATGTTGGCCTTCATTGCGAAAGGACTTGAGTACAGGAGCAGGGATGTCTTACTGCAGTTGTGCAGGGCCTTGGTGAGACCACGCCTGGAGTAGTGTGGGCAGTTTTGGTCTCCTACCCTAAGAAAGGATATACCTGCCAGAGACGGAGTGCAGTAAAGGTTCACCAGGCTGATTCCTGGGATGGTAGGATTATCGTATGAGCAGAGATTGGGTTGACAAGACTTGTATTGGCTGGAGTTCAGAAAAATGAGAGGGGTACACGGAGTCCATGGTGTTGAGAGTAGAATATTAGCATGGATAGAGGATTGTCTAACTAATGGAAGACAGAGAGTTGGGATAAGGAGGGCATTTTCAGAATGGCAGCCTGTAACTAGTGGAGTGCCACAGGTATCAGTGCTGAGGCCACAATTATATACAATATATATTAATGACTTGGATGAGGGAAGTGAATGCACTATCACCGAGTTTGCAGATGACACAAAAATAGGTGGGAAGGCAAGTGGTGAGGATGACACAAAGAGTCTGCAGAGGGATATAGACAGGTTAAGTGAGTGGGCAAAAACTTGGCAGATGGAATATAATGTGGGAAAATGTGAGGTTATGCACTTTGGCAGGAAGAATAGAGGAGCTGAATATTATTTAAATGGAGAAAGACTGCAGAAAGCTGCAGCACAGAGGGATTTGGGGGTCCTCGTGCCTGAATCACAAAAAGTTAACATACAAGTTCAGCAGGTAATAGGGAAGGCAAATGGAATGTTGGCCCTTATTTCAAAGAGAATGGAGTATGAAAATAGGGAAGTCTTGCTAAAACTATTCAAAGCACTAGTTAGACCACACTTAGAATACTGTGAACAGTTTTGGTTCCCTTATCTGAGGAAAGATATACTGGCATTGGAAGCAGTCCAGAGAAGGTTCACTAGGTTGGCTCCGGGTATCGAGGGATTTTCTTATGAGGAGAGGTTGAGTAGGTTGGGCCTGTGCTCATTGGAGTTTAGAATAATGAGAGGCAACCTTATTGAAATATATAAGATTCTTAGGGGGCTTGACAGGGTAGATGCTGAGAGGTTGTTTCCCCTTGTGGGAGAGTCTAGGGCCAGAGGGCATAATCTCAGAGTAAGGGGTCGCCCATTTAAGACAGAGATGAGGAGGAATTTCTTCTCTCAGAGGGTAGTGAATCTGTGGAATTCTTTACCGCAGAGGGCTGTAGAGGCTGGGTCTTTAAGTATATTCAAGGCTGAGATGGACAGATTTTTAATCAGTAAGGGAATCAAGGGTTATGGGGAAAAGACAGGAAAGTGGAGTCGAGGATTATCAGATCAGCCATGATCTGATTGAATGGTGGAGCAGATTCGTTGGGCTGAATGGCCTACTTCTGCTCCTACGTCTTATGGTCTTATGGAAACATATAAAATTCTGACAGGGCTAGACTGTAAGACAATTAGTTGAGTTCATAACGCATACATACGTACATACATTCAAACACAGAGGCCTGTTCTCTGCAAACAAAAGGAATATGTTCAAGCCTTGTGCCTTTTTTGAACTATTCGGGAACTTAGGGAGCTTTTAGTCCCCTGTTGCTTTCTCCATGGTAATGTGTCGGCCAATCAATGATCCCCAGACTGGATGCAGGGGTGATATTTCCTCTGGCTGGGGGGGTCTAGAACAAGGGGTCACAGTTTCAGGATACGGGGTGGACCATTTAGGACTGAGATAAGGAGAAACTTCTTCACTCAGAGGGTGGTGAACCTGTGGAATTCTCTACCCCAGAGAGCTGTGGAGGCCAAGTCACTGAATATATTTAAGAAGGAAATAGATCGGATTCTAGACTCTAAAAGTGTTAAGGGGTATGGGGAGAGAGCAGGAGTATGGCATTGAGATAGAGGATCAGCCATGATAGTACTGAATGGTGGAGCAGGCTTGAAGAGCCGAATGACCTATTCCTGCTCCTATTTTCTATGTTTCCATGTTGCTGAAGCTTTTCATCTTGCACTCATCAGGACAAACACAAGAATGCCAAATTTCAAATAATCACAACAATTTATACTACAGGAGTAAAGGGTGCTGATTGGTTGGCAAGGTGACTCTGATTGGCTGACACATTACCATGGAGAAAGCAACAGGGGACTAAAAGCTCCCTAAGTTCCTGAGTAGCTCAAAAAAGGCACAAGGCTTGAACATATTCCTTTTGTTTGCAGAGAACAGGCCTCTGTGTTTGAATGTATGTATGTATTTATGCATCACAAGCTCAACTAATTGTTTTCAATCGGTTGTTAGTGTAGCTATTAGCGCACTCAGAATTGTTTAGCAAGTGCTGCCCAATCGATGAATCACGATGAACAGTAGACATTTTGTTTTGTCTTTGCAAGTACTGGCTGGTTAACTACAGTCTATACTCTGCCACGATCCAGAAATTGTGAACTCAAATCCCATCCTGGCTTGTTGGAAAACTCAATATGGCAAAGCTGGTCACTTGTGGCCAGGGTCACATACAGGATGACCACAAAAACTGGCCATTGCTGCAAAAACCTAAGTGACTCACTAAAGTTTTTGGGTGACAGGAACCAACCACATCACCACAGCTCCGACCTTAAGTGGATGGGTGATAAATATTATCCCCATGCCAAGAATTAAACGTAGCTTGACTGTGGGAAAACTAAAGTCACCCAGCCCGCAATGGGGAGCCAATCTCGGCCTCCGATTCTGATCCATTGACCAGTCTGCCCAGGTCAAACCAACCCTGAGTCAGCTTTCCATCTCCACATCTGGTCTCAGCCATTCACCAAAAATAGCCTTATTTCTGTCTCTGCAAAGCCCTGCCTCATTTCCTGACCCCGCCACCATTACCAAAAAAACCTCATTTCCTGTGTGATGAATTCTCCAAAGGTTTCCTGATCTTTCCATTGAAGTTCTAGATGATCACTGTTTTTAATGAAATGTATCACATGGTCCAAGGGAGGCGTGGGGTGGGGGAGGGGGTTGCTGGTTCCAGCTCCAATGTACCAAACAAGGGTGGAATTTGGTCTTTTTTCGCTTTAACATCCTCCACAAAGGGATGACCCTTCTTCTGCAGAATGTCTACTCGGGTGAGTTACCAGAGAACCTCCAGCAGTCCAATCTTGCACTAGTAGGGGAGCCTCTATAATATTCTTGACCTTTTGTGCTAACACAGAATATTCCCAGAGTCTACTGAGGTAAGGAAACACTAACTTTATCAAGAAACATCTTACAGCGGCTTCACCTTGCCACGAGGTTCAACAAGAGAGAGCAAGGTCATGTGGCATTGCATCACTTCCTGTGACGGTGAGTACCGTGTCTCATTAGCATATCACACAGTTAGAATTTACCCCTTATACTACAGCCTCCAGGACAGGAGGGGGAGACACTTATTGGAGCGAAGGGGTTGGACGTAGTCAGACAGAGAGTCAGTGCTTTGCCCCCATGTCGCACAGTGTACTGCGTGGGGGACGTTAACCCTCTTTCGGTGCTGCCAATTAGTATTGACTTTACTGCAACCTGCTGTTGCATCAATCCCTTTAAAAGAAAGAAGGACTTGCCTATCTATGGCAACCTTCACAACCTCACAACAGCCAATCAGGTACTTTTTGGAGTGTAGTCACTGTTGAAATGCAGGAAATGAAACAACCAATCTGTGCTCAGCAAGTTCCCACAGTCAGCAATGTGATGGTCACCAGAAAATTCGTTTCTTGTGATGTTGATTGAGGGATAAATATTGGCCAGGACACCGGGGAGAACCTCCCTACTCTTCTTCAACATAGTGCCCTGGGATCTTTTACATCTACCATAATAATCAGCGTTATATCTCACAATGTGGAATAAACCCATCGAGGTACACCTCACAATGCAGAGGCACAGAATCGATTTCGATCACTAAGACTGAATGTTGGCTTTGGGAGGAAACGTTGTTGTTTTAAGAGCTTTGGGCTTTATTTTTAATCATTGTTCTTTGATTTTTACAGTGACAGAGAACTGGGAAACCCTTAAAAAGAAGTACGCGGGAATCTGATTAAATTACTCAGCATCTCAGACGGCATCTGTAGAGAGGGAAACAGTTCATATTTCAGGCCAATGACCCTTCCGTCAGATCTGAGAAAGGTTAGAGGCCGTAACAGGTTCCAAACAAATGCAGAGGCAGAAAAAAGCAAGAGAGGGGGAAGGGCAAAAGGAAAGAGCTGTAATAGGAGGCAAGGCAGGAGAGATTAAATGCCAAAGCGGATGATGGTACAAGGTACAAGGTGAAAGGAAATGGTAATGGGACAAGTGGAGATGGGGATAGAGAAGGTGTGAATGGCGACAGCAGAATCAGTATTAATAGCTGCTGCCTGATTAAAAGGGGTAGAGGTTACGATCTGAAATTGTAGGACTCAGTGTTGAGACCTGTACGGCTGCCAATTGCCTAATCGAACGATGAGCTGCTGCCTCTTGGGCTTACATTGGGCTTCTTCGGGACAGAGCAGGAGACTGAGAACGGAAAGGTCAGAGTGGGAGTGGGGCGGAGAATTAAAAGGACAGTGGGGGAGCCAGAAGCTCAGGGTCACTTTGAAAAGAGCTCAGTTCGAGAACCATCAGCCATGGCCATATTGAATGGCGGAGCAGGCTCGAAGGGCCGAATGGCCTACTCGTCTTCTAGTTTCTATGTTTATAGAAACATAGAAATTAGGAGCAGGAGTAGGCCATTCGGCCCTTCGAGCCTGCTCCGCCATTCATTATGATCGTGGCTGATCATCCAACTCAATAGCCTGCTCCCGCTTTCTCCCCCTATCCTTTGATCCCTTTTGCCCCAAGAGCTATATCTAACTCCTTCTTGAAAACATACAATGTTTTGGTCTCAACTACTTTCTGTGGTAGCGAATTCCACAGGCTCACCACTCTCTGGGTGAAGAAATTTCTCCTCATCTCATTGTAAGAGAGCCAGTTTTTATACCCTCTGAACCTGGCCTCTGAGAACCTGTTTAAGCCAGTTATCTAATTAACTAATTGTAGCTGCAAGCAGAGCCTGTATAAACCCTATTTGAAACCGGGCCCAAAACTCACTTCCTTCCAACCCAAACAGCAGCTTTTAATTACTAAATTAAAGAAAGACAGGACTTTAGACAGAAATTAATCCTTAAATTCCCTCAGGCACCAAACTCCAACTTCAGCACTCTACTGCAACCCAACGCAGCGCTCCAGTGCAGACAAAGTCAGCACTGTAAGAGAGCCAGTTTTTATACCCTCTGAATCTAGCCTCTGAAAACCTGTTCCTACGCCATGATCTTAATGAATGGTGGAGCAGGCTCGAGGGGCCGAGTGGCCTCCTCCTGCTCCTAATTGGTATGTTCCTAACCCTCTGCTGCTTTGAGTTCTACACTGTCGGCAGGATGTTGAGGCGTTGGAGAGAACCTAGTGCAGGCTTCACTGGGACACTGCCCAGTTTGAGGAAATACAAAAGCCTTGAAAAATTGAGCTTTTTTTACGTAAAAGCAGCATAAACATGGTTAATGTGTATAAAATTTGGAAAGAGTGGGACGGTGTAGATAGAAGCAGATTATTCCCGGCGTTTGAGGGGGTCAAGAAAGAGAGACTAAAGGTGAAAGAGGACATTTATAACAGAGGGAGGAGTGAACTCTTCTCTCCCTGAGCGATCGCATAAGGTGCAAAATGGCTGCCAGACAGTCACTGTTTATCCCAAAGTGTTTGTGTCAAGATTCCGCAGTTCGAGTGGAAATTCCCCTAATCTCCTTCACCACTAACATCAGAGCGGGCTTTAAACCCAATAGTAAGGGGCAGGATTTCCCGAATGGTGGGGTTTCCCGTGCCGCTATCCAAGGAGTCAGGAGGGAATGTAGCCCCTTTGGGTGAGGGTGGGGGGGTGGTGGGGGGGTGCAAAGGGGGGGTCCTTGAGGAGGCATCCCCCACTTCCACCCCCTCCCACCCCACCCCTGAGTCTCCGAGCCCTGCTGGGGTTCGCCCCCCACCCCGCCACCCAACACAACGCCCCCCATCCCACACCCAGCAGCCTCGGGCGATCAATAATTAGCTGGGTAATGGGCTAGGGAGACACAGGTCCAAATCCCGCCACGGCAGCCGACGGAATTTAAATTCACTTCATCAAATCTGGAATTGAAAGTTTAAGGAGCTATTGTCCCCAGATTTGTACCCAGTGCAGGAGCGGGCGGGAGGAAAAGACCTTTTACCCGCAGGCTACAATGGCGGGTTTTCACACCGTGTCATCCCCTCCCCGCCTCAGACATCACGCAGTCAACGGGAAACGCGCCGAATCACTGGCGGGCGGCCAGCCTCCAATTGGCTCGTCGTTGCATTACCTCACCGCTTCCTCACGCAGGGCGCCATATTTAACCAGCAGCCGTGGGCACGCTCCTCAATGCTCGCAGCCCAGGGCTGCTCCGGTGAAGACATGGCCCCTAAAGCCAGGAAGAGTGCAGCTACCCCACCCCCCCCACCCCCGGTTCAGTGACACATCCCTGGGACACCTTCTGGACACCGTGGGTGCCCTTCGCAAAGTCCTCTACCCAGCTCTGACTGCAGGAGGCCCATCGGTCTCACCACTCCGGCTAGGGAAGCGGTGGCAGAGGTGGTCAGTGCCAATGCTGCACTCAAGAGGTCGGCCCATCCAGTGCAGAAAACAGATGAATGATCACATCCATGTCGGCAGAGTGACTCAACCATCTCAGCACTCTCAACTCACCCACTCACAGGCCCATCACACCCTCTCTGGCATCTCACTCACTGCCAGCTCAAGGGACATCACCACTCACTCTCTCTCACACTCACCCTCACATCTCCATCTGGCCTCATCTCCTCTGGAGGCTGCCTCCTCAGTCCATCCAGGGCTCCACTCAGCACACACGCACACGCCTGGCAACCTTCTCATTTGGCCGGGCATGCACCTTGCTCACACTCTCTCCATCTGTCTTTATGCAGGACAAGATTGCGCACAGTCACCGGGAGGGGTCCCAGACCAGGGCGGGGTGGAGTGCTGGACATCAAGGTCCTCACTCCGTTCGAGAATCGGGCGTTAGAGCTGGCCGGAGAGGACGTGGACCGTTCCTGCGGTGACGGTGAGGTCGGCGGCAAGCATCCACGTGAGGATCCTGCACCACATCATCCCTCTCTCAGTGTTACTGCCAGTGCACTGTTCTGTTCAACATGGCTGCCAAGCACTAATAATCTCCACTTTCTCTCTTAGGCAGACCTGACACGTTGGCTTCAGGCAGCTGTGACCCCTACTCCAGCGCTGAGAGCACCTCGGAGGAGGACCCTGAGGGAAGCACCCTTGAAGACCCGTCACGGTGCCCACCCACGCCCTCCACCAGCCCAGAGACGTACACCTCGATGGGACCTGGATGTAGAGCAGCCTGGGGATCACAATGTGGTGAGCACAGCACACAATCTGTTCCACAGCAGGGGGAGGCAGGGACATCCAAGATCGCTGGGGGACCGCTGGAGGAAAAGGATCTGCTGAATCTGAGTCAGATGATGAGCCTCTGGACTCGGTCCTCAATCAGTTGTTGGAGCTGCAGCGACAATCACACGACTATCAGGACGTCCACTGCACTCCTCAGATTACAAGGGACGATGGAGAAGTCCGTCCATCTTCAGGCTGAGGTGATAGCGCCAGCATTGCAACGCACCAAGGTTAACACTGGTAGGATGGTGGCTACCATGGAGACCTTGGTCCAGGACATCACTCCTGCACTGCTGCGCGGGCTGAACTCCATCACTGACGCCATAGTTGGTCTCCAACAGTGTGTGCGTGAGAGAGGCGAGGGGCAACTCGATCTCACTCCAGCTTCCTCTTCTCCTCACGGAGTCAGCCAGGAGCCCACGGGCACCTATAGGGAGGAGGACCAGCAGCTCAACACCCCAGGCCATCCACCCAGGCGACTCCGGGAATCTCCGGCCAATACAAACCCCCTCTTCCTGTGACCCCCCCATCATCTCCACTCCACAGGCCGAGGAGGGTGCACCTGCCCCACAGCAGGACACCCAAAGCAGGCCGGGGCCCTCCAGGTCTCGGCCCTCCAGTGGATGCCCGCTAAGGTCGCCACAGACAGAGCGTAGCAGCCAGTAGGCTGCCTCCACCTCCACTGTGGATGTCCGGGGAGCACCAAGACCTAGCGGCAGGGTTAGGAAAGTTAAGAAGATGTAGTTTCACAGCCTGGGCACAGGGGTTAATCACTTGTACATAATGTTCACTATTGTCAATAAACTCCCAAGAATGTCTCCCTGCCTTTGACTCCTTGTTCTGATGAGCAGTGTTCGTGTCACTCAGATGTGAAACCTTTCTGCACAAGATAAAGGCAGGTGTCTCAGTCCAGGGCCTCTTCCCTGTGTCTGTGCAGCCTTCAGACTAAAGTGATGGTCCAGCCTCACACTCCCTGGACACATTACTGATGCCTGCCCCTCGACGGTGCTGGTCATTGCTGCCAGAATGTAGTGGGCAGGCGTCACAGAGTTCCCTCATTCTCTCTGTGTGGCTCTCAGCACCTTTAAGGTGGGGCTGGGCCCCATCTCTTCAGCATCTGTGACCAGCGATGCTGTGCTCCTGAAGGGCTCAAAGGATCAGGTGCGTGTAAAGTCTCACGGCTGCGCCTCTATGATACGACCCTGATCACAGAGCACAATCGAGCTGCCCGCAGACAGACAGGAGTCAGATGTTCACAGAGGCTGTGTGAGGAGCTATGGAGTGTCCTCATCATCCTCCACCAATCTTGCGGCTATAAGGGCTTCCCGAGCACGCCTGCTGCGTCTGGCCAGTGCGATGGCCTCATCGCCGGCATCCTCACCTTCGAGGACCTCATCACCATCATCCCCTTCGACATCCCCCTCATTGGAGGAGACATGCAGCTCTCCCCTCTCCTCCGCAGCCGGCTCCTCCCTCGTTGCAGCGCCAGGTTGTGTAGTGCGCAGCAAGCGACGATGATGCGCGACACCCTCGGTGGACGGTATTGCAGGCTCCACCAGACCTGTCGAGAAACCAGAACCTCATTTTCAAAATGCCTCTCATTTGCTCCACCGAAGTCCGGGTCGTGGCGTGAGCCTCATTACACCTTCACTCTGCTGCAGTCTGAGGCCACCACACAGGCATCATCAGCCACATCCTCTTGGCATAGCCCTTATACCTGAGGAGCCAGCCCTGCAGCCTCTGTGGACCCTGGAAGGGATCTGAGACCTGCTAAGGATGTAGGAGTCATGACACTCCATGGGAATCGTGCGCAGACCTGTAGAATGTGTTTGTGGTGGTCACACACCTACATTGAACGAGTGGAAGCCCTTGCAGTAGACGGAGTTGACTGTTTGTTGACCTGGGGATCTAAGCGCCATGTGAGTGCAGTCGATGTCACCCTGAAAAACCTGAGATCTGTGTATATCCAGCGCTCTCACTTCCTGGCTTTCCTGATCACACCTGAAATGCACAAAAGCCTGAGCCCTCACTAAGGTGGCGTCTGTGACCTCCCAGATACACTTGTGTATGGAGGCTTGTGAGATCCCACAGAGGTCACCTGTGGAGCCCTGGAAGGAGCCACTGGTGTAAATATTGAGCACTTTCATGGCCACTGGCAGTGGATGCCCTCCATGTCCCCATGGCACCAAATCCTGCAGCAGCTGGCAACCAGTTCCCAGTTCCCTAGACATGCGCTGTCTTCAGTGACACTGGTTCTCAGTCACCTGCAGGAATGACAGGCGCTGTCTGTAGACCCTGGGCCCAGCGAGGAGACTATGAGCGAGGGCTCACTGTGGATCTTCAGCTGCGTGTGCAGAAGGCCCTGTCACCCCTTCACCTTGAGGGAGGTGCTGCTCCCTTTGCTGAGTCAGGAGCCTCCGCCGCTCTCTTCTTCCCTGCTCCCTGTAAACCATGAGGCATCCCACTAAATCACCAGGGTCCGTGATCCTGATGTCCTCCTCCTGTAGGGTCAAAGGGAGGGTTAACATGGCTTAGCAGAGGTGGTTCAGTCTGAGAGCCCCTCCACATATGCCAGAGAGTGTTGGTCACCACTTGGATGGCCAGTGTGCCGTGTGCTCATTGGCTGCCTGAAACCCCGCCCACCTCCGCCCCACTCCACCTGACCGATTGGCAGCAGCTTTGCCCATTGGACTGCAGGCTGTGCCCTCAGCTCAGGCACAGGCATTCTCCTAACCCGCACTGCCAGGCTGCCCTGTTAGCTTGAACCATGATGGGCACCGGTCCAAACATTAATAAAGACATTGCAAGGAGCTCTGAGCGTCTCCGCCAGTGTCGGCTCCATCACCAGCTTTCACAGGGGGGATTCTACAACGTGCCCAGTCGGCCAATTGCTTTGCTGCTCCCAAAAACACAGGTTAATTTGCAGCCTGCGCCCGAGGGGTGAAAGTTCCGGAGCGTTTGGTGACACTTTCAGGCTTTTACGTTGCTGGAGTGGACAGAAAAGCTTCAGAGGCTCGGACTCCAGACCTGTCAATGGAGCTGCTGCTGAACTGTCTCAGCTGAGGGAGAATGCTCACTTTTAACAAGATTTTCCAAATGTGTGGCCGCTTCCCTCACCCCCCCCACCCCCAGCATGTGCTTGTGTACTTCCCTCAGTCTGTGCTGCCTTCCCCCCCTCCCCCCGGCCTCACCCCCGCACGGGAGCCCTTACCCTGGGCACCGCACTGAAATCCAGCCGGGGTAAAAGCGACTTGCCCGTGCACTCTCCGAATGTGCGGTGCCTCTCCCTACAGGCATTGCTCACAAACGCTGTGCAAGGTTGTGCGCACTCAACCTCCAAGTTCCCCTGGAAGATCAGCTCATCAGGAGCACGACTTTTGAAGGCAGCTGTGAGGCGCACGTTCTGAAGTGACTCCGACGTTGGGGGGTAAATGTGAAGTGGGGGGAGAGGGCGATTCCGGCGAGCGGGGCTTATAATGAGATGATAAAGTATTGAAATGAGGCTCCCGACGTGTGGCGGAGGGAAACGCAGCCCCGCCCATCGATGGGAGGAGTGGACGATCGCAAACTGGTTTCACGACTCCACGCCATGATGTCCACTCGCGCCCACCATGACGCCCGCCGCCAATGGGCGATTCTGCCCTTTGTCTCGGTAATGATGACCGTCGTGGATTGTCACAAAAACCCCATCTGCTTCACTAATGCCCTTCAGGAAAGGAAATCTGCCGTCCTTACTCGGTCCGGCCTACATGTGGACTCCAGACCCACAGCCATGTGGGTTGACTCTTAACTGCCCCTCTGAAATGGTCTAGCAAGCCGCTTAATTCCTGGGCAATTAGGGATGGGCAACAAGTGCAGATCCCATGAAAGAATATATTAAAAAATACTTAAGGGCCTCAATGTGGGGGGGGGAAAGCTGGGACATCCACCCCACGGCGTCACCCGGCCCACGTAAAATTGTGAACATGTTGAGGTGCGAGGGCGGTGGGAAGGCTAATTAGGGAACTTTCTGGGCACCCACACCTGCTAACCAGCCAGCATGGGGCTGTAAAGGTCTGCCCCAGGTTTCCAGCGGTATAACAGACAATGTTGCTCTGACCCGATCCCACTTTGAACATGACATCCTCTCTGGGAGCGCAGGGTCACTGAACTTAGTCACCTTAAACACCCCCGCAGAATATAACTGACGGTCCCAGCAGCGCCCAGAGATAAGTTTCAGGAACCGGGGATTTAGTGGGGGAGGAGGTTTCAGCACTTGGGTGATTTACCTGAAATCCACATCCTTGACCAGTTGTCACACAGCTGCCTTAACTATAACAAACTGTGTGGGAAACAACTGACTGGAGTTTCAGGCATTCCCCTAGTGAAAAAAAACATTTCACAATGGCTGAAATGTTCCTCAAAATTGTTTCATACTCACTAGCAGCTAAATTCCCAACAATAACACAGGACAGCTGCCGCGGCACCATTCTGCTGAAAGCTAAGCACTTTGAGGCTTGGCTGCAGAAGGAAAAAGAAAGACGTGCATTTATATATCTCAGAATTTTAAAAATCACAGAATGGTCGCGGCACAGAGGAGGCCATTCGGCCCGTCATGGCTGTGCTGGCTCTTCAAGGTAGCAATTCACCTTTTGCCACTCCCTCACGCCCCCCCCCATCTTCTCCCCGTGTACATAGCACCTTTCCATCAGACCATAAGACATAGAAGCAGGAGTAGGCCATTCGGCCCATCGAGTCTGCTCCACCATACAATGAGATCATGGCTGATCTGATAATCCTCAATTACACTTTCCTGACTTTTCCCCATAACCCTTGATTCCCTTACTGATTAAAAATCTGACCATCTCAGCCTTGAATATATTTAATGACCCAGCCTCTACAGCCCTCTGCAGTAAAGAATTCCACGGATTCACTACCCTCTGAGAGAAGAAATTCCTCCTCATCTCTGTTTTAAATGGGTGACCCCTTACTCTGAGATTATGCCCTCTGGCCCTAGACTCTCCCACAAGGGGAAACAACCTCTCAGCATCTACCCTGTCAAGGTCCCTAAGAATCTTATATGTTTCAATAAGGTCACCTCTCATTCTTCTAAACTCCAATGAGTACAGGCCCAACCTACTCAACCTCTCCTCATGAGAAAATCCCTCCATACCTAGGATCAACCTAGTGAACCTTCTCTGGACTGCCTCCAATGCCAGTGTATCTTTCCTTAGCTAAGGGGACCAAAACACAGTATTCTAGGTGTGGTCTAACTAATGCCTTGTATAGCTTTAGCAAGACTTCCCTATTTTTATACTCCATTTGAAATAAAGGCCAACATTCCATTTGCCTTCCCTATTACCTGCTGAACTTGTATGTTAGGTTTTTGTGATTCAGGCACGAGGACCCCCAAATCCCTCTGTGCTGCAGCTTTCTGCAGTCTTTCTCCATTTAAATAATACTCAGCTCCTCTATTCTTCCTGCCAAAGTGCATAAGCTCACATTTTCCCACATTATATTCCATCTGTCATGTTTTTTCCCACTCACTTAACCTGTCTTTATCCCTCTGTAGACTCTCTGTGTCATCCTCACCGCTTGCCTTCCCACCTAATTTTGTGTCATCTGCAAACTTGACGATGATACTTTCACTCATCCAAGTCATGAATATATATTGTAAATAATTGTGGCCCCAGCACTGATCCCTGTGGCACTCCACTAGTTACAGGTTGCTATCCTGAAAATGCCCCCCTTATCCCAACTCTCTGGGCAGAATTTTGCCCTTGACAGGCGGGCAGCCAATCACCGCCGCCGAAACGGGCCCCGCCGCCATTTTAAGTGGGCGCGCCAATTAAGGCCCAACCAGCGTGACGCCCGACGGGAAGCGCTATGCACTCCCTGTGCGGAGGTTGGGTGGGGGGGATTCCCCAACTGTCAGAGTGCACTCTTTCGCACATGTGCACATGCTCACATCTCCCTGAGGCAAAGTGCTGCCTCAGGGTGATCGCTGAAAGGCTGGCAAATATATAAAATAGAACAATCAAAAATTCATTAACATGTCCCCCTCATGTGAAAATGTCACACGAGATGGGACATGTTAATGAAATAAACAAAAACTTTATTAAAGGTTTTTAAACCCGATATCAAACCTCAGCCCGCCAGTGGATGAGGTTTGTAAAAAAAATCACCTACCCGCCTGCCCGTTGGGCCCATGCGCCGAGCCGAAGTTCGCACGGGCCCCTCAAAATCGGCGACGATTGGCAAGTTAAGGGCCTTAACGAGGCCTTTAATTAATGGTGGGCGTGCGTCCCGCTGCATAGCGCGCCTGCCGACTGGAATATCGCAAAGCCGCGCACTGACGTCGGGACGTCACACGACATTTTAAGCGCTGGCGTGCGGACTCCGCCACCCACACACCAGCCAGAAGATTCTGCCCTCTTTCTTCTATTAGTTAGCCAATCCCCTAGCCATGCTAATATTCTACACCCCAAACACAATGGCCTGTTATCCTATGAAGTAGTCTTATGTGCGACACCTTATCGAATGCCTTTTGGAAATCTAAATGTATTACATCTACTGGTTCACCTTTATCTATCCTGCTTGTTACCTCCTCAAAGAATTCTAATGAATTTGTCAGACATGTTCTCCCATTCATGAAGCCATGCTGTCTCTGCTTGATTATATTATGCATTTCTAAATGCTCTGCTATTACATTCTTTATAATAGCCTCTAACATTTTCCCAATGACAGATGTTAAGCTAACTGGCCTATAGTTACCCGTTTTTTGTCTCCCTCCCTTTTTGAATAAGGGTATTACATTGGCAGTTTTCCAATCCTCTGGGACTTTTCCAGAAACTAAGGATTCTTGGAAGATTACTACCAGTGCAGCCATTATCTCTGTACCTACTTCCTTTAATATCCTAGGATGCAACCCATCAGGTCCAGGGGACTTATCGACCTTTAGCTCCATTAGTTTCCCTAGTACATTTTCTCTCGTGATAGTTATTGCAGTTATTTCCACCCCACTTTTGCCCCTTGATTATTTGGTATTTTTGGAATGCTATTAGTGTCTTCTACCGTGAAGACTGATGCAAAGTATTTATTCAACTCCACTGCCATTTCTTGGTTCCCTATTATTTTTCCCCAGACTCGTTCCCTAAGGGGCCTATGTTCACTTTGGCCTCTCTCTTTCTTTTTATATATCCAAAAGCACTAGTAGCCATTGAAGTTCTTTTTTGATATGTCAGCATTGTTGTCATGTAGAAAACGCAGAGCCATTTTGGCAGAATAAACTCCCACAAACTGCAATCTATTAACAACCCAACAATATGTTTTCAACTATGTTGAGTGATAAATTAGGCCAGGACACTGGAAATAATTGCCCTGTTCCTCTGCAAAATAACTTTGTGGAATCTTTCACGTCTACAGGGCAAACAGGGTCTCCTTCAAAGACTCATCTAAAAGACAGCACCTCCGACAGTGCAGCACTCCCTCAGTACTGCACCGGTTGACAGAATGAATTATATCATCAATTCACTGGTGTGGGACATGAACCAATAACCTACTAGTTCAATAGGTGGGAAAAATCGTCACTGTGGTGTTCCATTGACAAGGTGCATTGCAGCAACTCGCCAAGTCACCTATAACAGCACGTTCCAAACCCATGACCTCCACCACCTAGAAAGACAAGCGAAGCAGACACTTGGGGACACCATGGAGCTGTACACAAGTGAGAGTCAGGAACTTCAACAACTGTCCCACAGAGAGAGTCAACAACTTCAGGAACTGTCCCCCAGTGAGAGTCAGCACCTTCAGGAACTGTCCCCCAGTGAGAGTCAGCACCTTCAGGAACTGTCTCCCAGTGAGAGTCAGCACCTTCAGGAACTGTGTCCCAGTGAGAGTCAGCACCTTCAGGAACTGTCTGCCAGTGAGAGTCAGCATCTTCAGGATCTGATCCCCAGTGAGAGTCAGCACCTTCAGGAACTGTCTCCCAGTGAGAGTCAGCACCTTCAGGAACTGTCTCCCAGTGTGAGTCAGCAGCTTGAGGAACTGTCCCCCAGTGAGAGTCCGCACCTTCAGGAACTGTCCCCCAGTGAGAGTCAGCACCTTCAGGAACTGTCTCCCAGTGAGAGTCAGCACCTTCAGGAACTGTGTCCCAGTGAGAGACAGCACCTTCAGGAACTGTCTCCCAGTGAGAGTCAGCACCTTCAGGATCTGATCCACAGTGAGAGTCAGCACTATCACTTACTGTCCCCCAGTGAAATTCAGCACCCTCAGGAAGTGTCCCACAGTGAGAGGCAGCATCTTCAGGAAGTGTCACCCAGAGAGAGTGAGAAACTTCCGGATCCGTACCCACGTGAGAATCAGCACCTTTAGGAACTGTCCTCCAGGGAGAGTCGGCAAATTCAGGAACCGTCCCCCAGTGAGAGTCAGCACCTTCAGGAACTGTCCCCCAGTGAGAGTCAGCACCTTCAGGAACTGTCCCACAGTGAAATTCAGCACCTTCAGGAACTGTCCCCCAGTGAGAGTCAGCACCTTCAGGAACATTCTTCCAAGGAGGGTCCGCAAAGTCAGGAACTGTCCCCCAGTGAAATTCAGAACATGCAGGAGCTGTCCCCCAGTGAGAGTCAGCACTTTCAGGAACTATCCCCCATTGAGATTCAGCACCTTCAGGAACTGTCTCCAAGTGAGAGTCAGCACCTTCAGGAACTGTCTCCCAGTGAGAGTCAGCACCTTCAGGAACTGTCCCCCATTGAAAGTCAGCACCTTCAGGAACTGTCCCCCAATGAGAGTCAGCACCTTCAGGAACTGTCCCCCTGTGAGAGTGAGCATATTCTGGAACTGTCCCCCAATGAGAGTCAGCAACTTCAGGAACTGTCTCGCAGTGAGAGTCAGCACATTCAGGAAATGTCCCCAGTGATTATCAGCAGCTTCAGGAACTGTCTCCCAGGGAGAGTCAGCACCTTCAGGAACTGTCCCCCATTGAGAGTCAGCAACTTCAGGAACTGTCCCCCAGTGAGAGTCAGCACCTTCAGGAACTGTCCCACAGTGAGAGTTGGCAGCTTCAGGAACTGTCCGCCAGTGAGAGTCAGCACCTTCAGGAACTGTCTCCCAATGAGAGTCAGCACCTTTAGGAACTATCTCCCAGTGAGAGTCAGCACCTTCAGGATCTGATCCACAGTGAGAGTCAGCACTATCACTTACTGTCCCCCAGTGAAATTCAGCACCCTCAGGAAGTGTCCCACAGTGAGAGGCAGCATCTTCAGGAAGTGTCACCCAGAGAGAGTGAGAAACTTCCGGATCCGTACCCACGTGAGAATCAGCACCTTTAGGAACTGTCCTCCAGGGAGAGTCGGCAAATTCAGGAACCGTCCCCCAGTGAGAGTCAGCACCTTCAGGAACTGTCCCCCAGTGAGAGTCAGCACCTTCAGGAACTGTCCCACAGTGAAATTCAGCACCTTCAGGAACTGTCCCCCAGTGAGAGTCAGCACCTTCAGGAACATTCTTCCAAGGAGGGTCCGCAAAGTCAGGAACTGTCCCCCAGTGAAATTCAGAACATGCAGGAGCTGTCCCCCAGTGAGAGTCAGCACTTTCAGGAACTATCCCCCATTGAGATTCAGCACCTTCAGGAACTGTCTCCAAGTGAGAGTCAGCACCTTCAGGAACTGTCTCCCAGTGAGAGTCAGCACCTTCAGGAACTGACACCCAGTGAGAATCAGCACCTTCAGGAACTGTCTCCCAGTGAAATTCAGCACCTGCAGGAAGAGTCCCCCAATGAGAGTCAGCACCTTCAGGAACTGTCCCCCTGTGAGAGTGAGCATATTCTGGAACTGTCCCCCAATGAGAGTCAGCAACTTCAGGAACTGTCTCGCAGTGAGAGTCAGCACATTCAGGAAATGTCCCCAGTGATTATCAGCAGCTTCAGGAACTATCTCCCAGGGAGAGTCAGCACCTTCAGGAACTGTCTCCCAGGGAGAGTCAGCACCTTCAGGAACTGTCCCCCATTGAGAGTCAGCAACTTCAGGAACTGTCCCACAGTGAGAGTTGGCAGCTTCAGGAACTGTCCGCCAGTGAGAGTCAGCACCTTCAGGAACTGTCTCCAAGTGAGAGTCAGCACCTTCAGGAACTGTCTCCCACTGGGACTCAGCCTCTTCAGGAACTGTCTCCCAGTGTGAGTCAGCACCTTCAGGAACTGTCTCCAATTTTGAGTCAGCACCTTCAGGAACTGTCCCACAGTGAGAGTCAGCACCTTCAGGAAGTGTCCCCCAGTGAGAGTCAGCACCGTCAGGAACTCGACCGTAATGAGAGTAAACAAACTCAGTAACTGACTATCGTTGAGAGTCAGCACGTCCAATAACTGTCCGCCAGTGAGAGTCAGCACCTTCAGGAAGTATCCCCCAGTGAGTCAGCACCTTAAGTAACTGTCCCACAGTGAGAGACAGCACATTTTGTAACTGTACCCAAACGGGTGTCACCATTTTCAGGAACTATCCCACAGTGAGAATCAGCACCGACAGGAACTGTCTCCCAGTGAGAGTCAGAACCTTCAGCAACTGTCTCCAAGTGAGAGACAGCACCTTCAGGAACATTCTTCCACAGAGGGACTGCAAAGTCATGAACTGTCTCCCAGTGAAATTCAGCACCTGCAGGAGCTGTCCGACATTGAGAGTCAGCACCTTCAGTAATTGGCTCCCACTGAGAGTCAGAACCTTCAGGAAGTGTCCCCCAGTGAGAGTCAGCACCTTCAGGAACTGACCCCCAGTGAGAGTCAGCACCTTCAGGAACTGTCCCACAGTTAGAGTCAGCACCTTCAGGAAGTGTCCCCTAGTGAGAGTCAGCACCTTCAGGAAGTGTCCCCCAGTGAGAGTCAGCACCTTCAAGAACTTTCTCCCAGTGAGAGTCAGCACCTTCAGGAACTCGACCGTAATGAGAGTAAACAAACTCAGTAACTGACTATCGTTGAGAGTCAGCACGTCCAGTAACTGTCCCCCAGTGAGAGTCAGCACCTTCAGGAACTATCCCTCAGTGAGTCCGCACCTTAAGTAACTGTCCCACAGTGAGAGACAGCACATTTTGTAACTGTACCCAAACGGGTGTCACCATTTTCAGGAACTATCCCACAGTGGGAATCAGCATCGACAGGAACTGTCTCCCAGTGAGTGTCAGCACCTTCAGGAACTGTCTCGCAGTGAGAGTCAGCACCTTCAGGAACTGTCTCGCAGTGAGAGTCAGTACCTTCAGGAACTAACCCCAGTGAGAGTCAGCACCATCAGGAACATTCTTCCACAGAGGGTCTGCAAAGTCATGAACTGTCCCCCAGTGAAATTCAGCTCCTGCAGGAGCTGTCCCACATTGAGAGTCGGCACATTCAGTAATTGGCTCCCACTGAGAGTCAGCACCGTCAGGAACTGTCCCCCAGTGAGAGTCAGCACCTTCAGGAACTGTCCCCAAGTGAGAGTCAGTACCTAAAGCAACAGTAGCCAAATGAGAGTCAGCACCTTCAGGGAATGTCCCCAGGGATAGTAACCACCTTCAGGAACTATCCCCCAGTGAGAGTCAGCACCTTCAGGAACTGTCCCCCAGTGAGAGTCACCACCTTGAGGAACTATCCCCCAGTGAGGGTCAGCACCGTCAGGAACTGTCCCCCAGTGAGAGTCAGCACCTTCAGGAACGGTCCCACAGTGAGAGTCAACACCTTCAGGAACTGTCCACCAGTGAGAGTCAGCACCTTCAGGAATGGTCCCCCAGTGAGAGTCAGCACCTTCAGTAACTGTCCCCCAGTGAGAGTCAGCATCTTCAGGAACTGTCTCCCAGTGGGAGTCAGCACATTCAGGAACTGTCCCCCAATGAGAGTCAGCACCTTCAGGAACTGTCTCCCTGTGAGAGTCAGCACCTTTAGGAACTATCTCCCAGTGAAAGTCAGCACCTTCAGGAACTGTCCCCCAGTGAGAGTCAGCACCTTCAGGAACTGTCCCCCAGTGAGAGTCAGCATCTTCAGGAACTGACTCCCAGTGAGAGTCAGCACCTTTAGGAACTATCTCCCAGTGAGAGTCAGAACCTTCAGGAAGTGTCCCCCAGTGAGAGTCAGCACCTTCAGGAACTGTCTCCCAATGAGAGTCAGCACCTTTAGGAACTATCTCCCAGTGAGAGTCAGCACCTTCAGGAAGTGTCCCCCAGTGAGAGTCAGCACCTTCAGTAACTGTCCTCAGTGAATAACAGCAGCTTCAGTAATTGTCTCCCGCTGAGAGTCAGCACCTTCAGGAACTCGACCGTAATGAGAGTAAACAAACTCAGTAACTGACTATCGTTGAGAGTCAGCACCTTCAGGAACTGTCCCCCAGTGAGAGTCAGCACCTTAAGTAACTGTCCCACAGTGCGAGACAGCACATTTTGTAACTGTACCCAAACGGGTGTCACCATTTTCAGGAACTATCCCACAGTGAGGGTCAGCAAATTCATGAACTGTCCCCCAGTGAGAGTCAGCACCTGCAGCAACAGTCGCCAAATGAGAGTCAGCACCTCCAGGGAATGTCACCAGGGATAGTCACCACCTTGAGGAACTATCCCCCAGTGAGAGTCAGCACCTTCAGGAACTGTCCCCCAGTGAGAGTCAGCACATTAAGTAACTGTCCCACAGTGAGAGACAGCACATTTTTTAACTGTACCCAAACGGGTGTCACCACCTTCAGGAACTATCCCCCAGTGAGAGTCAGCACCTTCAGGAACTGTACCTCAGTGAGAGTCAGCACCTTCAGGAACTGTCCCCCAGTGAGAGTCAGCACCTTCAGGAAATGTCACCCAGTGAGAGTCAGCACCTTCAACAACTGTCCCCCAGTGAGAGTCAGCACCTTCAGTAACTGTCTCCCAGTGTGAGTCAGCAGCTTGAGGAACTCTCCCCCAGTGAGAGTCCGCACCTTCAGGAACTGTCCCCCAGTGAGAGTCAGCACCTTCAGGAACTGTCTCCCAGTGAGAGTCAGCACCTTCAGGAGCTGTCCCACAGTGAAATTCAGCATCTTCAGGAACTGTCTCCCAGTGAGAGTCAGCACCTTCAGGATCTGATCCACAGTGAGAGTCAGCACTATCACTTACTGTCCCCCAGTGAAATTCAGCACCCTCAGGAAGTGTCCCACAGTGAGAGGCAGCATCTTCAGGAAGTGTCACCCAGAGAGAGTGAGAAACTTCCGGATCCGTACCCACGTGAGAATCAGCACCTTTAGGAACTGTCCTCCAGGGAGAGTCGGCAAATTCAGGAACCGTCCCCCAGTGAGAGTCAGCACCTTCAGGAACTGTCCCCCAGTGAGAGTCAGCACCTTCAGGAACTGTCCCACAGTGAAATTCAGCACCTTCAGGAACTGTCCCCCAGTGAGAGTCAGCACCTTCAGGAACATTCTTCCAAGGAGGGTCCGCAAAGTCAGGAACTGTCCCCCAGTGAAATTCAGAACATGCAGGAGCTGTCCCCCAGTGAGAGTCAGCACTTTCAGGAACTATCCCCCATTGAGATTCAGCACCTTCAGGAACTGTCTCCAAGTGAGAGTCAGCACCTTCAGGAACTGTCTCCCAGTGAGAGTCAGCACCTTCAGGAACTGACACCCAGTGAGAATCAGCACCTTCAGGAACTGTCTCCCAGTGATATTCAGCACCTGCAGGAAGAGTCCCCCAATGAGAGTCAGCACCTTCAGGAACTGTCCCCCTGTGAGAGTGAGCATATTCTGGAACTGTCCCCCAATGAGAGTCAGCAACTTCAGGAACTGTCTCGCAGTGAGAGTCAGCACATTCAGGAAATGTCCCCAGTGATTATCAGCAGCTTCAGGAACTGTCTCCCAGGGAGAGTCAGCACCTTCAGGAACTGTCCCCCATTGAGAGTCAGCAACTTCAGGAACTGTCCCCCAGTGAGAGTCAGCACCTTCAGGAACTGTCCCACAGTGAGAGTTGGCAGCTTCAGGAACTGTCCGCCAGTGAGAGTCAGCACCTTCAGGAACTGTCTCCCAGTGAGAGTCAGCACCTTCAGGAACTGTCTCCCACTGGGACTCAGCCTCTTCAGGAACTGTCTCCCAGTGTGAGTCAGCACCTTCAGGAACTGTCTCCAATTTTGAGTCAGCACCTTCAGGAACTGTCCCACAGTGAGAGTCAGCACCTTCAGGAAGTGTCCCCCAGTGAGAGTCAGCACCTTCAGGAACTATCCCCCAGTGAGTCAGCACCTTAAGTAACTGTCCCACAGTGAGAGACAGCACATTTTGTAACTGTACCCAAACGGGTGTCACCATTTTCAGGAACTATCCCACAGTGAGAATCAGCACCGACAGGAACTGTCTCCCAGTGAGAGTCAGAACCTTCAGCAACTGTCTCCAAGTGAGAGACAGCACCTTCAGGAACATTCTTCCACAGAGGGACTGCAAAGTCATGAACTGTCTCCCAGTGAAATTCAGCACCTGCAGGAGCTGTCCGACATTGAGAGTCAGCACATTCAGTAATTGTCTCCCAGTGAGAGTCAGCACCTTCAGGAAGTGTCCCCCAGTGAGAGTCAGCACCTTCAGGAACTGACCCCCAGTGAGAGTCAGCACCTTCAGGAAGTGTCCCCCAGTGAGAGTCAGCACCTTCAAGAACTTTCTCCCAGTGAGAGTCAGCACCTTCAGGAACTCGACCGTAATGAGAGTAAACAAACTCAGTAACTGACTATCGTTGAGAGTCAGCACGTCCAGTAACTGTCCCCCAGTGAGAGTCAGCACGTCCAGTAACTGTCCCCCAGTGAGAGTCAGCACCTTCAGGAACTATCCCTCAGTGAGTCCGCACCTTAAGTAACTGTCCCACAGTGAGAGACAGCACATTTTGTAACTGTACCCAAACGGGTGTCACCATTTTCAGGAACTATCCCACAGTGGGAATCAGCATCGACAGGAACTGTCTCCCAGTGAGTGTCAGCACCTTCAGGAACTGTCTCGCAGTGAGAGTCAGCACCTTCAGGAACTGTCTCGCAGTGAGAGTCAGTACCTTCAGGAACTAACCCCAGTGAGAGTCAGCACCATCAGGAACATTCTTCCACAGAGGGTCTGCAAAGTCATGAACTGTCCCCCAGTGAAATTCAGCTCCTGCAGCAGCTGTCCCACATTGAGAGTCGGCACATTCAGTAATTGGCTCCCACTGAGAGTCAGCACCGTCAGGAACTGTCCCCCAGTGAGAGTCAGCACCTTCAGGAACTGTCCCCAAGTGAGAGTCAGTACCTAAAGCAACAGTAGCCAAATGAGAGTCAGCACCTTCAGGGAATGTCCCCAGGGATAGTAACCACCTTCAGGAACTATCCCCCAGTGAGAGTCAGCACCTTCAGGAACTGTCCCCCAGTGAGAGTCACCACCTTGAGGAACTATCCCCCAGTGAGGGTCAGCACCGTCAGGAACTGTCCCCCAGTGAGAGTCAGCACCTTCAGGAACGGTCCCACAGTGAGAGTCAACACCTTCAGGAACTGTCCACCAGTGAGAGTCAGCACCTTCAGGAATGGTCCCCCAGTGAGAGTCAGCACCTTCAGTAACTGTCCCCCAGTGAGAGTCAGCATCTTCAGGAACTGTCTCCCTGTGGGAGTCAGCACATTCAGGAACTGTCCCCCAGTGAGAGTCAGCACCTTCAGGAACTGTCTCCCTGTGAGAGTCAGCACCTTTAGGAACTATCTCCCAGTGAAAGTCAGCACCTTCAGGAACTGTCCCCCAGTGAGAGTCAGCACCTTTAGGAACTATCTCCCAGTGAGAGTCAGCACCTTCAGGAAGTGTCCCCCAGTGAGAGTCAGCACCTTCAGTAACTGTCCTCAGTGAATAACAGCAGCTTCAGTAATTGTCTCCCGCTGAGAGTCAGCACCTTCAGGAACTCGACCGTAATGAGAGTAAACAAACTCAGTAACTGACTATCGTTGAGAGTCAGCACCTTCAGGAACTGTCCCCCAGTGAGAGTCAGCACCTTAAGTAACTGTCCCACAGTGCGAGACAGCACATTTTGTAACTGTACCCAAACGGGTGTCACCATTTTCAGGAACTATCCCACAGTGAGGGTCAGCAAATTCATGAACTGTCCCCCAATGAGAGTCAGCAACTTCAGGAACTGTCTCGCAGTGAGAGTCAGCACATTCAGGAAATGTCCCCAGTGATTATCAGCAGCTTCAGGAACTGTCTCCCAGGGAGAGTCAGCACCTTCAGGAACTGTCCCCCATTGAGAGTCAGCAACTTCAGGAACTGTCCCCCAGTGAGAGTCAGCACCTTCAGGAACTGTCCCACAGTGAGAGTTGGCAGCTTCAGGAACTGTCCGCCAGTGAGAGTCAGCACCTTCAGGAACTGTCTCCCAGTGAGAGTCAGCACCTTCAGGAACTGTCTCCCACTGGGACTCAGCCTCTTCAGGAACTGTCTCCCAGTGTGAGTCAGCACCTTCAGGAACTGTCTCCAATTTTGAGTCAGCACCTTCAGGAACTGTCCCACAGTGAGAGTCAGCACCTTCAGGAAGTGTCCCCCAGTGAGAGTCAGCACCTTCAGGAACTATCCCCCAGTGAGTCAGCACCTTAAGTAACTGTCCCACAGTGAGAGACAGCACATTTTGTAACTGTACCCAAACGGGTGTCACCATTTTCAGGAACTATCCCACAGTGAGAATCAGCACCGACAGGAACTGTCTCCCAGTGAGAGTCAGAACCTTCAGCAACTGTCTCCAAGTGAGAGACAGCACCTTCAGGAACATTCTTCCACAGAGGGACTGCAAAGTCATGAACTGTCTCCCAGTGAAATTCAGCACCTGCAGGAGCTGTCCGACATTGAGAGTCAGCACATTCAGTAATTGTCTCCCAGTGAGAGTCAGCACCTTCAGGAAGTGTCCCCCAGTGAGAGTCAGCACCTTCAGGAACTGACCCCCAGTGAGAGTCAGCACCTTCAGGAAGTGTCCCCCAGTGAGAGTCAGCACCTTCAAGAACTTTCTCCCAGTGAGAGTCAGCACCTTCAGGAACTCGACCGTAATGAGAGTAAACAAACTCAGTAACTGACTATCGTTGAGAGTCAGCACGTCCAGTAACTGTCCCCCAGTGAGAGTCAGCACGTCCAGTAACTGTCCCCCAGTGAGAGTCAGCACCTTCAGGAACTATCCCTCAGTGAGTCCGCACCTTAAGTAACTGTCCCACAGTGAGAGACAGCACATTTTGTAACTGTACCCAAACGGGTGTCACCATTTTCAGGAACTATCCCACAGTGGGAATCAGCATCGACAGGAACTGTCTCCCAGTGAGTGTCAGCACCTTCAGGAACTGTCTCGCAGTGAGAGTCAGCACCTTCAGGAACTGTCTCGCAGTGAGAGTCAGTACCTTCAGGAACTAACCCCAGTGAGAGTCAGCACCATCAGGAACATTCTTCCACAGAGGGTCTGCAAAGTCATGAACTGTCCCCCAGTGAAATTCAGCTCCTGCAGCAGCTGTCCCACATTGAGAGTCGGCACATTCAGTAATTGGCTCCCACTGAGAGTCAGCACCGTCAGGAACTGTCCCCCAGTGAGAGTCAGCACCTTCAGGAACTGTCCCCAAGTGAGAGTCAGTACCTAAAGCAACAGTAGCCAAATGAGAGTCAGCACCTTCAGGGAATGTCCCCAGGGATAGTAACCACCTTCAGGAACTATCCCCCAGTGAGAGTCAGCACCTTCAGGAACTGTCCCCCAGTGAGAGTCACCACCTTGAGGAACTATCCCCCAGTGAGGGTCAGCACCGTCAGGAACTGTCCCCCAGTGAGAGTCAGCACCTTCAGGAACGGTCCCACAGTGAGAGTCAACACCTTCAGGAACTGTCCACCAGTGAGAGTCAGCACCTTCAGGAATGGTCCCCCAGTGAGAGTCAGCACCTTCAGTAACTGTCCCCCAGTGAGAGTCAGCATCTTCAGGAACTGTCTCCCTGTGGGAGTCAGCACATTCAGGAACTGTCCCCCAGTGAGAGTCAGCACCTTCAGGAACTGTCTCCCTGTGAGAGTCAGCACCTTTAGGAACTATCTCCCAGTGAAAGTCAGCACCTTCAGGAACTGTCCCCCAGTGAGAGTCAGCACCTTCAGGAACTGTCCCCCAGTGAGAGTCAGCACCTTCAGGAACTGTCTCCCAATGAGAGTCAGCACCTTTAGGAACTATCTCCCAGTGAGAGTCAGCACCTTCAGGAAGTGTCCCCCAGTGAGAGTCAGCACCTTCAGTAACTGTCCTCAGTGAATAACAGCAGCTTCAGTAATTGTCTCCCGCTGAGAGTCAGCACCTTCAGGAACTCGACCGTAATGAGAGTAAACAAACTCAGTAACTGACTATCGTTGAGAGTCAGCACCTTCAGGAACTGTCCCCCAGTGAGAGTCAGCACCTTAAGTAACTGTCCCACAGTGCGAGACAGCACATTTTGTAACTGTACCCAAACGGGTGTCACCATTTTCAGGAACTATCCCACAGTGAGGGTCAGCAAATTCATGAACTGTCCCCCAGTGAGAGTCAGCACCTGCAGCAACAGTCGCCAAATGAGAGTCAGCACCTCCAGGGAATGTCACCAGGGATAGTCACCACCTTGAGGAACTATCCCCCAGTGAGAGTCAGCACCTTCAGGAACTGTCCCCCAGTGAGAGTCAGCACCTTAAGTAACTGTCCCACAGTGAGAGACAGCACATTTTTTAACTGTACCCAAACGGGTGTCACCACCTTCAGGAACTATCCCCCAGTGAGAGTCAGCACCTTCAGGAACTGTACCTCAGTGAGAGTCAGCACCTTCAGGAACTGTCCCCCAGTGAGAGTCAGCACCTTCAGGAAATGTCACCCAGTGAGAGTCAGCACCTTCAACAACTGTCCCCCAGTGAGAGTCAGCACCTTCAGTAACTGTCTCCCAGTGTGAGTTAGCACCTTCAGGAACTCTCCCCCAGTGAGAGTCAGCACCTTCAGGAACTGTCTCCCAATGAGAGTCAGCACCTTTAGCAAAAGTCTCCAAGTGAGAGTCAGCACCTTCAGGAGCTGTCCCACAGTGAAATTCAGCACCTTCAGGAACTGTCCCCCAGTGAATATCAGCAGCCTCAGTAATTGTCACCCGCAGAGAGTCAGGACCTTCAGGAACTGTCCCCCAGTGAGAGTCAGCACCTTCAGGAACTGTCCCCCAGTGAGAGTCAGCACATTAAGTAACTGTCCCACAGTGAGAGACAGCACATTTTTTAACTGTACCCAAACGGGTGTCACCACCTTCAGGAACTATCCCCCAGTGAGAGTCAGCACCTTCAGGAACTGTACCTCAGTGAGAGTCAGCACCTTCAGGAACTGTCCCCCAGTGAGAGTCAGCACCTTCAGGAAATGTCACCCAGTGAGAGTCAGCACCTTCAACAACTGTCCCCCAGTGAGAGTCAGCACCTTCAACAACTTTCCCCCAGTGAGAGTCAGCACCTTCAGGAACTGTCCCCCAGTGAGAGTCAGCACCTTCAGGAACTGTCTCCCAATGAGAGTCAGCACCTTTAGCAAAAGTCTCCAAGTGAGAGTCAGCACCTTCAGGAGCTGTCCCACAGTGAAATTCAGCACCTTCAGGAACTGTCCCCCAGTGAGAGTCAGCAACTTCAGGAACTGTCCCCCAGTGAGAGTCAGCAACTTCAGGAACAGTCACCCAGTGAGTGTCAGCACCTTCAGGAACTCGACCGTACTGAGAGTAAACAAATTCAATAATTGACCATCATTGAGAGTCAGCACCTACAGCAAAAGTCGCCAAATGAGAGTCAGCACCTTCAGGGCCTGTCCCCTGGGAGAGACACCATCATGAGGAACTGTCCCCCATTGAGAGTCAGCACCTACATCAACAGTCGCCAAATGAGAGTCAGCACATTCAGGAAGTGTCTCCCAGTGAGAGTCGGAAGCATCAGGAACTGTCCAACAGTGAGAATCAGCACCTTCAGGAAATATCCCCCAGTCAGTCAGCACCTTAAGTAACTGTCCCACAGTGAGAGACAGCACATCTTGTAACTGAACCCAAACGGGTGTCACCACCTTCAAGAACTGTCTCCCAGTGAGAGTCAGCACCTTCAGGAACTGTCCCCCAGTGAGAGTCAGAACATTCAGGAACTGTCCCCCAGTGAGAGTAAGCACCTTCAGGAACTGTCCCCCAGTGAGAGTCAGCACCTTCAGGAACTGTCCCCCAGTTAGAGTCAGCACCTTCAGGAACTGTCCCCCAGTGAGAGTCAGCACATTCAGGAACTGTCTCCCAGTGAGAGTCAGCACCTTCAGGAACTGTCCCCCAGTGAGAGTCACCTCCTTCAGGATCTCGACCGTACTGAGAGTAAACAAACGCAGTAACTGACTATCGTTGAGAGTCAGCATCTTCAGGAACTGTCACCCAGTGAGTCAGCACCTTAAGTAACTGTCCCACAGTGAGAGACAGCACAGTTTTTAACTGTACCCAAACATGTGTCACCACCTTCAGGAACTATCCCCCAGTGAGAGTCAGCACCGACAGGAACTTTCTCCCAGTGAGAGTCAGCACCTTCAGGAAATGTCCAACGGTGAGGGTCAGCAAATTCAGGAACTGTCCCCCAGTGAGAGTCAGTACCTTCAGGAAATGTCCAACGGTGAGGGTCAGCAATTTCAGGAACTGTCCCCCAGTGAGAGTCAGCACCTGCAGCAACAGTCGCCAAATGAGAGTCAACACCTTCAGGGACTGTCCCCAGGGAGTGACACCATCTTGAGGAACAGTTTCCCAGTGACAGTCAGCACCTTCAGCAACTGCCTCCAAGTGAGAGTCAGCAACTTCAGGAACTGTCCCACATTGAGAGTCAGCACCTTCAGTAATTGTCCCCCAGTGAGAGTCACCACCATCAGGAACTCGACCGTACTGGGAGTAAACAAACTCAGTAACTGACTATCGTTGAGAGTCAGCACCTTCAGGAACTATCCCCCAGTGAGAGTCAGCACCTTCAGGAACTATCCCCCAATGAGTCAGCACCTTCAGGAACTATCCCCCAGTGAGAGTCAGCACCTTCAGGAACTGTCCGCCAGTGAGAGTCAGCACCTTCAGGAACTGTCTCCCAGTGAGAGTCACCACCTTCAGGAAGTCGACCGTACTGAGAGTAAACAAACTCAGTAACTGACTATCGTCGAGAGTCAGCACCTTCAGGAACTGTCCCCCAGTGAGTCAGCACCTTAACTAACTGTTCCTCAGAGAGAAACAGCACATTTTGTAACTGTACCCAAACGGGTGTCACCATCTACAGAAACTGTCCCCCAATGCGAGTCAGCAACTTCAGGAACTGACCCCAGGGAGAGTCAGCACCTTCAGGAACTGTCTCCCAGTGAGAGTCAACACCGTCAGGAACTGTCTCCCAGTGAAATTCAGCAACTTCAGGAACTGTCCCCCAGTGAATTTCAGCACCTTCAGGAATTGTCCCCCAGTGAGAGTCACCACCATCAGGAACTCGACCGTACTGGGAGTAAACAAACTCAGTAACTGACTATCGTTGAGAGTCAGCACCTTCAGGAACTATCCCCCAGTGAGAGTCAGCACCTTCAGGAACTATCCCCCAATGAGTCAGCACCTTCAGGAACTATCCCCCAGTGAGAGTCAGCACCTTCAGGAACTATCCCCCAATGAGTCAGCACCTTCAGGAACTGTCTCCCAGTGAGAGTCACCACCTTCAGGAAGTCGACCGTACTAAGAGTAAACAAACTCATTAACTGACTATCGTTGAAAGTGAGCACCTTCAGGAACTGTCACCCAGTGAGTCAGCACCTTAAGTAACTGTCCCACAGTGAGAGACAGCATATTTTTTAACTGTACCCAAACGTGTGTCACCACCTTCAGGAACTATCCCCCAGTGAGAGTCAGCACCTTCAGGAAATGTCCAACGGTGAGGGTCAGCAAATTCATGGACAGTCCCCCAGTGAGAGTCAGCACCTGCAGCAACAGTCGCCAAATGAGAGTCAGCACCTTCAGGGACTGTCCCCAGGGAGTGACACCACCTTGAGGAACTGTCCCCCAGTGACAGTCAGCACCTTCAGCAACTGCCTCCAAGTGAGAGTCAGCATCTTCAGGAACTGTCCCACATTGAGAGTCAGCAGCTTCAGTAATTGTCTCCCACTGAGAGAAAGCACCTTCAGGAAGTGTACCCCAGTGAGAGTCAGCACCTTCAGGAACTGTCCCCCAGTGAGAGTCAGCATCTTCAGCAACTATTCCCACTGGGAGAAAGCACCTTCAGGAACAGTCCACCGGCGAGAGTCAGCACATTCAGAAAATGTCCCCCAGTGAAATTCAGCACCTTCAGGAAGTGTACCCTAGTGAGAGTCACCACCTTCAGGAACTCTACCGTACTAAGAGTAAACAAACTCGGTAACTGACGATCGTTGAGAGTCATCACCTTCAGGAACTGTCCCCCAGTGAGTGTCAGCACCTTAAGTAACTGTCCCCCAGTGAGAATCAGCACCTTCAGGAACTATCCTCCAGTAAGTCAGCACCTTAAGTAACTGTCCTCCAGTGAGAGTCAGCACCTTCAGGAACTATCCCCCAGTAAGTCAGCATCTTAAGTAACTGCCCCACAGTCAGAGACAGCAAATTTTGTAACTGTACCCAAACGGGTGTCACCACCTTCAGGAACTGTCCCCCAGTGAGAGTCAGCACCTTCAGGAACTGTCCCCCAGTGAGAGTCAACACCTTCAGGAACTGTCCCCCAGTGAGAGTCAACAGCTTCAGTAATTGTCTCCCGCTGAGAGTCAGCACCTTCAGGAACTGTCTCCCACTGAGAGTCAGCACCTTCAGGAATGGTCCCACAGTAACAGTCAACACCTTCAGGAACTTTCTCCCAGTGAGAGTCAGCACCTTCAGGAACTGTCTCCCAGTGAGATTCACCACCATCAGGAATTGTCTCCCACTGAGAGTCAGCACCTTCAGGAACGGTCCCACAGTGAGAGTCAGCACTTCAAGAAACAAACCCCCAGTGAGTCAGCACCTTAAGTAACTGTCCCACAGTGAGAGACAGCACATTTTGTAACTGTACCCAAACAGGTGTCTCCATCTTCAAAAACTATCCCCCAGTGAGAGTCAGCACCTTCAGGAACTGTCCACCAGTGAGTCAGCACCTTTAGGAAATATCCCCCAGTGAGTCAGCACTTTAAGTAACTGTCCCACAGTGAGAGACAGCACATTTTGTAACTGTACCCAAACGGGCATCATCACCTTCAGGAACTAACCCCCGGTGAGAGTCAGCACCTTCAGGAACTGTCTCCCAGTGAGAGTCACCACCTTCAGGAACTAGACCGTACTGAGAGTAAACAATCTCAGTAACTGACTATCGTTGAGAGTCAGCACCTTCAGGAACTGACCCCCAGTGAGCGTCAGCACCTTCAGGAACTGTCCCCCAGTGAGAGTCGGAGGCATCCCTAACTGTCCACCAGTGAGAATCAGTACCTTCAGGAACTATCCCCCAGTGAGTCAGCACTATAAGTAACTGTCCCACAGTGTGAGACAGCACATTTTGTAACTGTACCCAAACGGGTGTCACCACCTTCAAGAACTATCCCCCAGTGAGAGTCAGCACCGACAGGAACTGTCCCCCAGTGAGAGTCAGCATCTTCAGGAACATTCTTCCACAGAGGGTCTGCAAAGTCAAGAGCTGTCCCCAAGTGAAATTCAGCACCTGCAGGAGCTGTCCCACATTGAGAGTCAGCACCTTCAGGAACCGTCTCCCAGTGAGTCAGCACCTTTAGGAACTGTCTCTCAGTGAGAGTCAGCACCTTGAGGAACTGGCCCCCAGTGAGATTCAGCAGCTTCAGGAACAGTCACCCAGTGAGTGTCAGCACCTTCAGGAACTCGACCGTACTGAGAGTAAACAAATTCAATAACTGACCATCGTTGAGAGTCAGCACCTACAGCAACAGTCGCCAAATGAGAGTCAGCACCTTCAGGGCCTGTCCCCTGGGAGAGACACCACCATGAGGAACTGTCCCCCATTGAGAGTCAGCACCTACATCAACAGTCGCCAAATGAGAGTCAGCACATTCAGGAAGTGTCTCCCAGTGAGAGTCGGAAGCATCCGGAACTGTCCAACAGTGAGAATCAGCACCTTCAGGAAATATCCCCCAGTCAGTCAGCACCTTAAGTAACTGTCCCACAGTGAGAGACAGCACATCTTGTAACTATACCCAAACGGGTGTCACTACCTTCAAGAACTGTCTCCCAGTGAGAGTCAGCACCTTCAGAAACTGTCCCCCAGTGAGAGTCAGAACCTTCAGGAACTGTCCCCCAGTGAGAGTCAGCACCTTCAGGAACTCTCCCCCAGTGAGAGTCAGCACCTTCAGGAAGTGTCCCCCAGTGAGAGTCAGCACCTTCAGGAACTGTCCCCCAGTGAGAGTCAGCACCTTCAGGAACTGTCCCCCAGTGAGAGTCAGAACCTTCAGGAACTGTCCCCCAGTGAGAGTCAGCACATTCAGGAACTGTCTCCCAGTGAGAGTCAGCTCCTTCAGGAACTGTCCCCCAGTGAGAGTCACCTCCTTCAGGATCTCGACCGTACTGAGAGTAAACAAACGCAGTAACTGACTATCGTTGAGAGTCAGCATCTTCAGGAACTGTCACCCAGTGAGTCAGCACCTGAAGTAACTGTCCCACAGTGAGAGACAGCACAGTTTTTAACTGTACCCAAACGTGTGTCACCACCTTCAGGAACTATCCCCCAGTGAGAGTCAGCACCGACAGGAACTGTCTCCCAGTGAGACTCAGCACCTTCAGGAAATGTCCAACGGTGAGGGTCAGCAAATTCAGGAACTGTCCCCCAGTGAGAGTCAGTACCTTCAGGAAATGTCCAACGGTAAGGGTCAGCAAATTCAGGAACTGTCCCCCAGTGAGAGTCAGCACCTGCAGCAACAGTCGCCAAATGAGAGTCAACACCTTCAGGGACTGTCCCCAGGGAGTGACACCACCTTGAGGAACAGTTTCTCAGTGACAGTCAGCACCTTCAGCAACTGCCTCCAAGTGAGAGTCAGCATCTTGAGGAACTGTCCCACATTGAGAGTCAGCACCTTCAGTAATTGTCTCCCAGTGAGAGTCAGCACCTCCAGGAAGTGAACCCCAGTGAGAGACAGCACCTTGAGGAACTCTACCGTACTAAGAGTAAACAAACTCAGTAACTGCCTATCGTTGAGGGTCATCACCTTCAGGAACTGTCCCCCAGTGTGAATCAGCACCTTCAGCAACAATTCCCCAGTGAGAGTCAGCACCTTCAGGAACTGTCTCCCAGTGAGAGTCAGCACCTACAGGAACTGTCTCCCAGTGAGAGTCAGCACCTTCAGGGACTGTCCCCCAGTGAGAGTCAGCACCTACAGGAACTGTCTCCCAGTGAGAGTCAGCACCTTCAGGGACTGTCCCCCAGTGAGAGTCAGCACCTACAGGAACTGATCCCCAGTGAGAGTCAGCACCTTCAGGTACTGTCCCCCAGTGAGAGTCACCACCTTCAGGAACTGTCCACCAGTGAGAGTCAGCAACTAAAGGAACTCGACCGTACTGAGAGTAAACAAACTCAGTAACTGACTATCGTTGAGAGTCAGCACCTTCAGGAACTGTACCCCAGTGAGAGTCAGCACCTTCAGGAAATATCCCCCAGTGAGTCAGCACCTTAAGTAACTGTCCCACAGTCAGAGACAGCACATTTTGTAACTGTACCCAAACGAATGTCATCACCTTCAGGAACTATCCCCCAGTGAGAGACAGGACCGACATGAACTGTCTCCCAGTGCGACTCAGCGCCTTCAGGAACTGCCCCCCAGTGAGAGTCAGCAGCTTCAGGAAGTGTCCCCCAGTGAGAGTCAGCACCTTCAGTAACTCAACCGTACTGAGAGTAAAGACACTCAGTAACTGACTATCGTTGAGAGTCGGCACCTTCAGGAACAATACCCCAGTGAGAGTCAGCACCGACAGGAACTGTCTCCCAGTGAGAGTCAGCAAATTCAGGAACTGTCCCCCAGTGAGAGTCAGCACCTGCAGCAACAGTCACCAAATGAGAGTCAGCATCTTCAGGGACTGTCCCCCAGTGAGAGTCAGCACCTTCAGGAACTGTCTCCCAGTGAGAGTGTGCACCTTCATGAACTATCCCCCAGTGAGAGTCAGCACCTTAAGTAACTGTCCCACATTGAGAGTCAGCAGCTTCAGTAATTGTCTCCCGCTGAGAATTAGCACCTTCAGGAACTTTCTCCAAGTGAGAGTCACCCCCTTCAGGAACTCGACCGTACTGAGAGTAAACAAACTCAGTAACTGACTACCGTTGAGAGTCAGCAGCTGCAGGAAGTGTCTCCCAGTGAGAGTCAGCACCTTCAGGAACTGTCTCCCAGTGAGAGTCAGCACCTTCAGGAACTGTCCCACAATGAAAGTCAGCACCTTCAGGAAATGTCACCCAGTGAGAGTCAGCACCTTCAGGAACTGTCCCCCAGTGAGAGTCAGCACCTTCAACAACTGTCCCCCAGTGAAAGTCAGCACCTTCAGGAACTGTCCCCCAGTGAGAGTTACCACCTTCAGGAACTCGACCGTACTGAGAGTAAACAAACTCAGTCACTGACTATCGTTGAGAGTCAGCACCTTCTGGAACTATCCCCCAGTGAGTCAGCACCTTAAGTAACTGTCCCACAGTGAGAGACAGCACATTTTTTAACTGTACCCAAACGGGTGTCACCACCTTCAGGAACTATCCCCCAGTGAGAGTCAGCACCTTCAGGAACTGTACCTCAGTGAGAGTCAGCACCTTCAGGAACTGTCACCCAGTGAGAGTCAGCACCTTCAGGAAATGTCACCCAGTGAGAGTCAGCACCTTCAACAACTGTCCCCCAGTGAGAGTCAGCACCTTCAACAACTTTCCACCAGTGAGAGTCAGCACCTTCAGGAACTGTCCCCCAGTGAGAGTCAGCACCTTCAGGAACTGTCTCCCAATGAGAGTCAGCACCTTTAGCAAAAGTCTCCAAGTGAGAGTCAGCACCTTCAGGAGCTGTCCCACAGTGAAATTCAGCACCTTCAGGAACTGTCCCCCAGTGAATATCAGCAGCCTCAGTAATTGTCACCCGCAGAGAGTCAGGACCTTCAGGAACTGTCCCCCAGTGAGAGTCAGCACCTTCAGGAACTGTCCCCCAGTGAGAGTCAGCACCTTAAGTAACTGTCCCACAGTGAGAGACAGCACATTTTTTAACTGTACCCAAACGGGTGTCACCACCTTCAGGAACTATCCCCCAGTGAGAGCCAGCACCTTCAGGAACTGTACCTCAGTGAGAGTCAGCACCTTCAGGAACTATCCCCCAGTGAGAGTCAGCACCTTCAGGAAATGTCACCCAGTGAGAGTCAGCACCTTCAACAACTGTCCCCCAGTGAGAGTCAGCACCTTCAACAACTTTCCCCCAGTGAGAGTCAGCACCTTCAGGAACTGTCCCCCAGTGAGAGTCAGCACATTCAGGAACTGTCTCCCAATGAGAGTCAGCACCTTTAGCAAAAGTCTCCAAGTGAGAGTCAGCACCATCAGGAGCTGTCCCACAGTGAAATTCAGCACCTTCAGGAACTGTCCCCCAGTGAATATCAGCAGCTTCAGTAATTGTCACCCGCAGAGAGTCAGGACCTTCAGGAACTGTCCCCCAGTGAGAGTCAGCACCTTCAGGAACTGTCCCCCAGTGAGTCAGCACCTTAACTAACTGTCCCACAGTGAGAGACAGCACATTTTGTAACTGTTCCCAAACGGGTGTCACCTCGTTCAGGAACTATCCCCCAGTGAGAGTCAACTCATTCAGGAACTTTCTCCCAGTGAGAGTCAGCACCTTCAGTAAGTGTCCCCCAGTGAGAGTCAGCACCTTCAGGAACTTTCTCCCAGTGAGAGTCAGCACCTTCAGGAACTGACCCCCAGTGAGAGTCACCACCTTCAGGAACTCGACCGTACTGAGAGTAAACAAACTCAGTAACTGACTATCGTCGAGAGTCAGCACCTTCAGGAACTGTCCCCCAGTGAGAGTCAGCACCTTCAGGAACTGTCCCCCAGTGAGAGTCAGCACCTTCAGGAACTGTCCCCCAGTGAATATCAGCAGCTTCAGTAATTGTCTCCCGCTGAGAGTCAGCACCTTCAGGAAGTGTCCCTCAGTGAGAGTCACCACCTTCAGGAACTCGACCGTACTGAGAGTAAACAAACTCAGTAACTGACTATTGTCGAGAGTCAACACCTTCATGAACTGTCACCCAGTGAGAGTCAGCACCTTCAGGAACTGTCTCCCAAAGAGAGTCAGGACCATCAGGAACTGTCCCCCAGTGTGAGTCAGCATCTTCAGGAACATTCTTGCACAGAGGGTCTGCAAAATCAAGAACTGTCCCCCAGTGAAATTCAGCACCTGCAGGAGCTGTTCCACATTGAGAGTCAACATCTTCATGAACTGTCTCCCAGTGAGAGTCAGCACCTTCCGGAACTATACCCAAATGAGTCAGCGCGTTAAGTAACTGTCCCACAGTGAGAGACAGCACATTTTGTAACTGTACCCAAACGGGTGTCACCACCTTCACGAACTCTTCCCCAGTGAGAGTCAGCACCCTCAGGAACTGTCCAACATTGAAGGTCAGCAAATTTGGGAACTGTCCCCCAGTGGGAGTCAGCACCTACAGCAACATTCGCCAAATGAGAGTCAGGACCTTCAGGAACTGTCCCCCAGTGAGAGTCAGCACCTTCAGGAACTGTCTCCCAAAGAGAGTCAGGACCATCAAGAACTGTCCCCCAGTGAAATTCAGCACCTGCAGGAGCTGTTCCACATTGAGAGTCAACATCTTCAGGAACTGTCTCCCAGTGAGAGACAGCACATTTTGTAACTGTAGCCAAACGGGTGTCACCACCTTCAAGAACTGTCTCCCAGTGAGGGTCAGCACCTTCAGGAACTGTCCCCCAGTGAGAGTCAGCACCTTCAGGAACTGTCTCCCAGTGAGAGTCACCACCTTCAGGAAGTCGACCGTACTGAGAGTAAACAAACTCAGTAACTGACTATCGTCGAGAGTCAGCACCTTCAGGAACTGTCCCCCAGTGAGTCAGCACCTTAACTAACTGTTCCTCAGAGAGAAACAGCACATTTTGTAACTGTACCCAAACGGGTGTCACCACCTTCAAGAACTGTCTCCCAGTGAGAGTCAGCACCTTCATGAACTGTCCCCCAGTGAGAGTCAGAACATTCAGGAACTGTCCCCCAGTGAGAGTAAGCACCTTCAGGAACTCTCCCCCAGTGAGAGTCAGCACCTTCAGGAACTGTCCCCCAGTGAGAGTCAGCACATTCAGAAACTGTCTCCCAGTGAGAGTCAGCACCTTCAGGAACTGTCCCCCAGTGAGAGTCACCTCCTTCAGGATCTCGACCGTACTGAGAGTAAACAAACGCAGTAACTGACTATCGTTGAGAGTCAGCATCTTCAGGAACTGTCACCCAGTGAGTCAGCACCTTAAGTAACTGTCCCACAGTGAGAGACAGCACAGTTTTTAACTGTACCCAAACATGTGTCACCACCTTCAGGAACTATCCCCCAGTGAGAGTCAGCACCGACAGGAACTTTCTCCCAGTGAGAGTCAGCACCTTCAGGAAATGTCCAACGGTGAGGGTCAGCAAATTCAGGAACTGTCCCCCAGTGAGAGTCAGTACCTTCAGGAAATGTCCAACGGTGAGGGTCAGCAATTTCAGGAACTGTCCCCCAGTGAGAGTCAGCACCTGCAGCAACAGTCGCCAAATGAGAGTCAACACCTTCAGGGACTGTCCCCAGGGAGTGACACCATCTTGAGGAACAGTTTCCCAGTGACAGTCAGCACCTTCAGCAACTGCCTCCAAGTGAGAGTCAGCAACTTCAGGAACTGTCCCACATTGAGAGTCAGCACCTTCAGTAATTGTCCCCCAGTGAGAGTCACCACCATCAGGAACTCGACCGTACTGGGAGTAAACAAACTCAGTAACTGACTATCGTTGAGAGTCAGCACCTTCAGGAACTATCCCCCAGTGAGAGTCAGCACCTTCAGGAACTATCCCCCAATGAGTCAGCACCTTCAGGAACTATCCCCCAGTGAGAGTCAGCACCTTCAGGAACTGTCCGCCAGTGAGAGTCAGCACCTTCAGGAACTGTCTCCCAGTGAGAGTCACCACCTTCAGGAAGTCGACCGTACTGAGAGTAAACAAACTCAGTAACTGACTATCGTCGAGAGTCAGCACCTTCAGGAACTGTCCCCCAGTGAGTCAGCACCTTAACTAACTGTTCCTCAGAGAGAAACAGCACATTTTGTAACTGTACCCAAACGGGTGTCACCATCTACAGAAACTGTCCCCCAATGCGAGTCAGCAACTTCAGGAACTGACCCCAGGGAGAGTCAGCACCTTCAGGAACTGTCTCCCAGTGAGAGTCAACACCGTCAGGAACTGTCTCCCAGTGAAATTCAGCAACTTCAGGAACTGTCCCCCAGTGAATTTCAGCACCTTCAGGAATTGTCCCCCAGTGAGAGTCACCACCATCAGGAACTCGACCGTACTGGGAGTAAACAAACTCAGTAACTGACTATCGTTGAGAGTCAGCACCTTCAGGAACTATCCCCCAGTGAGAGTCAGCACCTTCAGGAACTATCCCCCAATGAGTCAGCACCTTCAGGAACTATCCCCCAGTGAGAGTCAGCACCTTCAGGAACTATCCCCCAATGAGTCAGCACCTTCAGGAACTGTCTCCCAGTGAGAGTCACCACCTTCAGGAAGTCGACCGTACTAAGAGTAAACAAACTCATTAACTGACTATCGTTGAAAGTGAGCACCTTCAGGAACTGTCACCCAGTGAGTCAGCACCTTAAGTAACTGTCCCACAGTGAGAGACAGCATATTTTTTAACTGTACCCAAACGTGTGTCACCACCTTCAGGAACTATCCCCCAGTGAGAGTCAGCACCTTCAGGAAATGTCCAACGGTGAGGGTCAGCAAATTCATGGACAGTCCCCCAGTGAGAGTCAGCACCTGCAGCAACAGTCGCCAAATGAGAGTCAGCACCTTCAGGGACTGTCCCCAGGGAGTGACACCACCTTGAGGAACTGTCCCCCAGTGACAGTCAGCACCTTCAGCAACTGCCTCCAAGTGAGAGTCAGCATCTTCAGGAACTGTCCCACATTGAGAGTCAGCAGCTTCAGTAATTGTCTCCCACTGAGAGAAAGCACCTTCAGGAAGTGTACCCCAGTGAGAGTCAGCACCTTCAGGAACTGTCCCCCAGTGAGAGTCAGCATCTTCAGCAACTATTCCCACTGGGAGAAAGCACCTTCAGGAACAGTCCACCGGCGAGAGTCAGCACATTCAGAAAATGTCCCCCAGTGAAATTCAGCACCTTCAGGAAGTGTACCCTAGTGAGAGTCACCACCTTCAGGAACTCTACCGTACTAAGAGTAAACAAACTCGGTAACTGACGATCGTTGAGAGTCATCACCTTCAGGAACTGTCCCCCAGTGAGTGTCAGCACCTTAAGTAACTGTCCCCCAGTGAGAATCAGCACCTTCAGGAACTATCCTCCAGTAAGTCAGCACCTTAAGTAACTGTCCTCCAGTGAGAGTCAGCACCTTCAGGAACTATCCCCCAGTAAGTCAGCATCTTAAGTAACTGCCCCACAGTCAGAGACAGCAAATTTTGTAACTGTACCCAAACGGGTGTCACCACCTTCAGGAACTGTCCCCCAGTGAGAGTCAGCACCTTCAGGAACTGTCCCCCAGTGAGAGTCAACACCTTCAGGAACTGTCCCCCAGTGAGAGTCAACAGCTTCAGTAATTGTCTCCCGCTGAGAGTCAGCACCTTCAGGAACTGTCTCCCACTGAGAGTCAGCACCTTCAGGAATGGTCCCACAGTAACAGTCAACACCTTCAGGAACTTTCTCCCAGTGAGAGTCAGCACCTTCAGGAACTGTCTCCCAGTGAGATTCACCACCATCAGGAATTGTCTCCCACTGAGAGTCAGCACCTTCAGGAACGGTCCCACAGTGAGAGTCAGCACTTCAAGAAACAAACCCCCAGTGAGTCAGCACCTTAAGTAACTGTCCCACAGTGAGAGACAGCACATTTTGTAACTGTACCCAAACAGGTGTCTCCATCTTCAAAAACTATCCCCCAGTGAGAGTCAGCACCTTCAGGAACTGTCCACCAGTGAGTCAGCACCTTTAGGAAATATCCCCCAGTGAGTCAGCACTTTAAGTAACTGTCCCACAGTGAGAGACAGCACATTTTGTAACTGTACCCAAACGGGCATCATCACCTTCAGGAACTAACCCCCGGTGAGAGTCAGCACCTTCAGGAACTGTCTCCCAGTGAGAGTCACCACCTTCAGGAACTAGACCGTACTGAGAGTAAACAATCTCAGTAACTGACTATCGTTGAGAGTCAGCACCTTCAGGAACTGACCCCCAGTGAGCGTCAGCACCTTCAGGAACTGTCCCCCAGTGAGAGTCGGAGGCATCCCTAACTGTCCACCAGTGAGAATCAGTACCTTCAGGAACTATCCCCCAGTGAGTCAGCACTATAAGTAACTGTCCCACAGTGTGAGACAGCACATTTTGTAACTGTACCCAAACGGGTGTCACCACCTTCAAGAACTATCCCCCAGTGAGAGTCAGCACCGACAGGAACTGTCCCCCAGTGAGAGTCAGCATCTTCAGGAACATTCTTCCACAGAGGGTCTGCAAAGTCAAGAGCTGTCCCCAAGTGAAATTCAGCACCTGCAGGAGCTGTCCCACATTGAGAGTCAGCACCTTCAGGAACCGTCTCCCAGTGAGTCAGCACCTTTAGGAACTGTCTCTCAGTGAGAGTCAGCACCTTGAGGAACTGGCCCCCAGTGAGATTCAGCAGCTTCAGGAACAGTCACCCAGTGAGTGTCAGCACCTTCAGGAACTCGACCGTACTGAGAGTAAACAAATTCAATAACTGACCATCGTTGAGAGTCAGCACCTACAGCAACAGTCGCCAAATGAGAGTCAGCACCTTCAGGGCCTGTCCCCTGGGAGAGACACCACCATGAGGAACTGTCCCCCATTGAGAGTCAGCACCTACATCAACAGTCGCCAAATGAGAGTCAGCACATTCAGGAAGTGTCTCCCAGTGAGAGTCGGAAGCATCCGGAACTGTCCAACAGTGAGAATCAGCACCTTCAGGAAATATCCCCCAGTCAGTCAGCACCTTAAGTAACTGTCCCACAGTGAGAGACAGCACATCTTGTAACTATACCCAAACGGGTGTCACTACCTTCAAGAACTGTCTCCCAGTGAGAGTCAGCACCTTCAGAAACTGTCCCCCAGTGAGAGTCAGAACCTTCAGGAACTGTCCCCCAGTGAGAGTCAGCACCTTCAGGAACTCTCCCCCAGTGAGAGTCAGCACCTTCAGGAAGTGTCCCCCAGTGAGAGTCAGCACCTTCAGGAACTGTCCCCCAGTGAGAGTCAGCACCTTCAGGAACTGTCCCCCAGTGAGAGTCAGAACCTTCAGGAACTGTCCCCCAGTGAGAGTCAGCACATTCAGGAACTGTCTCCCAGTGAGAGTCAGCTCCTTCAGGAACTGTCCCCCAGTGAGAGTCACCTCCTTCAGGATCTCGACCGTACTGAGAGTAAACAAACGCAGTAACTGACTATCGTTGAGAGTCAGCATCTTCAGGAACTGTCACCCAGTGAGTCAGCACCTGAAGTAACTGTCCCACAGTGAGAGACAGCACAGTTTTTAACTGTACCCAAACGTGTGTCACCACCTTCAGGAACTATCCCCCAGTGAGAGTCAGCACCGACAGGAACTGTCTCCCAGTGAGACTCAGCACCTTCAGGAAATGTCCAACGGTGAGGGTCAGCAAATTCAGGAACTGTCCCCCAGTGAGAGTCAGTACCTTCAGGAAATGTCCAACGGTAAGGGTCAGCAAATTCAGGAACTGTCCCCCAGTGAGAGTCAGCACCTGCAGCAACAGTCGCCAAATGAGAGTCAACACCTTCAGGGACTGTCCCCAGGGAGTGACACCACCTTGAGGAACAGTTTCTCAGTGACAGTCAGCACCTTCAGCAACTGCCTCCAAGTGAGAGTCAGCATCTTGAGGAACTGTCCCACATTGAGAGTCAGCACCTTCAGTAATTGTCTCCCAGTGAGAGTCAGCACCTCCAGGAAGTGAACCCCAGTGAGAGACAGCACCTTGAGGAACTCTACCGTACTAAGAGTAAACAAACTCAGTAACTGCCTATCGTTGAGGGTCATCACCTTCAGGAACTGTCCCCCAGTGTGAATCAGCACCTTCAGCAACAATTCCCCAGTGAGAGTCAGCACCTTCAGGAACTGTCTCCCAGTGAGAGTCAGCACCTACAGGAACTGTCTCCCAGTGAGAGTCAGCACCTTCAGGGACTGTCCCCCAGTGAGAGTCAGCACCTACAGGAACTGTCTCCCAGTGAGAGTCAGCACCTTCAGGGACTGTCCCCCAGTGAGAGTCAGCACCTACAGGAACTGATCCCCAGTGAGAGTCAGCACCTTCAGGTACTGTCCCCCAGTGAGAGTCACCACCTTCAGGAACTGTCCACCAGTGAGAGTCAGCAACTAAAGGAACTCGACCGTACTGAGAGTAAACAAACTCAGTAACTGACTATCGTTGAGAGTCAGCACCTTCAGGAACTGTACCCCAGTGAGAGTCAGCACCTTCAGGAAATATCCCCCAGTGAGTCAGCACCTTAAGTAACTGTCCCACAGTCAGAGACAGCACATTTTGTAACTGTACCCAAACGAATGTCATCACCTTCAGGAACTATCCCCCAGTGAGAGACAGGACCGACATGAACTGTCTCCCAGTGCGACTCAGCGCCTTCAGGAACTGCCCCCCAGTGAGAGTCAGCAGCTTCAGGAAGTGTCCCCCAGTGAGAGTCAGCACCTTCAGTAACTCAACCGTACTGAGAGTAAAGACACTCAGTAACTGACTATCGTTGAGAGTCGGCACCTTCAGGAACAATACCCCAGTGAGAGTCAGCACCGACAGGAACTGTCTCCCAGTGAGAGTCAGCAAATTCAGGAACTGTCCCCCAGTGAGAGTCAGCACCTGCAGCAACAGTCACCAAATGAGAGTCAGCATCTTCAGGGACTGTCCCCCAGTGAGAGTCAGCACCTTCAGGAACTGTCTCCCAGTGAGAGTGTGCACCTTCATGAACTATCCCCCAGTGAGAGTCAGCACCTTAAGTAACTGTCCCACATTGAGAGTCAGCAGCTTCAGTAATTGTCTCCCGCTGAGAATTAGCACCTTCAGGAACTTTCTCCAAGTGAGAGTCACCCCCTTCAGGAACTCGACCGTACTGAGAGTAAACAAACTCAGTAACTGACTACCGTTGAGAGTCAGCAGCTGCAGGAAGTGTCTCCCAGTGAGAGTCAGCACCTTCAGGAACTGTCTCCCAGTGAGAGTCAGCACCTTCAGGAACTGTCCCACAATGAAAGTCAGCACCTTCAGGAAATGTCACCCAGTGAGAGTCAGCACCTTCAGGAACTGTCCCCCAGTGAGAGTCAGCACCTTCAACAACTGTCCCCCAGTGAAAGTCAGCACCTTCAGGAACTGTCCCCCAGTGAGAGTTACCACCTTCAGGAACTCGACCGTACTGAGAGTAAACAAACTCAGTCACTGACTATCGTTGAGAGTCAGCACCTTCTGGAACTATCCCCCAGTGAGTCAGCACCTTAAGTAACTGTCCCACAGTGAGAGACAGCACATTTTTTAACTGTACCCAAACGGGTGTCACCACCTTCAGGAACTATCCCCCAGTGAGAGTCAGCACCTTCAGGAACTGTACCTCAGTGAGAGTCAGCACCTTCAGGAACTGTCACCCAGTGAGAGTCAGCACCTTCAGGAAATGTCACCCAGTGAGAGTCAGCACCTTCAACAACTGTCCCCCAGTGAGAGTCAGCACCTTCAACAACTTTCCACCAGTGAGAGTCAGCACCTTCAGGAACTGTCCCCCAGTGAGAGTCAGCACCTTCAGGAACTGTCTCCCAATGAGAGTCAGCACCTTTAGCAAAAGTCTCCAAGTGAGAGTCAGCACCTTCAGGAGCTGTCCCACAGTGAAATTCAGCACCTTCAGGAACTGTCCCCCAGTGAATATCAGCAGCCTCAGTAATTGTCACCCGCAGAGAGTCAGGACCTTCAGGAACTGTCCCCCAGTGAGAGTCAGCACCTTCAGGAACTGTCCCCCAGTGAGAGTCAGCACCTTAAGTAACTGTCCCACAGTGAGAGACAGCACATTTTTTAACTGTACCCAAACGGGTGTCACCACCTTCAGGAACTATCCCCCAGTGAGAGCCAGCACCTTCAGGAACTGTACCTCAGTGAGAGTCAGCACCTTCAGGAACTATCCCCCAGTGAGAGTCAGCACCTTCAGGAAATGTCACCCAGTGAGAGTCAGCACCTTCAACAACTGTCCCCCAGTGAGAGTCAGCACCTTCAACAACTTTCCCCCAGTGAGAGTCAGCACCTTCAGGAACTGTCCCCCAGTGAGAGTCAGCACATTCAGGAACTGTCTCCCAATGAGAGTCAGCACCTTTAGCAAAAGTCTCCAAGTGAGAGTCAGCACCATCAGGAGCTGTCCCACAGTGAAATTCAGCACCTTCAGGAACTGTCCCCCAGTGAATATCAGCAGCTTCAGTAATTGTCACCCGCAGAGAGTCAGGACCTTCAGGAACTGTCCCCCAGTGAGAGTCAGCACCTTCAGGAACTGTCCCCCAGTGAGTCAGCACCTTAACTAACTGTCCCACAGTGAGAGACAGCACATTTTGTAACTGTTCCCAAACGGGTGTCACCTCGTTCAGGAACTATCCCCCAGTGAGAGTCAACTCATTCAGGAACTTTCTCCCAGTGAGAGTCAGCACCTTCAGTAAGTGTCCCCCAGTGAGAGTCAGCACCTTCAGGAACTTTCTCCCAGTGAGAGTCAGCACCTTCAGGAACTGACCCCCAGTGAGAGTCACCACCTTCAGGAACTCGACCGTACTGAGAGTAAACAAACTCAGTAACTGACTATCGTCGAGAGTCAGCACCTTCAGGAACTGTCCCCCAGTGAGAGTCAGCACCTTCAGGAACTGTCCCCCAGTGAGAGTCAGCACCTTCAGGAACTGTCCCCCAGTGAATATCAGCAGCTTCAGTAATTGTCTCCCGCTGAGAGTCAGCACCTTCAGGAAGTGTCCCTCAGTGAGAGTCACCACCTTCAGGAACTCGACCGTACTGAGAGTAAACAAACTCAGTAACTGACTATTGTCGAGAGTCAACACCTTCATGAACTGTCACCCAGTGAGAGTCAGCACCTTCAGGAACTGTCTCCCAAAGAGAGTCAGGACCATCAGGAACTGTCCCCCAGTGTGAGTCAGCATCTTCAGGAACATTCTTGCACAGAGGGTCTGCAAAATCAAGAACTGTCCCCCAGTGAAATTCAGCACCTGCAGGAGCTGTTCCACATTGAGAGTCAACATCTTCATGAACTGTCTCCCAGTGAGAGTCAGCACCTTCCGGAACTATACCCAAATGAGTCAGCGCGTTAAGTAACTGTCCCACAGTGAGAGACAGCACATTTTGTAACTGTACCCAAACGGGTGTCACCACCTTCACGAACTCTTCCCCAGTGAGAGTCAGCACCCTCAGGAACTGTCCAACATTGAAGGTCAGCAAATTTGGGAACTGTCCCCCAGTGGGAGTCAGCACCTACAGCAACATTCGCCAAATGAGAGTCAGGACCTTCAGGAACTGTCCCCCAGTGAGAGTCAGCACCTTCAGGAACTGTCTCCCAAAGAGAGTCAGGACCATCAAGAACTGTCCCCCAGTGAAATTCAGCACCTGCAGGAGCTGTTCCACATTGAGAGTCAACATCTTCAGGAACTGTCTCCCAGTGAGAGACAGCACATTTTGTAACTGTAGCCAAACGGGTGTCACCACCTTCAAGAACTGTCTCCCAGTGAGGGTCAGCACCTTCAGGAACTGTCCCCCAGTGAGAGTCAGCACCTTCAGGAACTGTCTCCCAGTGAGAGTCACCACCTTCAGGAAGTCGACCGTACTGAGAGTAAACAAACTCAGTAACTGACTATCGTCGAGAGTCAGCACCTTCAGGAACTGTCCCCCAGTGAGTCAGCACCTTAACTAACTGTTCCTCAGAGAGAAACAGCACATTTTGTAACTGTACCCAAACGGGTGTCACCACCTTCAGAAACTGTCCCCCAATGAGAGTCAGCAACTTCAGGAACTGACCCCAGGGAGAGTCAGCACCTTCAGGAACTGTCTCCCAGTGAGAGTCAACACCTTCAGGAACTGTCCCCCAGTGAAATTCAGCACCTTCAGGAACTGTCCCCCAGTGAAATTCAGCACCTTCAGGAATTTTCCCCCAGTGAGAGTCACCACCATCAGGAACTCGACCGTACTGGGAGTAAACAAACTCAGTAACTGACTATCGTTGAGAGTCAGCACCTTCAGGAACTATCCCCCAGTGAGAGTCAGCACCTTCAGGAACTATCCCCCAATGAGTCAGCACCTTCAGGAACTGTCTCCCAGTGTGAGTCACCACCTTCAGGAAGTCGACCGTACTGAGAGTAAACAAACTCATTAACTGACTATCGTTGAAAGTGAGCACCTTCAGGAACTGTCACCCAGTGAGTCAGCACCTTAAGTAACTGTCCCACAGTGAGAGACAGCACATTTTTTAACTGTACCCAAACGTGTGTCACCACCTTCAGGAACTATCCCCCAGTGGGAGTCAGCACCTTCAGGAAATGTCCAACGGTGAGGGTCAGCAAATTCATGGACTGTCCCCCAGTGAGATTCAGCACCTGCAGCAACAGTCGCCAAATGAGAGTCAGCACCTTCAGGGACTGTCCCCAGGGAGTGACACCACCTTGAGGAACTGTCCCCCAGTGACAGTCAGCACCTTCAGCAACTGCCTCCAAGTGAGAGTCAGCATCTTCACGAACTGTCCCACATTGAGAGTCAGCAGCTTCAGTAATTGTCTCCCACTGAGAGAAAGCACCTTCAGGAAGTGTACCCCAGTGAGAGTCAGCATCTTCAGCAACTATTCCCACTGGGAGTCAGCACCTTTAGGAACTGTCTCCCAGTGAGATTCACCACCTTCAGGAATTGTCTCCCACTGAGAGTCAGCACCTTCAGGAACGGTCCAACAGTAAGTGTCAACACCTTCAGGAACTTTCTCCCAGTGAGTGTCAGCACCTTCAGGAACTCGACCGTACTGAGAGTAAACAAACTCAGTAACTGACTATCGTTGAGAGTCAGCACCTTCAGGAACTGTCCCACAGTGAGAGTCAGCACTTCAAGAAACAAACCCCCAGTGAGTCAGCACCTTAAGTAACTGTCCCACAGTGAGAGACAGCACATTATGTAACTGTACCCAAACAGGTGTCTCCATCTTCAAAAACTATCCCCCAGTGAGAGTCAGCACCTTCAGGAACTGTCCACCAGTGAGTCAGCACCTTTAGGAAATATCCCCCAGTGAGTCAGCACTTTAAGTAACTGTCCCACAGTGAGAGACAGCACATTTTTTAACTGTACCCAAACGGGCGTCATCACCTTCAGGAACTAAACCCCGGTGAGAGTCAGCACCTTCAGGAACTGTCTCCCAGTGAGAGTCACCACCTGCAGGAACTAGACCGTACTGAGAGTAAACAATCTCAGTAACTGACTATCGTTGAGAGTCAGCACCTTCAGGAACTGACCCCCAGTGAGCGTCAGCACCTTCAGGAACTGTCCCCCAGTGAGAGTCGGAAGCATCCCTAACTGTCCACCAGTGAGAATCAGTACCTTCAGGAACTATCCCCCAGTGAGTCAGCACTATAAGTAACTGTCCCACAGTGTGAGACAGCACATTTTGTAACTGTACCCAAACGGGTGTCACCACCTTCAAGAACTATCCCCCAGTGAGAGTCAGCACTGACAGGAACTGTCCCCCAGTGAGAGTCAGCATCTTCAGGAACATTCTTCCACAGAGGGTCTGCAAAGTCAAGAGCTGTCCCCAAGTGAAATTCAGAACCTGCAGGAGCTGTCCCACATTGAGAGTCAGCACCTTCAGGAACCGTCTCCCAGTGAGAGTCAGCACCTTGAGGAACTGTCCCCCAGTGAGATTCAGCAGCTTCAGGAACAGTCACCCAGTGAGTGTCAGCACCTTCAGGAACTCGACCGTACTGAGAGTAAACAAATTCAATAACTGACCATCTTTGAGAGTCAGCACCTACAGCAACAGTCGCCAAATGAGAGTCAGCACCTTCAGGGCCTGTCCCCTGGGAGAGACACCACCTTGAGGAACTGTCCCCCACTGAGAGTCAGCACCTACATCAACAGTCGCCAAATGAGAGTCAGCACATTCAGGAAGTGTCTCCCAGTGAGAGTCGGAAGCATCCGGAACTGTCCAACAGTGAGAATCAGCACCTTCAGGAAATATCCCCCAGTCAGTCAGCACCTTAAGTAACTGTCCCACAGTGAGAGACAGCACATTTTGTAACTGAACCCAAACGGGTGTCACCACCTTCAAGAACTGTCTCCCAGTGAGAGTCAGCACCTTCATGAACTGTCCCCCAGTGAGAGTCAGAACATTCAGGAACTGTCCCCCAGTGAGAGTAAGCACCTTCAGGAACTCTCCCCCAGTGAGAGTCAGCACCTTCAGGAACTGTCCCCCAGTGAGAGTCAGCACATTCAGAAACTGTCTCCCAGTGAGAGTCAGCACCTTCAGGAACTGTCCCCCAGTGAGAGTCACCTCCTTCAGGATCTCGACCGTACTGAGAGTAAACAAACTCAGTAACTGACCATCGTTGAGAGTCAGCATCTTCAGGAACTGTCACCCAGTGAGTCAGCACCTTAAGTAACTGTCCCACAGTGAGAGACAGCACAGTTTTTAACTGTACCCAAACGTGTGTCACCACCTTCAGGAACTATCCCCCAGTGAGAGTCAGCACCGACAGGAACTGTCTCCCAGTGAGAGTCAGCACCTTCAGGAAATGTCCAACGGTGAGGGTCAGCAAATTCAGCAACTGTCCCCCAGTGATAGTCAGCACCTGCAGCAACTGTCGCCAAATGCGAGTCAACACCTTCAGGGACTGTCCCCAGCGAGTGACACCACCTTGAGGTACAGTTTCCCAGTGACAGTCAGCACCTTCAGCAACTGCCTCCAAGTGAGAGTCAGCATCTTCAGGAACTGTCCCACATTGAGAGTCAGCACCTTCAGTAATTGTCTCCCACTGAGTGTCAGCACCTCCAGGAAGTGTACCCCAGTGAGAGACCCCACCTTCAGGAACTCGACCATACTAAGAGTAAACAAACTCAGTAACTGCCTATCGTTGAGGGTCATCACCTTCAGGAACTGTCCCCCAGTGAGAGTCAGCACCGTCAGGAACTGTCCGCCAGTGAGAGTCAGCACCTTCAGAAACAGTCTCCCAGTGAGAGTCAGCACCTTCAGAAACTGTCCCCCAGTGAGAGTCAGCACCTTCAGGAACCGTCCCCCAGTGAAAGTCAGCACCTTCAGGAACTCTCTCCCAGTGAGAGTCAGCACCTTCAGGAACTGTCCCCCAGTGAGAGTCAGCACCTACAGGAACTGTCTCCCAGTGAGAGTCAGCACCTTCAGAAACTGTCCCCCAGTGAGAGTCAGCACCTACAGGAACTGATCCCCAGTGAGAGTCAGCACCTTCAGGTACTGTCCCCCAGTGAGAGTCAGCACCTACAGGAACTGATCCCCAGTGAGAGTCAGCACCTTCAGGTACTGTCCCCCAGTGAGAGTCACCACCTTCAGGAACTGTCCACCAGTGAGAGTCAGCAACTACAGGAACTCGACCGTACTGAGAGTAAACAAACTCAGTAACTGACTATCGTTGAGAGTCAGCACCTTCAGGAACTGTACCCCAGTGAGAGTCAGCACCTTCAGGAACTATCACCCAGTGAGTCAGCACCTTAAGTAACTGTCCCACAGTGAGAGACAGCACATTTTGTAACTGTACCCAAACGAATGTCATCACCTTCAGGAACTATCCCCCTGTGAGAGTCAGCACCTTAAGTAACTGTCCCACAGTGAGAGTCAGCAGCTTCAGTAATTGTCTCCCGCTGAGAATTAGCAGCTTCAGGAACTTTCTCCAATTGAGAGTCACCCCCTTCAGGAACTCGACCGTACTGAGAGTAAACAAACACAGTAACTGACTATCGTTGAGAGTCAGCAGCTGCAGGAAGTGTCTCCCAGTGAGAGTCAGCACCTTCAGGAACTGTCTCCCAGTGAGAGTCAGCACCTTCAGGAACTATCCCCCAGTGAAAGTCAGCACCTTCAGGAAATGTCACCCAGTGAGAGTCAGCACCTTCAGGAACTGTCCCCCAGTGAGAGTCAGCACCTTCAGGAACTGTCCCCCAGTGAAAGTCAGCACCTTCAGGAACTGTCCCCCAGTGAGAGTCAGCACCTTCAGGAACTGTCTCCCAGTGAGAGTCACCACCTTCAGGAACTCTACCGTACTGAGAGTAAACAAACTCAGTCACTGACTATCGTTGAGAGTCAGCACCTTCTGGAACTATCCCCCAGTGAGTCAGCACCTTAAGCAACTGTCCCACAGTGAGAGACAGCACATTTTTTAACTGTACCCAAACGGGTGTCACCACCTTCAGGAACTATCCCCCAGTGAGAGTCAGCACCTTCAGGAACTGTACCTCAGTGAGAGTCAGCACCTTCAGGAACTGTCCCCCAGTGAGAGTCAGCACCTTCAGGAAATGTCACCCAGTGAGAGTCAGCACCTTCAACAACTCTCCCCCAGTGAGAGTCAGCACCTTCAACAACTTTCCACCAGTGAGAGTTAGCACCTTCAGGAACTCTCCCCCAGTGAGAGTCAGAACCTTCAGGAACTGTCTCCCAATGAGAGTCAGCACCTTTAGCAAAAGTCTCCAAGTGAGAGTCAGCACCTTCAAGAGCTGTCCCACAGTGAAATTCAGCACCTTCAGCAAATTTCCCCCAGTGAGAGTCACCACCATCAGGAACTCGACCGTACTGAGAGTAAACAAACTCAGTAACTGACTATCGTTGAGAGTCAGCATCTTCAGGAACTGTCACCCAGTGAGTCAGCACCTTAAGTAACTGTCCCACAGTGAGAGACAGCACAGTTTTTAACTGTACCCAAACGTGTGTCACCACCTTCAGGAACTATCCCCCAGTGAGAGTCAGCACCGACAGGAACTGTCTCCCAGTGAGAGTCAGCACCTTCAGGAAATGTCCAACGGTGAGGGTCAGCAAATTCAGGAACTGTCCCCCAGTGAGAGTCAGTACCTTCAGGAAATGTCCAACGGTGAGGGTCAGCAAATTCAGGAACTGTCCCCCAGTGAGAGTCAGCACCTGCAGCAACAGTCGCCAAATGAGAGTCAACACCTTCAGGGACTGTCCCCAGCGAGTGACACCACCTTGAGGAACTGTTTCCCAGTGACAGTCAGCACCTTCAGCAACTGCCTCCAAGTGAGAGTCAGCATCTTGAGGAACTGTCCCACATTGAGAGTCAGCACCTTCAGTAATTGTCTCCCAGTGAGAGTCAGCACCTCCAGGAAGTGTACCCCAGTGAGAGACAGCACCTTCAGGAACTCTACCGTACTAAGAGTAAACAAACTCAGTAACTGCCTATCGTTGAGGGTCATCACCTTCAGGAACTTTCCCCCAGTGTGAATCAGCACCTTCAGCAACAATTCCCCAGTGAGAGTCAGCACCTTCAGGAACTGTCTCCCAGTGAGATTCACCACCATCAGGAATTGTCTCCCACTGAGAGTCAGCACCTTCAGGAACGGTCCCACAGTAAGAGTCAACACCTTCAGGAACTTTCTCCCAGTGAGTGTCAGCACCTTCAGGAACTCGACCGTACTGAGAGTAAACAAATTCAGTAACTGACCATCGTTGAGAGTCAGCACCTTCAGGAACTGTCCCCCAGTGAGAGTCAGCACTTCAAGGAACAAACCCCCAGTGAGTCAGCACCTTAAGTAACTGTCCCACAGTGAGAGACAGCACATTTTGTAACTGTACCCAAACAGGTGTCTCCATCTTCAAAAACTATCCCCCAGTGAGAGTCAGCACCTTCAGGAACTGTCCACCAGTGAGTCAGCACCTTTAGGAAATATCCCCCAGCACCTTAAGTAACTGTCCCACAGTGAGAGACAGCACATTTTGTAACTGTACCCAAACAGGTGTCTCCATCTTCAAAAACTATCACCCAGTGAGAGTCAGCACCTTCAGGAACTGTCCACCAGTAAGTCAGCACCTTTAGGAAATATCCCCCAGTGAGTCAGCACTTTAAGTAACTGTCCCACAGTGAGAGACAGCACATTTTGTAACTGTACCCAATCGGGCGTCATCACCTTCAGGAACTAACCCCCGGTGAGAGTCAGCACCTTCAGGAACTGTCTCCCAGTGAGAGTCACCACCTTCAGGAACTAGACCGTACTGAGAGTAAACAATCTCAGTAACTGACTATCGTTGAGAGTCAGCACCTTCAGGAACTGACCCCCAGTGAGCGTCAGCACCTTCAGGAACTGTCCCCCAGTGAGAGTCGGAAGCATCCCTAACTGTCCACCAGTGAGAATCAGTACCTTCAGGAACTATCCCCCAGTGAGTCAGCACTATAAGTAACTGTCCCACAGTGTGAGACAGCATATTTTGTAACTGTCCCCAAACGGGTGTCACCACCTTCAAGAACTATCCCCCAGTGAGAGTCAGCACCGACAGGAACTGTCCCCCAGTGAGAGTCAGCATCTTCAGGAACATTCTTCCACAGAGGGTCTGCAAAGTCAAGAGCTGTCCCCAAGTGAAATTCAGCACCTGCAGGAGCTGTCCCACATTGAGAGTCAGCACCTTCAGGAACCGTCTCCCAGTGAGTCAGCACCTTTAGGAACTGTCTCTCAGTGAGAGTCAGCACCTTGAGGAACTGGCCCCCAGTGAGATTCAGCAGCTTCAGGAACAGTCACCCAGTGAGTGTCAGCACCTTCAGGAACTCGACCGTACTGAGAGTAAACAAATTCAATAACTGACCATCGTTGAGAGTCAGCACCTACAGCAACAGTCGCCAAATGAGAGTCAGCACCTTCAGGGCCTGTCCCCTGGGAGAGACACCACCATGAGGAACTGTCCCCCATTGAGAGTCAGCACCTACATCAACAGTCGCCAAATGAGAGTCAGCACATTCAGGAAGTGTCTCCCAGTGAGAGTCGGAAGCATCCGGAACTGTCCAACAGTGAGAATTAGCACCTTCAGGAAATATCCCCCAGTCAGTCAGCACCTTAAGTAACTGTCCCACAATGAGAGACAGCACATCTTGTAACTGTACCCAAACGGGTGTCACTACCTTCAAGAACTGTCTCCCAGTGAGAGTCAGCACCTTCAGAAACTGTCCCCCAGTGAGAATCAGAACCTTCAGGAACTGTCCCCCAGTGAGAGTAAGCACCTTCAGGAACTGTCCCCCAGTGAGAGTCAGAACCTTCAGGAACTGTCCCCCAGTGAGAGTCAGCACATTCAGGAACTGTCTCCCAGTGAGAGTCAGCACCTTCAGGAACTGTCCCCCAGTGAGAGTCACCTCCTTCAGGATCTCGACCGTACTGAGAGTAAACAAACGCAGTAACTGACTATCGTTGAGAGTCAGCATCTTCAGGAACTGTCACCCAGTGAGTCAGCACCTTAAGTAACTGTCCCACAGTGAGAGACAGCACAGTTTTTAACTGTACCCAAACGTGTGTCACCACCTTCAGGAACTATCCCCCAGTGAGAGTCAGCACCGACAGGAACTGTCTCCCAGTGAGACTCAGCACCTTCAGGAAATGTCCAACGGTGAGGGTCAGCAAATTCAGGAACTGTCCCCCAGTGAGAGTCAGTACCTTCAGGAAATGTCCAACGGTGAGGGTCAGCAAATTCAGGAACTGTCCCCCAATGAGAGTCAGCACCTGCAGCAACAGTCGCCAAATGAGAGTCAACACCTTCAGGGACTGTCCCCAGGGAGTGACACCACCTTGAGGAACAGTTTCCCAGTGACAGTCAGCACCTTCAGCAACTGCCTCCAAGTGAGAGTCAGCATCTTGAGGAACTGTCCCACATTGAGAGTCAGCACCTTCAGTAATTGTCTCCCAGTGAGAGTCAGCACCTCCAGGAAGTGTACCCCAGTGAGAGACAGCACCTTCAGGAACTCTACCGTACTAAGAGTAAACAAACTCAGTAACTGCCTATCGTTGAGGGTCATCACCTTCAGGAACTGTCCCCCAGTGTGAATCAGCACCTTCAGCAACAATTCCCCAGTGAGAGTCAGCACCTTCAGGAACGGTCTCCCAGTGAGAGTCAGCACCTACAGGAACTGTCTCCCAGTGAGAGTCAGCACCTTCAGGGACTGTCCCCCAGTGAGAGTCAGCACCTACAGGAACTGATCCCCAGTGAGAGTCAGCACCTTCAGGTACTGTCCCCCAGTGAGAGTCACCACCTTCAGGAACTGTCCACCAGTGAGAGTCAGCAACTAAAGGAATTCGACCGTACTGAGAGTAAACAAACTCAGTAACTGACTATCGTTGAGAGTCAGCACCTTCAGGAACTGTACCCCAGTGAGAGTCAGCACCGACAGGAACTGTCTCCCAGTGAGAGTCAGCAAATTCAGGAACTGTCCCCCAGTGAGAGTCAGCACCTTCAGGAACTGTCTCCCAGTGAGAGTCAGCACCTTCATGAACTATCCCCCAGTGAGAGTCAGCACCTTAAGTAACTGTCCCACATTGAGAGTCAGCAGCTTCAGTAATTGTCTCCCGCTGAGAATTAGCACCTTCAGGAACTTTCTCCAAGTGAGAGTCACCCCCTTCAGGAACTCGACCGTACTGAGAGTAAACAAACTCAGTAACTGACTACCGTTGAGAGTCAGCAGCTGCAGGAAGTGTCTCCCAGTGAGAGTCAGCACCTTCAGGAACTGTCTCCCAGTGAGAGTCAGCACCTTCAGGAACTGTCCCACAATGAAAGTCAGCACCTTCAGGAAATGTCACCCAGTGAGAGTCAGCACCTTCAGGAACTCTCTCCCAGTGAGAGTCAGCACCTTCAGGAACTGTCCCCCAGTGAGAGTCAGCACCTACAGGAACTGTCTCCCAGTGAGAGTCAGCACCTTCAGAAACTGTCCCCCAGTGAGAGTCAGCACCTACAGGAACTGATCCCCAGTGAGAGTCAGCACCTTCAGGTACTGTCCCCCAGTGAGAGTCAGCACCTACAGGAACTGATCCCCAGTGAGAGTCAGCACCTTCAGGTACTGTCCCCCAGTGAGAGTCACCACCTTCAGGAACTGTCCACCAGTGAGAGTCAGCAACTACAGGAACTCGACCGTACTGAGAGTAAACAAACTCAGTAACTGACTATCGTTGAGAGTCAGCACCTTCAGGAACTGTACCCCAGTGAGAGTCAGCACCTTCAGGAACTATCACCCAGTGAGTCAGCACCTTAAGTAACTGTCCCACAGTGAGAGACAGCACATTTTGTAACTGTACCCAAACGAATGTCATCACCTTCAGGAACTATCCCCCTGTGAGAGTCAGCACCTTAAGTAACTGTCCCACAGTGAGAGTCAGCAGCTTCAGTAATTGTCTCCCGCTGAGAATTAGCACCTTCAGGAACTTTCTCCAATTGAGAGTCACCCCCTTCAGGAACTCGACCGTACTGAGAGTAAACAAACACAGTAACTGACTATCGTTGAGAGTCAGCAGCTGCAGGAAGTGTCTCCCAGTGAGAGTCAGCACCTTCAGGAACTGTCTCCCAGTGAGAGTCAGCACCTTCAGGAACTATCCCCCAGTGAAAGTCAGCACCTTCAGGAAATGTCACCCAGTGAGAGTCAGCACCTTCAGGAACTGTCCCCCAGTGAGAGTCAGCACCTTCAGGAACTGTCCCCCAGTGAAAGTCAGCACCTTCAGGAACTGTCCCCCAGTGAGAGTCAGCACCTTCAGGAACTGTCTCCCAGTGAGAGTCACCACCTTCAGGAACTCTACCGTACTGAGAGTAAACAAACTCAGTCACTGACTATCGTTGAGAGTCAGCACCTTCTGGAACTATCCCCCAGTGAGTCAGCACCTTAAGCAACTGTCCCACAGTGAGAGACAGCACATTTTTTAACTGTACCCAAACGGGTGTCACCACCTTCAGGAACTATCCCCCAGTGAGAGTCAGCACCTTCAGGAACTGTACCTCAGTGAGAGTCAGCACCTTCAGGAACTGTCCCCCAGTGAGAGTCAGCACCTTCAGGAAATGTCACCCAGTGAGAGTCAGCACCTTCAACAACTGTCCCCCAGTGAGAGTCAGCACCTTCAACAACTTTCCACCAGTGAGAGTTAGCACCTTCAGCAAATTTCCCCCAGTGAGAGTCACCACCATCAGGAACTCGACCGTACTGAGAGTAAACAAACTCAGTAACTGACTATCGTTGAGAGTCAGCATCTTCAGGAACTGTCACCCAGTGAGTCAGCACCTTAAGTAACTGTCCCACAGTGAGAGACAGCACAGTTTTTAACTGTACCCAAACGTGTGTCACCACCTTCAGGAACTATCCCCCAGTGAGAGTCAGCACCGACAGGAACTGTCTCCCAGTGAGAGTCAGCACCTTCAGGAAATGTCCAACGGTGAGGGTCAGCAAATTCAGGAACTGTCCCCCAGTGAGAGTCAGTACCTTCAGGAAATGTCCAACGGTGAGGGTCAGCAAATTCAGGAACTGTCCCCCAGTGAGAGTCAGCACCTGCAGCAACAGTCGCCAAATGAGAGTCAACACCTTCAGGGACTGTCCCCAGCGAGTGACACCACCTTGAGGAACTGTTTCCCAGTGACAGTCAGCACCTTCAGCAACTGCCTCCAAGTGAGAGTCAGCATCTTGAGGAACTGTCCCACATTGAGAGTCAGCACCTTCAGTAATTGTCTCCCAGTGAGAGTCAGCACCTCCAGGAAGTGTACCCCAGTGAGAGACAGCACCTTCAGGAACTCTACCGTACTAAGAGTAAACAAACTCAGTAACTGCCTATCGTTGAGGGTCATCACCTTCAGGAACTTTCCCCCAGTGTGAATCAGCACCTTCAGCAACAATTCCCCAGTGAGAGTCAGCACCTTCAGGAACTGTCTCCCAGTGAGATTCACCACCATCAGGAATTGTCTCCCACTGAGAGTCAGCACCTTCAGGAACGGTCCCACAGTAAGAGTCAACACCTTCAGGAACTTTCTCCCAGTGAGTGTCAGCACCTTCAGGAACTCGACCGTACTGAGAGTAAACAAATTCAGTAACTGACCATCGTTGAGAGTCAGCACCTTCAGGAACTGTCCCCCAGTGAGAGTCAGCACTTCAAGGAACAAACCCCCAGTGAGTCAGCACCTTAAGTAACTGTCCCACAGTGAGAGACAGCACATTTTGTAACTGTACCCAAACAGGTGTCTCCATCTTCAAAAACTATCCCCCAGTGAGAGTCAGCACCTTCAGGAACTGTCCACCAGTGAGTCAGCACCTTTAGGAAATATCCCCCAGCACCTTAAGTAACTGTCCCACAGTGAGAGACAGCACATTTTGTAACTGTACCCAAACAGGTGTCTCCATCTTCAAAAACTATCACCCAGTGAGAGTCAGCACCTTCAGGAACTGTCCACCAGTAAGTCAGCACCTTTAGGAAATATCCCCCAGTGAGTCAGCACTTTAAGTAACTGTCCCACAGTGAGAGACAGCACATTTTGTAACTGTACCCAATCGGGCGTCATCACCTTCAGGAACTAACCCCCGGTGAGAGTCAGCACCTTCAGGAACTGTCTCCCAGTGAGAGTCACCACCTTCAGGAACTAGACCGTACTGAGAGTAAACAATCTCAGTAACTGACTATCGTTGAGAGTCAGCACCTTCAGGAACTGACCCCCAGTGAGCGTCAGCACCTTCAGGAACTGTCCCCCAGTGAGAGTCGGAAGCATCCCTAACTGTCCACCAGTGAGAATCAGTACCTTCAGGAACTATCCCCCAGTGAGTCAGCACTATAAGTAACTGTCCCACAGTGTGAGACAGCATATTTTGTAACTGTCCCCAAACGGGTGTCACCACCTTCAAGAACTATCCCCCAGTGAGAGTCAGCACCGACAGGAACTGTCCCCCAGTGAGAGTCAGCATCTTCAGGAACATTCTTCCACAGAGGGTCTGCAAAGTCAAGAGCTGTCCCCAAGTGAAATTCAGCACCTGCAGGAGCTGTCCCACATTGAGAGTCAGCACCTTCAGGAACCGTCTCCCAGTGAGTCAGCACCTTTAGGAACTGTCTCTCAGTGAGAGTCAGCACCTTGAGGAACTGGCCCCCAGTGAGATTCAGCAGCTTCAGGAACAGTCACCCAGTGAGTGTCAGCACCTTCAGGAACTCGACCGTACTGAGAGTAAACAAATTCAATAACTGACCATCGTTGAGAGTCAGCACCTACAGCAACAGTCGCCAAATGAGAGTCAGCACCTTCAGGGCCTGTCCCCTGGGAGAGACACCACCATGAGGAACTGTCCCCCATTGAGAGTCAGCACCTACATCAACAGTCGCCAAATGAGAGTCAGCACATTCAGGAAGTGTCTCCCAGTGAGAGTCGGAAGCATCCGGAACTGTCCAACAGTGAGAATTAGCACCTTCAGGAAATATCCCCCAGTCAGTCAGCACCTTAAGTAACTGTCCCACAATGAGAGACAGCACATCTTGTAACTGTACCCAAACGGGTGTCACTACCTTCAAGAACTGTCTCCCAGTGAGAGTCAGCACCTTCAGGAACTGTCCCCCAGTGAGAGTCAGAACCTTCAGGAACTGTCCCCCAGTGAGAGTAAGCACCTTCAGGAACTGTCCCCCAGTGAGAGTCAGAACCTTCAGGAACTGTCCCCCAGTGAGAGTCAGCACATTCAGGAACTGTCTCCCAGTGAGAGTCAGCACCTTCAGGAACTGTCCCCCAGTGAGAGTCACCTCCTTCAGGATCTCGACCGTACTGAGAGTAAACAAACGCAGTAACTGACTATCGTTGAGAGTCAGCATCTTCAGGAACTGTCACCCAGTGAGTCAGCACCTTAAGTAACTGTCCCACAGTGAGAGACAGCACAGTTTTTAACTGTACCCAAACGTGTGTCACCACCTTCAGGAACTATCCCCCAGTGAGAGTCAGCACCGACAGGAACTGTCTCCCAGTGAGACTCAGCACCTTCAGGAAATGTCCAACGGTGAGGGTCAGCAAATTCAGGAACTGTCCCCCAGTGAGAGTCAGTACCTTCAGGAAATGTCCAACGGTGAGGGTCAGCAAATTCAGGAACTGTCCCCCAATGAGAGTCAGCACCTGCAGCAACAGTCGCCAAATGAGAGTCAACACCTTCAGGGACTGTCCCCAGGGAGTGACACCACCTTGAGGAACAGTTTCCCAGTGACAGTCAGCACCTTCAGCAACTGCCTCCAAGTGAGAGTCAGCATCTTGAGGAACTGTCCCACATTGAGAGTCAGCACCTTCAGTAATTGTCTCCCAGTGAGAGTCAGCACCTCCAGGAAGTGTACCCCAGTGAGAGACAGCACCTTCAGGAACTCTACCGTACTAAGAGTAAACAAACTCAGTAACTGCCTATCGTTGAGGGTCATCACCTTCAGGAACTGTCCCCCAGTGTGAATCAGCACCTTCAGCAACAATTCCCCAGTGAGAGTCAGCACCTTCAGGAACTGTCTCCCAGTGAGAGTCAGCACCTACAGGAACTGTCTCCCAGTGAGAGTCAGCACCTTCAGGGACTGTCCCCCAGTGAGAGTCAGCACCTACAGGAACTGATCCCCAGTGAGAGTCAGCACCTTCAGGTACTGTCCCCCAGTGAGAGTCACCACCTTCAGGAACTGTCCACCAGTGAGAGTCAGCAACTAAAGGAATTCGACCGTACTGAGAGTAAACAAACTCAGTAACTGACTATCGTTGAGAGTCAGCACCTTCAGGAACTGTACCCCAGTGAGAGTCAGCACCGACAGGAACTGTCTCCCAGTGAGAGTCAGCAAATTCAGGAACTGTCCCCCAGTGAGAGTCAGCACCTTCAGGAACTGTCTCCCAGTGAGAGTCAGCACCTTCATGAACTATCCCCCAGTGAGAGTCAGCACCTTAAGTAACTGTCCCACATTGAGAGTCAGCAGCTTCAGTAATTGTCTCCCGCTGAGAATTAGCACCTTCAGGAACTTTCTCCAAGTGAGAGTCACCCCCTTCAGGAACTCGACCGTACTGAGAGTAAACAAACTCAGTAACTGACTACCGTTGAGAGTCAGCAGCTGCAGGAAGTGTCTCCCAGTGAGAGTCAGCACCTTCAGGAACTGTCTCCCAGTGAGAGTCAGCACCTTCAGGAACTGTCCCACAATGAAAGTCAGCACCTTCAGGAAATGTCACCCAGTGAGAGTCAGCACCTTCAGGAACTGTCCCCCAGTGAGAGTCAGCACCTTCAACAACTGTCCCCCAGTGAAAGTCAGCACCTTCAGGAACTGTCCCCCAGTGAGAGTTACCACCTTCAGGAACTCGACCGTACTGAGAGTAAACAAACTCAGTCACTGACTATCGTTGAGAGTCAGCACCTTCTGGAACTATCCCCCAGTGAGTCAGCACCTTAAGTAACTGTCCCACAGTGAGAGACAGCACATTTTTTAACTGTACCCAAACGGGTGTCACCACCTTCAGGAACTATCCCCCAGTGAGAGTCAGCACCTTCAGGAACTGTACCTCAGTGAGAGTCAGCACCTTCAGGAACTGTCCCCCAGTGAGAGTCAGCACCTTCAGGAAATGTCACCCAGTGAGAGTCAGCACCTTCAACAACTGTCCCCCAGTGAGAGTCAGCACCTTCAACAACTTTCCACCAGTGAGAGTCAGCACCTTCAGGAACTCTCCCCCAGTGAGAGTCAGCACCTTCAGGAACTGTCTCCCAATGAGAGTCAGCACCTTTAGCAAAAGTCTCCAAGTGAGAGTCAGCACCTTCAGGAGCTGTCCCACAGTGAAATTCAGCACCTTCAGGAACTGTCCCCCAGTGAATATCAGCAGCCTCAGTAATTGACACCCGCAGAGAGTCAGGACCTTCAGGAACTGTCCCCCAGTGAGAGTCAGCACCTTCAGGAACTGTCCCCCAGTGAGAGTCAGCACCTTAAGTAACTGTCCCACAGTGAGAGACAGCACATTTTTTAACTGTACCCAAACGGGTGTCACCACCTTCAGGAACTATCCCCCAGTGAGAGCCAGCACCTTCAGGAACTGTACCTCAGTGAGAGTCAGCACCTTCAGGAACTATCCCCCAGTGAGAGTCAGCACCTTCAGGAAATGTCACCCAGTGAGAGTCAGCACCTTCAACAACTGTCCCCCAGTGAGAGTCAGCACCTTCAACAACTTTCCCCCAGTGAGAGTCAGCACCTTCAGGAACTGTCCCCCAGTGAGAGTCAGCATATTCAGGAACTGTCTCCCAATGAGAGTCAGCACCTTTAGCAAAAGTCTCCAAGTGAGAGTCAGCACCATCAGGAGCTGTCCCACAGTGAAATTCAGCACCTTCAGGAACTGTCCCCCAGTGAATATCAGCAGCTTCAGTAATTGTCACCCGCAGAGAGTCAGGACCTTCAGGAACTGTCCCCCAGTGAGAGTCAGCACCTTCAGGAACTGTCCCCCAGTGAGAGTCAGCACCTTCAGGAACTGTCCACCAGTGAGAGTCAACACCTTAACTAACTGTCCCACAGTGAGAGACAGCACATTTTGTAACTGTACCCAAACGGGTGTCACCTCGTTCAGAAACTATCCCCCAGTGAGAGTCAACTCCTTCAGGAACTTTCTCCCAGTGAGAGTCAGCACCTTCAGTAAGTGTCCCCCAGTGAGAGTCAGCACCTTCAGGAACTTTCTCCCAGTGAGAGTCAGCACCTTCAGGAAATGTTCCCCAGTGAGAGTCAGCACCTTCAGGAACTGACCCCCAGTGAGAGTCACCACCTTCAGGAACTCGACCGTACTGAGAGTAAACAAACTCAGTAACTGACTATCGTCGAGAGTCAGCACCTTCAGGAACTGTCCCCCAGTGAGAGTCAGCACCTTCAGCAACTGTCCCCCACTGAGAGTCAGCACCTTCAGGAACTATCCCCCAGTGAGAGTCAGCAACTTCAGGAACTGTCCACCAGTGAGAGTCAGCACCTTCAGCAACTGTCCCCCAATGAGAGTCAGCACCTTCAGGAAGTGTACCCTAGTGAGAGTCAGCACTGACAGGAAATGTCTCCCAGTGGGACTCAGCGCCTTCAGGAACTGTCCCCCAGTGAGAGTCAGCACATTCAGGGACTGTCCCCCAGGGAGAGTCAGCACCTTCAGCAACTGTCCCCCAATGAGAGTCAGCACCTTCAGGAAGTGTACCCTAGTGAGAGTCAGCACTGACAGGAAATGTCTCCCAGTGGGACTCAGCGCCTTCAGGAACTGTCCCCTAGTGAGAGTCAGCACATTCAGGGACTGTCCCCCAGGGAGAGTCAGCACCTTCAGGAGCTGTCCCACAGTGAAATTCAGCACCTTCAGGAACTGTCCCCCAGTGAATATCAGCAGCTTCAGTAATTGTCTCCCGCTGAGAGTCAGCACCTTCAGGAAGTGTCCCTCAGTGAGAGTCACCACCTTCAGGAACTCGACCGTACTGAGAGTAAACAAACTCAGTAACTGACTATTGTCGAGAGTCAACACCTTCATGAACTGTCCCCCAGTGAGAGTCAGCACCTTCAGGAACTGTCTCCCAAAGAGAGTCAGGACCATCAGGAACTGTCCCCCAGTGTGAGTCAGCATCTTCAGGAACATTCTTGCACAGAGGGTCTGCAAAATCAAGAACTGTCCCCCAGTGAAATTCAGCACCTGCAGGAGCTGTTCCACATTGAGAGTCAACATCTTCATGAACTGTCTCCCAGTGAGAGTCAGCACCTTCCGGAACTATACCCAAATGAGTCAGCGCGTTAAGTAACTGTCCCACAGTGAGAGACAGCACATTTTGTAACTGTACCCAAACGGGTGTCACCACCTTCACGAACTCTTCCCCAGTGAGAGTCAGCACCCTCAGGAACTGTCCAACATTGAAGGTCAGCAAATTTGGGAACTGTCCCCCAGTGGGAGTCAGCACCTACAGCAACATTCGCCAAATGAGAGTCAGGACCTTCAGGAACTGTCCCCCAGTGAGAGTCAGCACCTTCAGGAACTGTCTCCCAAAGAGAGTCAGGACCATCAAGAACTGTCCCCCAGTGAAATTCAGCACCTGCAGGAGCTGTTCCACATTGAGAGTCAACATCTTCAGGAACTGTCTCCCAGTGAGAGACAGCACATTTTGTAACTGTAGCCAAACGGGTGTCACCACCTTCAAGAACTGTCTCCCAGTGAGGGTCAGCACCTTCAGGAACTGTCCCCCAGTGAGAGTCAGCACCTTCAGGAACTGTCTCCCAGTGAGAGTCACCACCTTCAGGAAGTCGACCGTACTGAGAGTAAACAAACTCAGTAACTGACTATCGTCGAGAGTCAGCACCTTCAGGAACTGTCCCCCAGTGAGTCAGCACCTTAACTAACTGTTCCTCAGAGAGAAACAGCACATTTTGTAACTGTACCCAAACGGGTGTCACCACCTTCAGAAACTGTCCCCCAATGAGAGTCAGCAACTTCAGGAACTGACCCCAGGGAGAGTCAGCACCTTCAGGAACTGTCTCCCAGTGAGAGTCAGCACCTTCAGGAACTGACCCCCAGTGAGCGTCAGCACCTTCAGGAACTGTCCCCCAGTGAGAGTCAGCACCGTCAGGAACTGTCCCCCAGTGAAAGTCAGCACCTTCAGAAACAGTCTCCCAGTGAGAGTCAGCACCTTCAGAAACTGTCCCCCAGTGAGAGTCAGCACCTTCAGGAACCGTCCCCCAGTGAAAGTCAGCACCTTCAGGAACTCTCTCCCAGTGAGAGTCAGCACCTTCAGGAACTGTCCCCCAGTGAGAGTCAGCACCTACAGGAACTGTCTCCCAGTGAGAGTCAGCACCTTCAGAAACTGTCCCCCAGTGAGAGTCAGCACCTACAGGAACTGATCCCCAGTGAGAGTCAGCACCTTCAGGTACTGTCCCCCAGTGAGAGTCAGCACCTACAGGAACTGATCCCCAGTGAGAGTCAGCACCTTCAGGTACTGTCCCCCAGTGAGAGTCACCACCTTCAGGAACTGTCCACCAGTGAGAGTCAGAAACTACAGGAACTCGACCGTACTGAGAGTAAACAAACTCAGTAACTGACTATCGTTGAGAGTCAGCACCTTCAGGAACTGTACCCCAGTGAGAGTCAGCACCTTCAGGAACTATCACCCAGTGAGTCAGCACCTTAAGTAACTGTCCCACAGTGAGAGACAGCACATTTTGTAACTGTACCCAAACGAATGTCATCACCTTCAGGAACTATCCCCCAGTGAGAGACAGGACCGACATGAACTGTCTCCCAGTGCGACTCAGCGCCTTCAGGAACTGTCCCCCAGTGAGAGTCAGCAGCTTCAGGAAGTGTCCCCCAGTGAGAGTCACCACCATCAGGAACTCGACCGTACTGAGAGTAAAGAAACTCAGTAACTGACTATCGTTGAGAGTCGGCACCTTCAGGAACAATACCCCAGTGAGAGTCAGCACCGACAGGAACTGTCTCCCAGTGAGAGTCAGCAAATTCAGGAACTGTACCCCAGTGAGAGTCAGCACCTGCAGCAACAGTCACCAAATGAGAGTCAGCACCTTCAGGGACTGTCCCCCAAATAGAGTCAGCACCTTCAGGAACTGTCTCCCAGTGAGAGTCAGCACCTTCATGAACTATCCCCCTGTGAGAGTAAGCACCTTAAGTAACTGTCCCACAGTGAGAGTCAGCAGCTTCAGTAATTGTCTCCCGCTGAGAATTAGCAGCTTCAGGAACTTTCTCCAATTGAGAGTCACCCCCTTCAGGAACTCGACCGTACTGAGAGTAAACAAACACAGTAACTGACTATCGTTGAGAGTCAGCAGCTGCAGGAAGTGTCTCCCAGTGAGAGTCAGCACCTTCAGGAACTGTCTCCCAGTGAGAGTCAGCACCTTCAGGAACTATCCCCCAGTGAAAGTCAGCACCTTCAGGAAATGTCACCCAGTGAGAGTCAGCACCTTCAGGAACTGTCCCCCAGTGAGAGTCAGCACCTTCAGGAACTGTCCCCCAGTGAAAGTCAGCACCTTCAGGAACTGTCCCCCAGTGAGAGTCAGCTCCTTCAGGAACTGTCTCCCAGTGAGAGTCACCACCTTCAGGAACTCTACCGTACTGAGAGTAAACAAACTCAGTCACTGACTATCGTTGAGAGTCAGCACCTTCTGGAACTATCCCCCAGTGAGTCAGCACCTTAAGCAACTGTCCCACAGTGAGAGACAGCACATTTTTTAACTGTACCCAAACGGGTGTCACCACCTTCAGGAACTATCCCCCAGTGAGAGTCAGCACCTTCAGGAACTGTACCTCAGTGAGAGTCAGCACCTTCAGGAACTGTCCCCCAGTGAGAGTCAGCACCTTCAGGAAATGTCACCCAGTGAGAGTCAGCACCTTCAACAACTGTCCCCCAGTGAGAGTCAGCACCTTCAACAACTTTCCACCAGTGAGAGTTAGCACCTTCAGGAACTCTCCCCCAGTGAGAGTCAGAACCTTCAGGAACTGTCTCCCAATGAGAGTCAGCACCTTTAGCAAAAGTCTCCAAGTGAGAGTCAGCACCTTCAAGAGCTGTCCCACAGTGAAATTCAGCACCTTCAGCAAATTTCCCCCAGTGAGAGTCACCACCATCAGGAACTCGACCGTACTGAGAGTAAACAAACTCAGTAACTGACTATCGTTGAGAGTCAGCATCTTCAGGAACTGTCACCCAGTGAGTCAGCACCTTAAGTAACTGTCCCACAGTGAGAGACAGCACAGTTTTTAACTGTACCCAAACGTGTGTCACCACCTTCAGGAACTATCCCCCAGTGAGAGTCAGCACCGACAGGAACTGTCTCCCAGTGAGAGTCAGCACCTTCAGGAAATGTCCAACGGTGAGGGTCAGCAAATTCAGGAACTGTCCCCCAGTGAGAGTCAGTACCTTCAGGAAATGTCCAACGGTGAGGGTCAGCAAATTCAGGAACTGTCCCCCAGTGAGAGTCAGCACCTGCAGCAACAGTCGCCAAATGAGAGTCAACACCTTCAGGGACTGTCCCCAGCGAGTGACACCACCTTGAGGAACTGTTTCCCAGTGACAGTCAGCACCTTCAGCAACTGCCTCCAAGTGAGAGTCAGCATCTTGAGGAACTGTCCCACATTGAGAGTCAGCACCTTCAGTAATTGTCTCCCAGTGAGAGTCAGCACCTCCAGGAAGTGTACCCCAGTGAGAGACAGCACCTTCAGGAACTCTACCGTACTAAGAGTAAACAAACTCAGTAACTGCCTATCGTTGAGGGTCATCACCTTCAGGAACTTTCCCCCAGTGTGAATCAGCACCTTCAGCAACAATTCCCCAGTGAGAGTCAGCACCTTCAGGAACTGTCTCCCAGTGAGATTCACCACCATCAGGAATTGTCTCCCACTGAGAGTCAGCACCTTCAGGAACGGTCCCACAGTAAGAGTCAACACCTTCAGGAACTTTCTCCCAGTGAGTGTCAGCACCTTCAGGAACTCGACCGTACTGAGAGTAAACAAATTCAGTAACTGACCATCGTTGAGAGTCAGCACCTTCAGGAACTGTCCCCCAGTGAGAGTCAGCACTTCAAGGAACAAACCCCCAGTGAGTCAGCACCTTAAGTAACTGTCCCACAGTGAGAGACAGCACATTTTGTAACTGTACCCAAACAGGTGTCTCCATCTTCAAAAACTATCCCCCAGTGAGAGTCAGCACCTTCAGGAACTGTCCACCAGTGAGTCAGCACCTTTAGGAAATATCCCCCAGCACCTTAAGTAACTGTCCCACAGTGAGAGACAGCACATTTTGTAACTGTACCCAAACAGGTGTCTCCATCTTCAAAAACTATCACCCAGTGAGAGTCAGCACCTTCAGGAACTGTCCACCAGTAAGTCAGCACCTTTAGGAAATATCCCCCAGTGAGTCAGCACTTTAAGTAACTGTCCCACAGTGAGAGACAGCACATTTTGTAACTGTACCCAATCGGGCGTCATCACCTTCAGGAACTAACCCCCGGTGAGAGTCAGCACCTTCAGGAACTGTCTCCCAGTGAGAGTCACCACCTTCAGGAACTAGACCGTACTGAGAGTAAACAATCTCAGTAACTGACTATCGTTGAGAGTCAGCACCTTCAGGAACTGACCCCCAGTGAGCGTCAGCACCTTCAGGAACTGTCCCCCAGTGAGAGTCGGAAGCATCCCTAACTGTCCACCAGTGAGAATCAGTACCTTCAGGAACTATCCCCCAGTGAGTCAGCACTATAAGTAACTGTCCCACAGTGTGAGACAGCATATTTTGTAACTGTCCCCAAACGGGTGTCACCACCTTCAAGAACTATCCCCCAGTGAGAGTCAGCACCGACAGGAACTGTCCCCCAGTGAGAGTCAGCATCTTCAGGAACATTCTTCCACAGAGGGTCTGCAAAGTCAAGAGCTGTCCCCAAGTGAAATTCAGCACCTGCAGGAGCTGTCCCACATTGAGAGTCAGCACCTTCAGGAACCGTCTCCCAGTGAGTCAGCACCTTTAGGAACTGTCTCTCAGTGAGAGTCAGCACCTTGAGGAACTGGCCCCCAGTGAGATTCAGCAGCTTCAGGAACAGTCACCCAGTGAGTGTCAGCACCTTCAGGAACTCGACCGTACTGAGAGTAAACAAATTCAATAACTGACCATCGTTGAGAGTCAGCACCTACAGCAACAGTCGCCAAATGAGAGTCAGCACCTTCAGGGCCTGTCCCCTGGGAGAGACACCACCATGAGGAACTGTCCCCCATTGAGAGTCAGCACCTACATCAACAGTCGCCAAATGAGAGTCAGCACATTCAGGAAGTGTCTCCCAGTGAGAGTCGGAAGCATCCGGAACTGTCCAACAGTGAGAATTAGCACCTTCAGGAAATATCCCCCAGTCAGTCAGCACCTTAAGTAACTGTCCCACAATGAGAGACAGCACATCTTGTAACTGTACCCAAACGGGTGTCACTACCTTCAAGAACTGTCTCCCAGTGAGAGTCAGCACCTTCAGGAACTGTCCCCCAGTGAGAGTCAGAACCTTCAGGAACTGTCCCCCAGTGAGAGTAAGCACCTTCAGGAACTGTCCCCCAGTGAGAGTCAGAACCTTCAGGAACTGTCCCCCAGTGAGAGTCAGCACATTCAGGAACTGTCTCCCAGTGAGAGTCAGCACCTTCAGGAACTGTCCCCCAGTGAGAGTCACCTCCTTCAGGATCTCGACCGTACTGAGAGTAAACAAACGCAGTAACTGACTATCGTTGAGAGTCAGCATCTTCAGGAACTGTCACCCAGTGAGTCAGCACCTTAAGTAACTGTCCCACAGTGAGAGACAGCACAGTTTTTAACTGTACCCAAACGTGTGTCACCACCTTCAGGAACTATCCCCCAGTGAGAGTCAGCACCGACAGGAACTGTCTCCCAGTGAGACTCAGCACCTTCAGGAAATGTCCAACGGTGAGGGTCAGCAAATTCAGGAACTGTCCCCCAGTGAGAGTCAGTACCTTCAGGAAATGTCCAACGGTGAGGGTCAGCAAATTCAGGAACTGTCCCCCAATGAGAGTCAGCACCTGCAGCAACAGTCGCCAAATGAGAGTCAACACCTTCAGGGACTGTCCCCAGGGAGTGACACCACCTTGAGGAACAGTTTCCCAGTGACAGTCAGCACCTTCAGCAACTGCCTCCAAGTGAGAGTCAGCATCTTGAGGAACTGTCCCACATTGAGAGTCAGCACCTTCAGTAATTGTCTCCCAGTGAGAGTCAGCACCTCCAGGAAGTGTACCCCAGTGAGAGACAGCACCTTCAGGAACTCTACCGTACTAAGAGTAAACAAACTCAGTAACTGCCTATCGTTGAGGGTCATCACCTTCAGGAACTGTCCCCCAGTGTGAATCAGCACCTTCAGCAACAATTCCCCAGTGAGAGTCAGCACCTTCAGGAACTGTCTCCCAGTGAGAGTCAGCACCTACAGGAACTGTCTCCCAGTGAGAGTCAGCACCTTCAGGGACTGTCCCCCAGTGAGAGTCAGCACCTACAGGAACTGATCCCCAGTGAGAGTCAGCACCTTCAGGTACTGTCCCCCAGTGAGAGTCACCACCTTCAGGAACTGTCCACCAGTGAGAGTCAGCAACTAAAGGAATTCGACCGTACTGAGAGTAAACAAACTCAGTAACTGACTATCGTTGAGAGTCAGCACCTTCAGGAACTGTACCCCAGTGAGAGTCAGCACCGACAGGAACTGTCTCCCAGTGAGAGTCAGCAAATTCAGGAACTGTCCCCCAGTGAGAGTCAGCACCTTCAGGAACTGTCTCCCAGTGAGAGTCAGCACCTTCATGAACTATCCCCCAGTGAGAGTCAGCACCTTAAGTAACTGTCCCACATTGAGAGTCAGCAGCTTCAGTAATTGTCTCCCGCTGAGAATTAGCACCTTCAGGAACTTTCTCCAAGTGAGAGTCACCCCCTTCAGGAACTCGACCGTACTGAGAGTAAACAAACTCAGTAACTGACTACCGTTGAGAGTCAGCAGCTGCAGGAAGTGTCTCCCAGTGAGAGTCAGCACCTTCAGGAACTGTCTCCCAGTGAGAGTCAGCACCTTCAGGAACTGTCCCACAATGAAAGTCAGCACCTTCAGGAAATGTCACCCAGTGAGAGTCAGCACCTTCAGGAACTGTCCCCCAGTGAGAGTCAGCACCTTCAACAACTGTCCCCCAGTGAAAGTCAGCACCTTCAGGAACTGTCCCCCAGTGAGAGTTACCACCTTCAGGAACTCGACCGTACTGAGAGTAAACAAACTCAGTCACTGACTATCGTTGAGAGTCAGCACCTTCTGGAACGATCCCCCAGTGAGTCAGCACCTTAAGTAACTGTCCCACAGTGAGAGACAGCACATTTTTTAACTGTACCCAAACGGGTGTCACCACCTTCAGGAACTATCCCCCAGTGAGAGTCAGCACCTTCAGGAACTGTACCTCAGTGAGAGTCAGCACCTTCAGGAACTGTCCCCCAGTGAGAGTCAGCACCTTCAGGAAATGTCACCCAGTGAGAGTCAGCACCTTCAACAACTGTCCCCCAGTGAGAGTCAGCACCTTCAACAACTTTCCACCAGTGAGAGTCAGCACCTTCAGGAACTCTCCCCCAGTGAGAGTCAGCACCTTCAGGAACTGTCTCCCAATGAGAGTCAGCACCTTTAGCAAAAGTCTCCAAGTGAGAGTCAGCACCTTCAGGAGCTGTCCCACAGTGAAATTCAGCACCTTCAGGAACTGTCCCCCAGTGAATATCAGCAGCCTCAGTAATTGACACCCGCAGAGAGTCAGGACCTTCAGGAACTGTCCCCCAGTGAGAGTCAGCACCTTCAGGAACTGTCCCCCAGTGAGAGTCAGCACCTTAAGTAACTGTCCCACAGTGAGAGACAGCACATTTTTTAACTGTACCCAAACGGGTGTCACCACCTTCAGGAACTATCCCCCAGTGAGAGCCAGCACCTTCAGGAACTGTACCTCAGTGAGAGTCAGCACCTTCAGGAACTATCCCCCAGTGAGAGTCAGCACCTTCAGGAAATGTCACCCAGTGAGAGTCAGCACCTTCAACAACTGTCCCCCAGTGAGAGTCAGCACCTTCAACAACTTTCCCCCAGTGAGAGTCAGCACCTTCAGGAACTGTCCCCCAGTGAGAGTCAGCATATTCAGGAACTGTCTCCCAATGAGAGTCAGCACCTTTAGCAAAAGTCTCCAAGTGAGAGTCAGCACCATCAGGAGCTGTCCCACAGTGAAATTCAGCACCTTCAGGAACTGTCCCCCAGTGAATATCAGCAGCTTCAGTAATTGTCACCCGCAGAGAGTCAGGACCTTCAGGAACTGTCCCCCAGTGAGAGTCAGCACCTTCAGGAACTGTCCCCCAGTGAGAGTCAGCACCTTCAGGAACTGTCCACCAGTGAGAGTCAACACCTTAACTAACTGTCCCACAGTGAGAGACAGCACATTTTGTAACTGTACCCAAACGGGTGTCACCTCGTTCAGAAACTATCCCCCAGTGAGAGTCAACTCCTTCAGGAACTTTCTCCCAGTGAGAGTCAGCACCTTCAGTAAGTGTCCCCCAGTGAGAGTCAGCACCTTCAGGAACTTTCTCCCAGTGAGAGTCAGCACCTTCAGGAAATGTTCCCCAGTGAGAGTCAGCACCTTCAGGAACTGACCCCCAGTGAGAGTCACCACCTTCAGGAACTCGACCGTACTGAGAGTAAACAAACTCAGTAACTGACTATCGTCGAGAGTCAGCACCTTCAGGAACTGTCCCCCAGTGAGAGTCAGCACCTTCAGCAACTGTCCCCCACTGAGAGTCAGCACCTTCAGGAACTATCCCCCAGTGAGAGTCAGCAACTTCAGGAACTGTCCACCAGTGAGAGTCAGCACCTTCAGCAACTGTCCCCCAATGAGAGTCAGCACCTTCAGGAAGTGTACCCTAGTGAGAGTCAGCACTGACAGGAAATGTCTCCCAGTGGGACTCAGCGCCTTCAGGAACTGTCCCCCAGTGAGAGTCAGCACATTCAGGGACTGTCCCCCAGGGAGAGTCAGCACCTTCAGCAACTGTCCCCCAATGAGAGTCAGCACCTTCAGGAAGTGTACCCTAGTGAGAGTCAGCACTGACAGGAAATGTCTCCCAGTGGGACTCAGCGCCTTCAGGAACTGTCCCCTAGTGAGAGTCAGCACATTCAGGGACTGTCCCCCAGGGAGAGTCAGCACCTTCAGGAGCTGTCCCACAGTGAAATTCAGCACCTTCAGGAACTGTCCCCCAGTGAATATCAGCAGCTTCAGTAATTGTCTCCCGCTGAGAGTCAGCACCTTCAGGAAGTGTCCCTCAGTGAGAGTCACCACCTTCAGGAACTCGACCGTACTGAGAGTAAACAAACTCAGTAACTGACTATTGTCGAGAGTCAACACCTTCATGAACTGTCCCCCAGTGAGAGTCAGCACCTTCAGGAACTGTCTCCCAAAGAGAGTCAGGACCATCAGGAACTGTCCCCCAGTGTGAGTCAGCATCTTCAGGAACATTCTTGCACAGAGGGTCTGCAAAATCAAGAACTGTCCCCCAGTGAAATTCAGCACCTGCAGGAGCTGTTCCACATTGAGAGTCAACATCTTCATGAACTGTCTCCCAGTGAGAGTCAGCACCTTCCGGAACTATACCCAAATGAGTCAGCGCGTTAAGTAACTGTCCCACAGTGAGAGACAGCACATTTTGTAACTGTACCCAAACGGGTGTCACCACCTTCACGAACTCTTCCCCAGTGAGAGTCAGCACCCTCAGGAACTGTCCAACATTGAAGGTCAGCAAATTTGGGAACTGTCCCCCAGTGGGAGTCAGCACCTACAGCAACATTCGCCAAATGAGAGTCAGGACCTTCAGGAACTGTCCCCCAGTGAGAGTCAGCACCTTCAGGAACTGTCTCCCAAAGAGAGTCAGGACCATCAAGAACTGTCCCCCAGTGAAATTCAGCACCTGCAGGAGCTGTTCCACATTGAGAGTCAACATCTTCAGGAACTGTCTCCCAGTGAGAGACAGCACATTTTGTAACTGTAGCCAAACGGGTGTCACCACCTTCAAGAACTGTCTCCCAGTGAGGGTCAGCACCTTCAGGAACTGTCCCCCAGTGAGAGTCAGCACCTTCAGGAACTGTCTCCCAGTGAGAGTCACCACCTTCAGGAAGTCGACCGTACTGAGAGTAAACAAACTCAGTAACTGACTATCGTCGAGAGTCAGCACCTTCAGGAACTGTCCCCCAGTGAGTCAGCACCTTAACTAACTGTTCCTCAGAGAGAAACAGCACATTTTGTAACTGTACCCAAACGGGTGTCACCACCTTCAGAAACTGTCCCCCAATGAGAGTCAGCAACTTCAGGAACTGACCCCAGGGAGAGTCAGCACCTTCAGGAACTGTCTCCCAGTGAGAGTCAGCACCTTCAGGAACTGACCCCCAGTGAGCGTCAGCACCTTCAGGAACTGTCCCCCAGTGAGAGTCAGCACCGTCAGGAACTGTCCCCCAGTGAAAGTCAGCACCTTCAGAAACAGTCTCCCAGTGAGAGTCAGCACCTTCAGAAACTGTCCCCCAGTGAGAGTCAGCACCTTCAGGAACCGTCCCCCAGTGAAAGTCAGCACCTTCAGGAACTCTCTCCCAGTGAGAGTCAGCACCTTCAGGAACTGTCCCCCAGTGAGAGTCAGCACCTACAGGAACTGTCTCCCAGTGAGAGTCAGCACCTTCAGAAACTGTCCCCCAGTGAGAGTCAGCACCTACAGGAACTGATCCCCAGTGAGAGTCAGCACCTTCAGGTACTGTCCCCCAGTGAGAGTCAGCACCTACAGGAACTGATCCCCAGTGAGAGTCAGCACCTTCAGGTACTGTCCCCCAGTGAGAGTCACCACCTTCAGGAACTGTCCACCAGTGAGAGTCAGAAACTACAGGAACTCGACCGTACTGAGAGTAAACAAACTCAGTAACTGACTATCGTTGAGAGTCAGCACCTTCAGGAACTGTACCCCAGTGAGAGTCAGCACCTTCAGGAACTATCACCCAGTGAGTCAGCACCTTAAGTAACTGTCCCACAGTGAGAGACAGCACATTTTGTAACTGTACCCAAACGAATGTCATCACCTTCAGGAACTATCCCCCAGTGAGAGACAGGACCGACATGAACTGTCTCCCAGTGCGACTCAGCGCCTTCAGGAACTGTCCCCCAGTGAGAGTCAGCAGCTTCAGGAAGTGTCCCCCAGTGAGAGTCACCACCATCAGGAACTCGACCGTACTGAGAGTAAAGAAACTCAGTAACTGACTATCGTTGAGAGTCGGCACCTTCAGGAACAATACCCCAGTGAGAGTCAGCACCGACAGGAACTGTCTCCCAGTGAGAGTCAGCAAATTCAGGAACTGTACCCCAGTGAGAGTCAGCACCTGCAGCAACAGTCACCAAATGAGAGTCAGCACCTTCAGGGACTGTCCCCCAAATAGAGTCAGCACCTTCAGGAACTGTCTCCCAGTGAGAGTCAGCACCTTCATGAACTATCCCCCTGTGAGAGTAAGCACCTTAAGTAACTGTCCCACAGTGAGAGTCAGCAGCTTCAGTAATTGTCTCCCGCTGAGAATTAGCAGCTTCAGGAACTTTCTCCAATTGAGAGTCACCCCCTTCAGGAACTCGACCGTACTGAGAGTAAACAAACACAGTAACTGACTATCGTTGAGAGTCAGCAGCTGCAGGAAGTGTCTCCCAGTGAGAGTCAGCACCTTCAGGAACTGTCTCCCAGTGAGAGTCAGCACCTTCAGGAACTATCCCCCAGTGAAAGTCAGCACCTTCAGGAAATGTCACCCAGTGAGAGTCAGCACCTTCAGGAACTGTCCCCCAGTGAGAGTCAGCACCTTCAGGAACTGTCCCCCAGTGAAAGTCAGCACCTTCAGGAACTGTCCCCCAGTGAGAGTCAGCTCCTTCAGGAACTGTCTCCCAGTGAGAGTCACCACCTTCAGGAACTCTACCGTACTGAGAGTAAACAAACTCAGTCACTGACTATCGTTGAGAGTCAGCACCTTCTGGAACTATCCCCCAGTGAGTCAGCACCTTAAGCAACTGTCCCACAGTGAGAGACAGCACATTTTTTAACTGTACCCAAACGGGTGTCACCACCTTCAGGAACTATCCCCCAGTGAGAGTCAGCACCTTCAGGAACTGTACCTCAGTGAGAGTCAGCACCTTCAGGAACTGTCCCCCAGTGAGAGTCAGCACCTTCAGGAAATGTCACCCAGTGAGAGTCAGCACCTTCAGGAACTCTCCCCCAGTGAGAGTCAGCACCTTCAACAACTTTCCACCAGTGAGAGTTAGCACCTTCAGGAACTCTCCCCCAGTGAGAGTCAGAACCTTCAGGAACTGTCTCCCAATGAGAGTCAGCACCTTTAGCAAAAGTCTCCAAGTGAGAGTCAGCACCTTCAAGAGCTGTCCCACAGTGAAATTCAGCACCTTCAGCAAATTTCCCCCAGTGAGAGTCACCACCATCAGGAACTCGACCGTACTGAGAGTAAACAAACTCAGTAACTGACTATCGTTGAGAGTCAGCATCTTCAGGAACTGTCACCCAGTGAGTCAGCACCTTAAGTAACTGTCCCACAGTGAGAGACAGCACAGTTTTTAACTGTACCCAAACGTGTGTCACCACCTTCAGGAACTATCCCCCAGTGAGAGTCAGCACCGACAGGAACTGTCTCCCAGTGAGAGTCAGCACCTTCAGGAAATGTCCAACGGTGAGGGTCAGCAAATTCAGGAACTGTCCCCCAGTGAGAGTCAGTACCTTCAGGAAATGTCCAACGGTGAGGGTCAGCAAATTCAGGAACTGTCCCCCAGTGAGAGTCAGCACCTGCAGCAACAGTCGCCAAATGAGAGTCAACACCTTCAGGGACTGTCCCCAGCGAGTGACACCACCTTGAGGAACTGTTTCCCAGTGACAGTCAGCACCTTCAGCAACTGCCTCCAAGTGAGAGTCAGCATCTTGAGGAACTGTCCCACATTGAGAGTCAGCACCTTCAGTAATTGTCTCCCAGTGAGAGTCAGCACCTCCAGGAAGTGTACCCCAGTGAGAGACAGCACCTTCAGGAACTCTACCGTACTAAGAGTAAACAAACTCAGTAACTGCCTATCGTTGAGGGTCATCACCTTCAGGAACTTTCCCCCAGTGTGAATCAGCACCTTCAGCAACAATTCCCCAGTGAGAGTCAGCACCTTCAGGAACTGTCTCCCAGTGAGATTCACCACCATCAGGAATTGTCTCCCACTGAGAGTCAGCACCTTCAGGAACGGTCCCACAGTAAGAGTCAACACCTTCAGGAACTTTCTCCCAGTGAGTGTCAGCACCTTCAGGAACTCGACCGTACTGAGAGTAAACAAATTCAGTAACTGACCATCGTTGAGAGTCAGCACCTTCAGGAACTGTCCCCCAGTGAGAGTCAGCACTTCAAGGAACAAACCCCCAGTGAGTCAGCACCTTAAGTAACTGTCCCACAGTGAGAGACAGCACATTTTGTAACTGTACCCAAACAGGTGTCTCCATCTTCAAAAACTATCCCCCAGTGAGAGTCAGCACCTTCAGGAACTGTCCACCAGTGAGTCAGCACCTTTAGGAAATATCCCCCAGCACCTTAAGTAACTGTCCCACAGTGAGAGACAGCACATTTTGTAACTGTACCCAAACAGGTGTCTCCATCTTCAAAAACTATCACCCAGTGAGAGTCAGCACCTTCAGGAACTGTCCACCAGTAAGTCAGCACCTTTAGGAAATATCCCCCAGTGAGTCAGCACTTTAAGTAACTGTCCCACAGTGAGAGACAGCACATTTTGTAACTGTACCCAATCGGGCGTCATCACCTTCAGGAACTAACCCCCGGTGAGAGTCAGCACCTTCAGGAACTGTCTCCCAGTGAGAGTCACCACCTTCAGGAACTAGACCGTACTGAGAGTAAACAATCTCAGTAACTGACTATCGTTGAGAGTCAGCACCTTCAGGAACTGACCCCCAGTGAGCGTCAGCACCTTCAGGAACTGTCCCCCAGTGAGAGTCAGCACCTGCAGCAACAGTCGCCAAATGAGAGTCAACACCTTCAGGGACTGTCCCCAGGGAGTGACACCACCTTGAGGAACAGTTTCCCAGTGACAGTCAGCACCTTCAGCAACTGCCTCCAAGTGAGAGTCAGCATCTTGAGGAACTGACCCACATTGAGAGTCAGCACCTTCAGTAATTGTCTCCCAGTGAGAGTCAGCACCTCCAGGAAGTGTACCCCAGTGAGAGACAGCACCTTCAGGAACTCTACCGTACTAAGAGTAAACAAACTCAGTAACTGCCTATCGTTGAGGGTCATCACCTTCAGGAACTGTCCCCCAGTGTGAATCAGCACCTTCAGCAACAATTCCCCAGTGAGAGTCAGCACCTTCAGGAACTGTCTCCCAGTGAGAGTCAGCACCTACAGGAACTGTCTCCCAGTGAGAGTCAGCACCTTCAGGGACTGTCCACCAGTGAGAGTCAGCACCTACAGGAACTGATCCCCAGTGAGAGTCAGCACCTTCAGGTACTGTCCCCCAGTGAGAGTCACCACCTTCAGGAACTGTCCACCAGTGAGAGTCAGCAACTAAAGGAACTCGACCGTACTGAGAGTAAACAAACTCAGTAACTGACTATCGTTGAGAGTCAGCACCTTCAGGAACTGTACCCCAGTGAGAGTCAGCACCGACAGGAACTGTCTCCCAGTGAGAGTCAGCAAATTCAGGAACTGTCCCCCAGTGAGAGTCAGCACCTGAGGCAACAGTCACCAAATGAGAGTCAGCATCTTCAGAGACTGTCCCCCAGTGAGAGTCAGCACCTTCAGGAACTGTCTCCCAGTGAGAGTCAGCACCTTCATGAACTATCCCCCAGTGAGAGTCAGCACCTTAAGTAACTGTCCCACATTGAGAGTCAGCAGCTTCAGTAATTGTCTCCCGCTGAGAATTAGCACCTTCAGGAACTTTCTCCAAGTGAGAGTCACCCCCTTCAGGAACTCGACCGTACTGAGAGTAAACAAACTCAGTAACTGACTACCGTTGAGAGTCAGCAGCTGCAGGAAGTGTCTCCCAGTGAGAGTCAGCACCTTCAGGAACTGTCTCCCAGTGAGAGTCAGCACCTTCAGGAACTGTCCCCCAATGAAAGTCAGCACCTTCAGGAAATGTCACCCAGTGAGAGTCAGCACCTTCAGGAACTGTCCCCCAGTGAGAGTCAGCACCTTCAACAACTGTCCCCCAGTGAAAGTCAGCAGCTTCAGGAACTGTCCCCCAGTGAGAGTTACCACCTTCAGGAACTCGACCGTACTGAGAGTAAACAAACTCAGTCACTGACTATCGTTGAGAGTCAGCACCTTCTGGAACTATCCCCCAGTGAGTCAGCACCTTAAGTAACTGTCCCACAGTGAGAGACAGCACATTTTTTAACTGTACCCAAACGGGTGTCACCACCTTCAGGAACTATCCCCCAGTGAGAGTCAGCACCTTCAGGAACTGTACCTCAGTGAGAGTCAGCACCTTCAGGAACTGTCCCCCAGTGAGAGTCAGCACCTTCAACAACTGTCCCCCAGTGAGAGTCAGCACCTTCAACAACTTTCCACCAGTGAGAGTCAGCACCTTCAGGAACTCTCCCCCAGTGAGAGTCAGCACCTTCAGGAACTGTCTCCCAATGAGAGTCAGCACCTTTAGCAAAAGTCTCCAAGTGAGAGTCAGCACCTTCAGGAGCTGTCCCACAGTGAAATTCAGCACCTTCAGGAACTGTCCCCCAGTGAATATCAGCAGCCTCAGTAATTGTCACCCGCAGAGAGTCAGGACCTTCAGGAACTGTCCCCCAGTGAGAGTCAGCACCTTCAGGAACTGTCCCCCAGTGAGAGTCAGCACCTTAAGTAACTGTCCCACAGTGAGAGACAGCACATTTTTTAACTGTACCCAAACGGGTGTCACCACCTTCAGGAACTATCCCCCAGTGAGAGCCAGCACCTTCAGGAACTGTACCTCAGTGAGAGTCAGCACCTTCAGGAACTATCCCCCAGTGAGAGTCAGCACCTTCAGGAAATGTCACCCAGTGAGAGTCAGCACCTTCAGGAACTGTCCCCCAGTGAGAGTCAGCACCTTCAGGAACTGTCCACCAGTGAGAGTCAACACCTTAACTAACTGTCCCACAGTGAGAGACAGCACATTTTGTAACTGTACCCAAACGGGTGTCACCTCGTTCAGAAACTATCCCCCAGTGAGAGTCAACTCCTTCAGGAACTTTCTCCCAGTGAGAGTCAGCACCTTCAGTAAGTGTCCCCCAGTGAGAGTCAGCACCTTCAGGAACTTTCTCCCAGTGAGAGTCAGCACCTTCAGGAAATGTTCCCCAGTGAGAGTCAGCACCTTCAGGAACTGACCCCCAGTGAGAGTCACCACCTTCAGGAACTCGACCGTACTGAGAGTAAACAAACTCAGTAACTGACTATCGTCGAGAGTCAGCACCTTCAGGAACTGTCCCCCAGTGAGAGTCAGCACCTTCAGCAACTGTCCCCCACTGAGAGTCAGCACCTTCAGGAACTATCCCCCAGTGAGAGTCAGCAACTTCAGGAACTGTCCACCAGTGAGAGTCAGCACCTTCAGCAACTGTCCCCCAATGAGAGTCAGCACCTTCAGGAAGTGTACCCTAGTGAGAGTCAGCACTGACAGGAAATGTCTCCCAGTGGGACTCAGCGCCTTCAGGAACTGTCCCCCAGTGAGAGTCAGCACATTCAGGGACTGTCCCCCAGGGAGAGTCAGCACCTTCAGCAACTGTCCCCCAATGAGAGTCAGCACCTTCAGGAACTGTCCCCCAGTGAATATCAGCAGCTTCAGTAATTGTCTCCCGCTGAGAGTCAGCACCTTCAGGAAGTGTCCCTCAGTGAGAGTCACCACCTTCAGGAACTCGACCGTACTGAGAGTAAACAAACTCAGTAACTGACTATTGTCGAGAGTCAACACCTTCATGAACTGTCCCCCAGTGAGAGTCAGCACCTTCAGGAACTGTCTCCCAAAGAGAGTCAACATCTTCATGAACTGTCTCCCAGTGAGAGTCAGCACCTTCCGGAACTATACCCAAATGAGTCAGCGCGTTAAGTAACTGTCCCACAGTGAGAGACAGCACATTTTGTAACTGTACCCAAACGGGTGTCACCACCTTCACGAACTCTTCCCCAGTGAGAGTCAGCACCCTCAGGAACTGTCCAACATTGAAGGTCAGCAAATTTGGGAACTGTCCCCCAGTGGGAGTCAGCACCTACAGCAACATTCGCCAAATGAGAGTCAGGACCTTCAGGAACTGTCCCCCAGTGAGAGTCAGCACCTTCAGGAACTGTCTCCCAAAGAGAGTCAGGACCATCAAGAACTGTGCCCCAGTGAAATTCAGCACCTGCAGGAGCTGTTCCACATTGAGAGTCAACATCTTCAGGAACTGTCTCCCAGTGAGAGACAGCACATTTTGTAACTGTAGCCAAACGGGTGTCACCACCTTCAAGAACTGTCTCCCAGTGAGGGTCAGCACCTTCAGGAACTGTCCCCCAGTGAGAGTCAGCACCTTCAGGAACTGTCTCCCAGTGAGAGTCACCACCTTCAGGAAGTCGACCGTACTGAGAGTAAACAAACTCAGTAACTGACTATCGTCGAGAGTCAGCACCTTCAGGAACTGTCCCCCAGTGAGTCAGCACCTTAACTAACTGTTCCTCAGAGAGAAACAGCACATTTTGTAACTGTACCCAAACGGGTGTCACCACCTTCAGAAACTGTCCCCCAATGAGAGTCAGCAACTTCAGGAACTGACCCCAGGGAGAGTCAGCACCTTCAGGAACTGTCTCCCAGTGAGAGTCAACACCTTCAGGAACTGTCCCCCAGTGAAATTCAGCACCTTCAGGAACTGTCCCCCAGTGAAATTCAGCACCTTCAGGAATTTTCCCCCAGTGAGAGTCACCACCATCAGGAACTCGACCGTACTGGGAGTAAACAAACTCAGTAACTGACTATCGTTGAGAGTCAGCACCTTCAGGAACTATCCCCCAGTGAGAGTCAGCACCTTCAGGAACTATCCCCCAATGAGTCAGCACCTTCAGGAACTGTCTCCCAGTGTGAGTCACCACCTTCAGGAAGTCGACCGTACTGAGAGTAAACAAACTCATTAACTGACTATCGTTGAAAGTGAGCACCTTCAGGAACTGTCACCCAGTGAGTCAGCACCTTAAGTAACTGTCCCACAGTGAGAGACAGCACATTTTTTAACTGTACCCAAACGTGTGTCACCACCTTCAGGAACTATCCCCCAGTGGGAGTCAGCACCTTCAGGAAATGTCCAACGGTGAGGGTCAGCAAATTCATGGACTGTCCCCCAGTGAGAGTCAGCACCTGCAGCAACAGTCGCCAAATGAGAGTCAGCACCTTCAGGGACTGTCCCCAGGGAGTGACACCACCTTGAGGAACTGTCCCCCAGTGACAGTCAGCACCTTCAGCAACTGCCTCCAAGTGAGAGTCAGCATCCTCAGGAACTGTCCCACATTGAGAGTCAGCAGCTTCAGTAATTGTCTCCCACTGAGAGAAAGCACCTTCAGGAAGTGTACCCCAGTGAGAGTCAGCATCTTCAGCAACTATTCCCACTGGGAGTCAGCACCTTCAGGAACTGTCTCCCAGTGAGATTCACCACCTTCAGGAATTGTCTCCCACTGAGAGTCAGCACCTTCAGGAACGGTCCAACAGTAAGTGTCAACACCTTCAGGAACTTTCTCCCAGTGAGTGTCAGCACCTTCAGGAACTCGACCGTACTGAGAGTAAACAAACTCAGTAACTGACTATCGTTGAGAGTCAGCACCTCCAGGAACTGTCCCACAGTGAGAGTCAGCACTTCAAGAAACAAACCCCCAGTGAGTCAGCACCTTAAGTAACTGTCCCACAGTGAGAGACAGCACATTATGTAACTGTACCCAAACAGGTGTCTCCATCTTCAAAAACTATCCCCCAGTGAGAGTCAGCACCTTCAGGAACTGTCCACCAGTGAGTCAGCACCTTTAGGAAATATCCCCCAGTGAGTCAGCACTTTAAGTAACTGTCCCACAGTGAGAGACAGCACATTTTTTAACTGTACCCAAACGGGCGTCATCACCTTCAGGAACTAAACCCCGGTGAGAGTCAGCACCTTCAGGAACTGTCTCCCAGTGAGAGTCACCACCTGCAGGAACTAGACCGTACTGAGAGTAAACAATCTCAGTAACTGACTATCGTTGAGAGTCAGCACCTTCAGGAACTGACCCCCAGTGAGCGTCAGCACCTTCAGGAACTGTCCCCCAGTGAGAGTCGGAAGCATCCCTAACTGTCCACCAGTGAGAATCAGTACCTTCAGGAACTATCCCCCAGTGAGTCAGCACTATAAGTAACTGTCCCACAGTGTGAGACAGCACATTTTGTAACTGTACCCAAACGGGTGTCACCACCTTCAAGAACTATCCCCCAGTGAGAGTCAGCACTGACAGGAACTGTCCCCCAGTGAGAGTCAGCATCTTCAGGAACATTCTTCCACAGAGGGTCTGCAAAGTCAAGAGCTGTCCCCAAGTGAAATTCAGAACCTGCAGGAGCTGTCCCACATTGAGAGTCAGCACCTTCAGGAACCGTCTCCCAGTGAGAGTCAGCACCTTGAGGAACTGTCCCCCAGTGAGATTCAGCAGCTTCAGGAACAGTCACCCAGTGAGTGTCAGCACCTTCAGGAACTCGACCGTACTGAGAGTAAACAAATTCAATAACTGACCATCTTTGAGAGTCAGCACCTACAGCAACAGTCGCCAAATGAGAGTCAGCACCTTCAGGGCCTGTCCCCTGGGAGAGACACCACCTTGAGGAACTGTCCCCCACTGAGAGTCAGCACCTACATCAACAGTCGCCAAATGAGAGTCAGCACATTCAGGAAGTGTCTCCCAGTGAGAGTCGGAAGCATCCGGAACTGTCCAACAGTGAGAATCAGCACCTTCAGGAAATATCCCCCAGTCAGTCAGCACCTTAAGTAACTGTCCCACAGTGAGAGACAGCACATTTTGTAACTGAACCCAAACGGGTGTCACCACCTTCAAGAACTGTCTCCCAGTGAGAGTCAGCACCTTCATGAACTGTCCCCCAGTGAGAGTCAGAACATTCAGGAACTGTCCCCCAGTGAGAGTAAGCACCTTCAGGAACTCTCCCCCAGTGAGAGTCAGCACCTTCAGGAACTGTCCCCCAGTGAGAGTCAGCACATTCAGAAACTGTCTCCCAGTGAGAGTCAGCACCTTCAGGAACTGTCCCCCAGTGAGAGTCACCTCCTTCAGGATCTCGACCGTACTGAGAGTAAACAAACTCAGTAACTGACTATCGTTGAGAGTCAGCATCTTCAGGAACTGTCACCCAGTGAGTCAGCACCTTAAGTAACTGTCCCACAGTGAGAGACAGCACAGTTTTTAACTGTACCCAAACGTGTGTCACCACCTTCAGGAACTATCCCCCAGTGAGAGTCAGCACCGACAGGAACTGTCTACCAGTGAGAGTCAGCACCTTCAGGAAATGTCCAACGGTGAGGGTCAGCAAATTCAGGAACTGTCCCCCAGTGAGAGTCAGCACCTGCAGCAACAGTCGCCAAATGAGACTCAACACCTTCAGGGACTGTCCCCAGGGAGTGACACCACCTTGAGGAACAGTTTCCCAGTGACAGTCAGCACCTTCAGCAACTGCCTCCAAGTGAGAGTCAGCATCTTGAGGAACTGTCCCACATTGAGAGTCAGCACCTTCAGTAATTGTCTCCCACTGAGTGTCAGCACCTTCAGGAAGTGTCCCTCAGTGAGAGTCACCACCTTCAGGAACTCGACCGTACTGAGAGTAAACAAACTCAGTAACTGCCTATCGTTGAGGGTCATCACCTTCAGGATCTGTCCCCCAGTGTGAGTCAGCACCTTCAGCAACAATTCCCCAGTGAGAGTCAGCACCTTCAGGAACTGTCTCCCAAAGAGAGTCAGGACCATCAGGAACTGTCCCCCAGTGTGAGTCAGCATCTTCAGGAACATTCTTGCACAGAGGGTCTGCAAAATCAAGAACTGTCCCCCAGTGAAATTCAGCACCTGCAGGAGCTGTTCCACATTGAGAGTCAACATCTTCATGAACTGTCTCCCAGTGAGAGTCAGCACCTTCCGGAACTATCCCCAAATGAGTCAGCGCGTTAAGTAACTGTCCCACAGTGAGAGACAGCACATTTTGTAACTGTACCCAAACGGGTGTCACCACCTTCACGAACTCTTCCCCAGTGAGAGTCAGCACCCTCAGGAACTGTCCAACATTGAAGGTCAGCAAATTTGGGAACTGTCCCCCAGTGGGAGTCAGCACCTACAGCAACATTCGCCAAATGAGAGTCAGGACCTTCAGGAACTGTCCCCCAGTGAGAGTCAGCACCTTCAGGAACTGTCTCCCAAAGAGAGTCAGGACCATCAAGAACTGTCCCCCAGTGAAATTCAGCACCTGCAGGAGCTGTTCCACATTGAGAGTCAACATCTTCAGGAACTGTCTCCCAGTGAGAGACAGCACATTTTGTAACTGTAGCCAAACGGGTGTCACCACCTTCAAGAACTGTCTCCCAGTGAGGGTCAGCACCTTCAGGAACTGTCCCCCAGTGAGAGTCAGCACCTTCAGGAACTGTCTCCCAGTGAGAGTCACCACCTTCAGGAAGTCGACCGTACTGAGAGTAAACAAACTCAGTAACTGACTATCGTCGAGAGTCAGCACCTTCAGGAACTGTCCCCCAGTGAGTCAGCACCTTAACTAACTGTTCCTCAGAGAGAAACAGCACATTTTGTAACTGTACCCAAACGGGTGTCACCACCTTCAGAAACTGTCCCCCAATGAGAGTCAGCAACTTCAGGAACTGACCCCAGGGAGAGTCAGCACCTTCAGGAACTGTCTCCCAGTGAGAGTCAACACCTTCAGGAACTGTCCCCCAGTGAAATTCAGCACCTTCAGGAACTGTCCCCCAGTGAAATTCAGCACCTTCAGGAATTTTCCCCCAGTGAGAGTCACCACCATCAGGAACTCGACCGTACTGGGAGTAAACAAACTCAGTAACTGACTATCGTTGAGAGTCAGCACCTTCAGGAACTATCCCCCAGTGAGAGTCAGCACCTTCAGGAACTGTCTCCCAGTGTGAGTCACCACCTTCAGGAAGTCGACCGTACTGAGAGTAAACAAACTCATTAACTGACTATCGTTGAAAGTGAGCACCTTCAGGAACTGTCACCCAGTGAGTCAGCACCTTAAGTAACTGTCCCACAGTGAGAGACAGCACATTTTTTAACTGTACCCAAACGTGTGTCACCACCTTCAGGAACTATCCCCCAGTGGGAGTCAGCACCTTCAGGAAATGTCCAACGGTGAGGGTCAGCAAATTCATGGACTGTCCCCCAGTGAGAGTCAGCACCTGCAGCAACAGTCGCCAAATGAGAGTCAGCACCTTCAGGGACTGTCCCCAGGGAGTGACACCACCTTGAGGAACTGTCCCCCAGTGACAGTCAGCACCTTCAGCAACTGCCTCCAAGTGAGAGTCAGCATCCTCAGGAACTGTCCCACATTGAGAGTCAGCAGCTTCAGTAATTGTCTCCCACTGAGAGAAAGCACCTTCAGGAAGTGTACCCCAGTGAGAGTCAGCATCTTCAGCAACTATTCCCACTGGGAGTCAGCACCTTCAGGAACTGTCTCCCAGTGAGATTCACCACCTTCAGGAATTGTCTCCCACTGAGAGTCAGCACCTTCAGGAACGGTCCAACAGTAAGTGTCAACACCTTCAGGAACTTTCTCCCAGTGAGTGTCAGCACCTTCAGGAACTCGACCGTACTGAGAGTAAACAAACTCAGTAACTGACTATCGTTGAGAGTCAGCACCTTCAGGAACTGTCCCACAGTGAGAGTCAGCACTTCAAGAAACAAACCCCCAGTGAGTCAGCACCTTAAGTAACTGTCCCACAGTGAGAGACAGCACATTATGTAACTGTACCCAAACAGGTGTCTCCATCTTCAAAAACTATCCCCCAGTGAGAGTCAGCACCTTCAGGAACTGTCCACCAGTGAGTCAGCACCTTTAGGAAATATCCCCCAGTGAGTCAGCACTTTAAGTAACTGTCCCACAGTGAGAGACAGCACATTTTTTAACTGTACCCAAACGGGCGTCATCACCTTCAGGAACTAAACCCCGGTGAGAGTCAGCACCTTCAGGAACTGTCTCCCAGTGAGAGTCACCACCTGCAGGAACTAGACCGTACTGAGAGTAAACAATCTCAGTAACTGACTATCGTTGAGAGTCAGCACCTTCAGGAACTGACCCCCAGTGAGCGTCAGCACCTTCAGGAACTGTCCCCCAGTGAGAGTCGGAAGCATCCCTAACTGTCCACCAGTGAGAATCAGTACCTTCAGGAACTATCCCCCAGTGAGTCAGCACTATAAGTAACTGTCCCACAGTGTGAGACAGCACATTTTGTAACTGTACCCAAACGGGTGTCACCACCTTCAAGAACTATCCCCCAGTGAGAGTCAGCACTGACAGGAACTGTCCCCCAGTGAGAGTCAGCATCTTCAGGAACATTCTTCCACAGAGGGTCTGCAAAGTCAAGAGCTGTCCCCAAGTGAAATTCAGAACCTGCAGGAGCTGTCCCACATTGAGAGTCAGCACCTTCAGGAACCGTCTCCCAGTGAGAGTCAGCACCTTGAGGAACTGTCCCCCAGTGAGATTCAGCAGCTTCAGGAACAGTCACCCAGTGAGTGTCAGCACCTTCAGGAACTCGACCGTACTGAGAGTAAACAAATTCAATAACTGACCATCTTTGAGAGTCAGCACCTACAGCAACAGTCGCCAAATGAGAGTCAGCATCTTCAGGGCCTGTCCCCTGGGAGAGACACCACCTTGAGGAACTGTCCCCCACTGAGAGTCAGCACCTACATCAACAGTCGCCAAATGAGAGTCAGCACATTCAGGAAGTGTCTCCCAGTGAGAATCGGAAGCATCCGGAAATGTCCAACAGTGAGAATCAGCACCTTCAGGAAATATCCCCCAGTCAGTCAGCACCTTAAGTAACTGTCCCACAGTGAGAGACAGCACATTTTGTAACTGAACCCAAACGGGTGTCACCACCTTCAGAAACTGTCCCCCAATGAGAGTCAGCAACTTCAGGAACTGACCCCAGGGAGAGTCAGCACCTTCAGGAACTGTCTCCCAGTGAGAGTCAACACCTTCAGGAACTGTCCCCCAGTGAGAGTCAGCACCTTCAGGAACTGTCCCCCAGTGAAATTCAGCACCTTCAGGAATTTTCCCCCAGTGAGAGTCACCACCATCAGGAACTCGACCGTACTGGGAGTAAAGAAACTCAGTAACTGACTATCGTTGAGAGTCAGCACCTTCAGGAACTATCCCCCAGTGAGAGTCAGCACCTTCAGGAACTATCCCCCAATGAGTCAGCACCTTCAGGAACTCTCCCCCAGTGAGAGTCAGCACCTTCAGGAACTGTCCCCCAGTGAGAGTCAGCACATTCAGAAACTGTCTCCCAGTGAGAGTCAGCACCTTCAGGAACTGTCCCCCAGTGAGAGTCACCTCCTTCAGGATCTCGAACGTACTGAGAGTAAACAAACTCAGTAACTGACTATCGTTGAGAGTCAGCATCTTCAGGAACTGTCACCCAGTGAGAGTCAGCACCTTAAGTAACTGTCCCACAGTGAGAGACAGCACAGTTTTTAACTGTACCCAAACGTGTGTCACCACCTTCAGGAACTATCCCCCAGTGAGAGTCAGCACCGACAGGAACTGTCTCCCAGTGAGAGTCAGCACCTTCAGGGACTGTCCCCAGGGAGTGACACCACCTTGAGGAACTGTTTCCCAGTGACAGTCAGCACCTTCAGGAAATGTCCAACGGTGAGGGTCAGCAAATTCAGGAACTGTCCCCCAGTGAGAGTCAGCACCTGCAGCAACAGTCGCCAAATGAGAGTCAACACCTTCAGGGACTGTCCCCAGGGAGTGACACCACCTTGAGGAACTGTTTCCCAGTGACAGTCAGCACCTTCAGCAACTGCCTCCAAGTGAGAGTCAGCATCTTCAGGAACTGTCCCACATTGAGAGTCAGCACCTTCAGTAATTGTCTCCCACTGAGTGTCAGCACCTCCAGGAAGTGTACCCCAGTGAGAGACCCCACCTTCAGGAACTCTACCGTACTAAGAGTAAACAAACTCAGTAACTGCCTATCGTTGAGGGTCATCACCTTCAGGAACTGTCCCCCACTGTGAATCAGCACCTTCACCACCAATTCCCCAGTGAGAGTCAGCACCTTCAGAAACTGTCCCCCAGTGAGAGTCAGCACCTTCAGGAACCGTCCCCCAGTGAGAGTCAGCACCTTCAGAAACTGTCTCCCAGTGAGAGTCAGCACCTTCAGAAACTGTCCCCCAGTGAGAGTCAGCACCTTCAGAAACTGTCCCCCAGTGAAAGTCAGCACCTTCAGGAACTCTCTCCCAGTGAGAGTCAGCACCTTCAGGTACTGTCCCCCAGTGAGAGTCAGCACCTACAGGAACTGATCCCCAGTGAGAGTCAGCACCTTCAGGTACTGTCCCCCAGTGAGAGTCACCACCTTCAGGAACTGTCCACCAGTGAGAGTCAGCAACTACAGGAACTCGACCGTACTGAGAGTAAACAAACTCAGTAACTGACTATCGTTGAGAGTCAGCACCTTCAGGAACTGTACCCCAGTGAGAGTCAGCACCTTCAGGAACTATCACCCAGTGAGTCAGCACCTTAAGTAACTGTCCCACAGTGAGAGACAGCACATTTTGTAACTGTACCCAAACGAATGTCATCACCTTCAGGAACTATCCCCCAGTGAGAGACAGGACCGACATGAACTGTCTCCCAGTGCGACTCAGCGCCTTCAGGAACTGTCCCCCAGTGAGAGTCAGCAGCTTCAGGAAGTGTCCCCCAGTGAGAGTCAGCACCATCAGGAACTCGACCGTACTGAGAGTAAAGAAACTCAGTAACTGACTATCGTTGAGAGTCGGAACCTTCAGGAACAATACCCCAGTGAGAGTCAGCACCGACAGGAACTGTCTCCCAGTGAGAGTCAGCAAATTCAGGAACTGTCCCCCAGTGAGAGTCAGCACCTTCAGGAACTGTCCCCCAGTGAGAGTCAGCACCTTCATGAACTATCCCCCTGTGAGAGTAAGCACCTTCAGGAAATGTCACCCAGTGAGAGTCAGCACCTTCAACAACTGTCCCCCAGTGAGAGTCAGCACCTTCAACAACTTTCCACCAGTGAGAGTTAGCACCTTCAGGAACTGTCTCCCAGTGAGAGTCAGCACCTTCAACAACTGTCCCCCAGTGAGAGTCAGCACCTTCAACAACTTTCCCCCAGTGAGAGTCAGCACCTTCAGGAACTGTCTCCCAGTGAGAGTCAGCACCTTTAGCAAAAGTCTCCAAGTGAGAGTCAGCACCTTCAAGAGCTGTCCCACAGTGAAATTCAGCACCTTCAGCAAATTTCCCCCAGTGAGAGTCACCACCATCAGGAACTCGACCGTACTGAGAGTAAACAAACTCAGTAACTGACTATCGTTGAGAGTCAGCATCTTCAGGAACTGTCACCCAGTGAGTCAGCACCTTAAGTAACTGTCCCACAGTGAGAGACAGCACAGTTTTTAACTGTACCCAAACGTGTGTCACCACCTTCAGGAACTATCCCCCAGTGAGAGTCAGCACCGACAGGAACTGTCTCCCAGTGAGAGTCAGCACCTTCAGGAAATGTCCAACGGTGAGGGTCAGCAAATTCAGGAACTGTCCCCCAGTGAGAGTCAGTACCTTCAGGAAATGTCCAACGGTGAGGGTCAGCAAATTCAGGAACTGTCCCCCAGTGAGAGTCAGCACCTGCAGCAACAGTCGCCAAATGAGAGTCAACACCTTCAGGGACTGTCCCCAGCGAGTGACACCACCTTGAGGAACTGTTTCCCAGTGACAGTCAGCATCTTCAGCAACTGCCTCCAAGTGAGAGTCAGCATCTTGAGGAACTGTCCCACATTGAGAGTCAGCACCTTCAGTAATTGTCTCCCACTGAGTGTCAGCACCTCCAGGAAGTGTACCCCAGCGAGAGACAGCACCTTCAGGAACTCTACCGTACTAAGAGTAAACAAACTCAGTAACTGCCTATCGTTGAGGGTCATCACCTTCAGGAACTGTCCCCCAGTGTGAATCAGCAAATTCAGGAACTGTCCTCCAGTGAGAGTCAGCACCGTCAGGAACTGACCCCAGTGAGAGTCAGCACCTTCAGGAACTGTCCCCCAGTGAGAATCAGCACCTTCAGGAACCGTCCCCCAGTGAGAGTCAGCACCTTCAGGAACTGTCTCCCAGTGAGAGTCAGCACCTTCAGGTACTGTCCCCCAGTGAGATACACCACCTTCAGGAACTGTCCACCAGTGAGAGTCAGCAACTACAGGAACTCGACCGTACTGAGAGTAAACAAACTCAGTAACTGACTATCGTTGAGAGTCAGCACCTTCCGGAACTGTACCCCAGTGAGTGTCAGCACCTTCAGGAACTATCCCCCAGTGAGTCAGCACCTTAAGTAACTTTCCCACAGTGAGAGACAGCACATTTTGTAACTGTACCCAAACGAATGTCATCACCTTCAGGAACTATCCCCCAGTGAGAGACAGGAACGACATGAACTGTCTCCCAGTGCGACTCAGCGCCTTCAGGAACTGTCCCCCAGTGAGAGTCAGCAGCTTCAGGAAGTGTCCCCCAGTGAGAGTCACCACCATCAGGAACTCGACCGTACTGAGAGTAAAGAAACTCAGTAACTGACTATCGTTGAGAGTCAGCAGCTGCAGGAAGTGTCTCCCAGTGAGAGACAGCACCTTCAGCAACTGCCTCCAAGTGAGAGTCAGCATCTTCAGGAACTGTCCCACATTGAGAGTCAGCAGCTTCAGTAATTGTCTCCCACTGAGAGAAAGCACCTTCAGGAAGTGTACCCCAGTGAGAGTCAGCACCTTCAGGAACTGTCCCCCAGTGAGAGTCAGCATCTTCAGCAACTATTCCCACAGGGAGTCAGCACCTTCAGGAACAGTCCACTGGCGAGAGTCAGCACCTTCAGAAAATGTCCCCCAGTGAAATTCAGCACCTTCAGGAAGTGTACCCCCGTGAGAGTCACCACCTTCAGGAACTCTACCGTACTAAGAGTAAACAAACTCAGTAACTGACTATCGTTGAGAGTCATCACCTTCAGGAACTGTTTCCCAGTGAGTGTCAGCACCTTAAGTAACTGTCCCCCAGTGAGAGTCAGCACCTTCAGGAACAATCCTCCAGTAAGTCAGCACCTTAAGTAACTTTCTCCCAGTGAGAGTCAGCACCTTCAGGAACTGTATCCCAGTGAGATTCACCACCTTCAGGAATTGTCTCCCACTGAGAGTCAGCACCTTCAGGAACGGTCCAACAGTAAGAGTCAACACCTTCAGGAACTTTCTCCCAGTGAGTGTCAGCACCTTCAGGAACTCGACCGTACTGAGAGTAAACAAACTCAGTAACTGACTATCGTTGAGAGTCAGCACCTTCAGGAACTGTCCCCCAGTGAGAGTCAGCACTTCAAGAAACAAACCCCCAGTGAGTCAGCACCTTAAGTAACTGTCCCACAGTGAGAGACAGCACATTTTGTAACTGTACCCAAACAGGTGTCTCCATCTTCAAAAACTATCCCCCAGTGAGAGTCAGCACCTTCAGGAACTGTCCACCAGTGAGTCAGCACCTTTAGGAAATATCCCCCAGTGAGTCAGCACTTTAAGTAACTGTCCCACAGTGAGAGACAGCACATTTTTTAACTGTACCCAAACGGGCGTCATCACCTGCAGGAACTAGACCGTACTGAGAGTAAACAATCTCAGTAACTGACTATCGTTGAGAGTCAGCACCTTCAGGAACTGACCCCCAGTGAGCGTCAGCACCTTCAGGAACTGTCCCCCAGTGAGAGTCGGAAGCATCCCTAACTGTCCACCAGTGAGAATCAGTACCTTCAGGAACTATCCCCCAGTGAGTCAGCACTATAAGTAACTGTCCCACAGTGTGAGACAGCACATTTTGTAACTGTACCCAAACGGGTGTCACGACCTTCAAGAACTATCCCCCAGTGAGAGTCAGCATCTTCAGGAACATTCTTCCATAGAGGGTCTGCAAAGTCAAGAGCTGTCCCCAAGTGAAATTCAGCACCTGCAGGAGCTGTCCCACATTTAGAGTCAGCACCTTCAGGAACCGTCTCCCAGTGAGTCAGCACCTTTAGGAACTGTCTCTCAGTGAGAGTCAGCACCTTGAGGAACTGTCCCCCAGTGAGATTCAGCAGCTTCAGGAACAGTCACCCAGTGAGTGTCAGCACCTTCATGAACTCGACCGTACTGAGAGTAAACAAATTCAATAACTGACCATCGTTGAGAGTCAGCACCTACAGCAACAGTCGCCAAATGAGAGTCAGCACCTTCAGGAACTGTCCCCCAGTGAGAGTCAGCACCTTCAGGAACTGTCCCCCAGTGAGAGTCAGCACCTTCAGGAATGACCCCCAGTGCGAGTCAGCACCTTCAGGAATTGTCCCCCAGTGATTATCAGCACCTTAAATAACTGTCCCACAGTGAGAGACAGCACATTTTGTAACTGTACCCAAACGTGTGTCACCACCTTCAGGAACTATCCCCCAGTGAGTGTCAGCATCTTCAGAAGCTGTCCCCCAGTGAGAGTCAGCACCTTCAGGAAGTGTCCCCCAGTGAGAGTCAGCACCTTCAAGAGCTGTCCCACAGTGAAATTCAGCACCTTCAGCAAATTTCCCCCAGTGAGAGTCACCACCATCAGGAACTCGACCGTACTGAGAGTAAACAAACTCAGTAACTGACTATCGTTGAGAGTCAGCATCTTCAGGAACTGTCACCCAGTGAGTCAGCACCTTAAGTAACTGTCCCACAGTGAGAGACAGCACAGTTTTTAACTGTACCCAAACGTGTGTCACCACCTTCAGGAACTATCCCCCAGTGAGAGTCAGCACCGACAGGAACTGTCTCCCAGTGAGAGTCAGCACCTTCAGGAAATGTCCAACGGTGAGGGTCAGCAAATTCAGGAACTGTCCCCCAGTGAGAGTCAGTACCTTCAGGAAATGTCCAACGGTGAGGGTCAGCAAATTCAGGAACTGTCCCCCAGTGAGAGTCAGCACCTGCAGCAACAGTCGCCAAATGAGAGTCAACACCTTCAGGGACTGTCCCCAGCGAGTGACACCACCTTGAGGAACTGTTTCCCAGTGACAGTCAGCATCTTCAGCAACTGCCTCCAAGTGAGAGTCAGCATCTTGAGGAACTGTCCCACATTGAGAGTCAGCACCTTCAGTAATTGTCTCCCACTGAGTGTCAGCACCTCCAGGAAGTGTACCCCAGCGAGAGACAGCACCTTCAGGAACTCTACCGTACTAAGAGTAAACAAACTCAGTAACTGCCTATCGTTGAGGGTCATCACCTTCAGGAACTGTCCCCCAGTGTGAATCAGCAAATTCAGGAACTGTCCTCCAGTGAGAGTCAGCACCGTCAGGAACTGACCCCAGTGAGAGTCAGCACCTTCAGGAACTGTCCCCCAGTGAGAATCAGCACCTTCAGGAACCGTCCCCCAGTGAGAGTCAGCACCTTCAGGAACTGTCTCCCAGTGAGAGTCAGCACCTTCAGGTACTGTCCCCCAGTGAGATACACCACCTTCTGGAACTGTCCACCAGTGAGAGTCAGCAACTACAGGAACTCGACCGTACTGAGAGTAAACAAACTCAGTAACTGACTATCGTTGAGAGTCAGCACCTTCCGGAACTGTACCCCAGTGAGTGTCAGCACCTTCAGGAACTATCCCCCAGTGAGTCAGCACCTTAAGTAACTTTCCCACAGTGAGAGACAGCACATTTTGTAACTGTACCCAAACGAATGTCATCACCTTCAGGAACTATCCCCCAGTGAGAGACAGGAACGACATGAACTGTCTCCCAGTGCGACTCAGCGCCTTCAGGAACTGTCCCCCAGTGAGAGTCAGCAGCTTCAGGAAGTGTCCCCCAGTGAGAGTCACCACCATCAGGAACTCGACCGTACTGAGAGTAAAGAAACTCAGTAACTGACTATCGTTGAGAGTCAGCAGCTGCAGGAAGTGTCTCCCAGTGAGAGACAGCACCTTCAGCAACTGCCTCCAAGTGAGAGTCAGCATCTTCAGGAACTGTCCCACATTGAGAGTCAGCAGCTTCAGTAATTGTCTCCCACTGAGAGAAAGCACCTTCAGGAAGTGTACCCCAGTGAGAGTCAGCACCTTCAGGAACTGTCCCCCAGTGAGAGTCAGCATCTTCAGCAACTATTCCCACAGGGAGTCAGCACCTTCAGGAACAGTCCACTGGCGAGAGTCAGCACCTTCAGAAAATGTCCCCCAGTGAAATTCAGCACCTTCAGGAAGTGTACCCCCGTGAGAGTCACCACCTTCAGGAACTCTACCGTACTAAGAGTAAACAAACTCAGTAACTGACTATCGTTGAGAGTCATCACCTTCAGGAACTGTTTCCCAGTGAGTGTCAGCACCTTAAGTAACTGTCCCCCAGTGAGAGTCAGCACCTTCAGGAACAATCCTCCAGTAAGTCAGCACCTTAAGTAACTTTCTCCCAGTGAGAGTCAGCACCTTCAGGAACTGTATCCCAGTGAGATTCACCACCTTCAGGAATTGTCTCCCACTGAGAGTCAGCACCTTCAGGAACGGTCCAACAGTAAGAGTCAACACCTTCAGGAACTTTCTCCCAGTGAGTGTCAGCACCTTCAGGAACTCGACCGTACTGAGAGTAAACAAACTCAGTAACTGACTATCGTTGAGAGTCAGCACCTTCAGGAACTGTCCCCCAGTGAGAGTCAGCACTTCAAGAAACAAACCCCCAGTGAGTCAGCACCTTAAGTAACTGTCCCACAGTGAGAGACAGCACATTTTGTAACTGTACCCAAACAGGTGTCTCCATCTTCAAAAACTATCCCCCAGTGAGAGTCAGCACCTTCAGGAACTGTCCACCAGTGAGTCAGCACCTTTAGGAAATATCCCCCAGTGAGTCAGCACTTTAAGTAACTGTCCCACAGTGAGAGACAGCACATTTTTTAACTGTACCCAAACGGGCGTCATCACCTGCAGGAACTAGACCGTACTGAGAGTAAACAATCTCAGTAACTGACTATCGTTGAGAGTCAGCACCTTCAGGAACTGACCCCCAGTGAGCGTCAGCACCTTCAGGAACTGTCCCCCAGTGAGAGTCGGAAGCATCCCTAACTGTCCACCAGTGAGAATCAGTACCTTCAGGAACTATCCCCCAGTGAGTCAGCACTATAAGTAACTGTCCCACAGTGTGAGACAGCACATTTTGTAACTGTACCCAAACGGGTGTCACGACCTTCAAGAACTATCCCCCAGTGAGAGTCAGCATCTTCAGGAACATTCTTCCATAGAGGGTCTGCAAAGTCAAGAGCTGTCCCCAAGTGAAATTCAGCACCTGCAGGAGCTGTCCCACATTTAGAGTCAGCACCTTCAGGAACCGTCTCCCAGTGAGTCAGCACCTTTAGGAACTGTCTCTCAGTGAGAGTCAGCACCTTGAGGAACTGTCCCCCAGTGAGATTCAGCAGCTTCAGGAACAGTCACCCAGTGAGTGTCAGCACCTTCAGGAACTCGACCGTACTGAGAGTAAACAAATTCAATAACTGACCATCGTTGAGAGTCAGCACCTACAGCAACAGTCGCCAAATGAGAGTCAGCACCTTCAGGAACTGTCCCCCAGTGAGAGTCAGCACCTTCAGGAACTGTCCCCCAGTGAGAGTCAGCACCTTCAGGAATGACCCCCAGTGCGAGTCAGCACCTTCAGGAATTGTCCCCCAGTGATTATCAGCACCTTAAATAACTGTCCCACAGTGAGAGACAGCACATTTTGTAACTGTACCCAAACGTGTGTCACCACCTTCAGGAACTATCCCCCAGTGAGTGTCAGCATCTTCAGAAGCTGTCCCCCAGTGAGAGTCAGCACCTTCAGGAAGTGTCCCCCAGTGAGAGTCAGCACCTTCAGGAACTGTCCCACAGAGAGAGACAGCACATTTTGTAACTGTACCCAAACGGGTGTCACCACCTTCAGGAACTATCCCCCAGTGAGAGTCAGCACTGACAGGAACTGTCCCCCAGTGAGAGTCAGCAAATTCAGGAACTGTCTCCCAGTTAGAGTCAGCACCTTCAGGAACTGTCCCCTAGTGAGAGTCAGCACCTTCAGGAACTGTCCCCCAGTGAGAGTCAGCACCTTCAGGAACTGTCCCCCAGTGAGAGTCAGCACCTTCAGGAACTGACCCCCAGTGAGAGTCAGCACCTTCATGGACTGTCCCCCAGTGAGAGTCAGCACCTTCAGGAACTGTCCCCCAGTGCGAGTCAGCACCTTCAGGAACTATCCCCCAGTGAGAGTCAGCACCTTCAGAAATTGTCCCCCAGTCATTATCAGCACCTTAAATAACTGTCCCCCAGTGAATATCAGCAGCTTCAGTAATTGTCACCCGCTGAGAGTCAGCACCTTCAAGAACTTTCTCCCAGTGAGAGTCAGCACCGACAGGAACTGTCTCCCACTGGGACGCAGCGCCTTGAGGAACTGTCCCCCAGTGATTATCAGCAATTCAGTAATTGTCTCCCACTGAGAGTCAGCACCTTCTGGAACTTTCTCCCAGTGAGAGTCAGCACCTTCAGGAAGTGTCCCAAAGTTAGAGTCAGCACCTTCAGGAACTGTCCGACAGTGAGAGTCGGCAGCCCCAGGAACTGTCACCCAGTTAGAGTCAGCACCTACAGCAACAGTCGCCAAATGAGAGTCAGCACCTTCAGTGCCTGTCCCCTGGGAGAGACACCACCTTGAGGAACGGTGCTCCAGTGAGAGTCAGCACCTTCAGTAACTGTCCCCCAGTGAGAGTCAGCACCTTCAGGAACTTTCTCCAAGTGAGAATCAGCACCTTCAGGAAGTGTCCGCCAGTGAGAGTCAGCACCTTCAGGAACTCGACCCTACTGATAGTAAACAGACTCAGTAACTGACTATCATTGAGAGTCAGCACCTTCAGGAACTATCCCCCAGTGAGTCAGCACCTTAAGTAACTGTCCCACAGTGAGAGACAGCACATTTTTTAACTGTACCCAAACGGGTGTCACCACCTTCAGAACTACCCCCCAGTGAGAGTCAGCACCTTCAGGAACTTTCTCCAAGTGAGAATCAGCACCTTCAGGAAGTGTCCGCCAGTGAGAGTCAGCACCTTCAGGAACTCGACCCTACTGATAGTAAACAGACTCAGTAACTGACTATCATTGAGAGTCAGCACCTTCAGGAACTATCCCCCAGTGAGTCAGCACCTTAAGTAACTGTCCCACAGTGAGAGACAGCACATTTTTTAACTGTACCCAAACGGGTGTCACCACCTTCAGAACTACCCCCCAGTGAGAGTCAGCACTGACAGGAACTGTCTCCCACTGGGGCTCAGCGCCATCAGGAACTGTCCCCCAGTGAGAGTCAGCACCTTCAGGAACTGTCCCCCAGTGAGAGTCAGCACTGACAGGAACTGTCTCCCACTGGGACTCAGCGCCATCAGGAACTGTCCCCCAGTGAGAGTCAGCAACTTCTGGAACTGTCTCTAAGTGAGAGTCAGCACCTTCAGGAACATTCTTCCACAAAGGGTCTGCAAAGTCAGGAACTTTCCCCCAGTGAGGGTCAGCAAAATCAGGAACTGTCTCCCGCTGAGAGTCAGCACCTTCAAGAACTTTCTCTCAGTGAGATTCAGCACCTTCAGGAAGTGTCCCCCAGTGAGAGTCACCACCTTCAGGAACTCGACCGTACTGAGAGTAAACAAACACATTAATTGCCTATCCTTGAGAGTCAGCACCTTCAGGAACTGTCCCTCACTGAGAGTCAGGACCTTCAGCAACTATACCCCAGTGAGAGTCAGCACCTTCAGGAACTGTCTCCCAGTGAGAGTCAGCACCTGCTGGAACTGTCCCCCAGTGAGAGTCAGCACCTTCAGGAACTATCCCCCAGTGAGAGTCAGCACCTTCAGGAACTGTCTCCCAGTGAGAGTCAGCACCTTCAGGAACTGTCTCCCAGTGAGAGTCAGAACCTTCAGGAACTGTCCCCCAGTGAGAGGCAGCATCTTCAGGAACTCAACCGTACTGAGAGTAAACAAACTCAGTAACTGACTATCGTTGAGAGTCAGCACCTTCAGGAACAGTCCCCCAGTGAGAGTCAGAACCTTCAGGAACTGTCCCCCAGTGAGAGTCAGCACCTTCAGGAACTGTCCCCCAGTGAGAGTCAGAACCTTCAGGAACTGTCCCCCAGTGAGAGTCAGCACCTTCAGGAACTGTCCCCCAGTGAGAGTCAGCACCATCAGGAACTGTCCCCCAGTGAGAGTCAGCACCTTCAGGAACTGCACTGTCTCCCAGTGAGAGTCAGCACCTTCAGGAACTGTCTCCCAGTGAGAGTCAGAACCTTCAGGAACTGTCCCCCAGTGAGAGTCAGCATCTTCAGGAATTCAACCATACTGAGAGTAAACAAACTCAGTAACTGACTATCGTTGAGAGTCAGCAGCTTCAGGAACTGTACTCCAAGGAGAGTCAACACTTTTAGGAACTGTCCGCAAGTGAGAGTCAGCACCTTCAGGACATGTCCTCCAGTGAGTTTCTGCACCGACAGGAACAGTCTGCCAGTGGGACACAGCACCTTCAGGAACTGTCCTCCAGTGAGAGTCAGCACCTTCTGGAATATTCTTCCACTGAGGGTGTGCACAGTCAGAAACTGTCCCCCAGTGAAAATCAGCACCTTCGCGACCTGTCCCCAAATGAGATTCAGCAACTTCAGTAATTGTCTCCCACTGAGAGTCAGCAACATCAGGAACTGTCCCCCAGTGAGAATCAGCACCTTCAGGAACTGTCTCCCAGTGAGAGTCAGCACCTTCAGGAACAGTCGGCCAGTGAGAGTCAGCACCTTCAGGAACTATCCCATAGTGAGTCAGCAACTTAAGTAACTAAGTAAGAGGGTCTTCAAAGTCAGGAACGGTCCCCCAGTGAAATTCAGCACCTGCAGGAGCTGTCGCACATTGAGAGTCAGCACCTTGAGTAATTGTCTCCCACTGAGAGTCAGCACCTTCAGGAAGTGTCCCCCAGTGAGAGACCGCACCTTCATGAACTCTACTGTACTAAGAGCAAACAAACTCAGTAACTGCCCATCATTGAGAGTCAGCACCATCAGGAACTATCCCCCAGTGACAGTCAGCACCTTCAGGAACTGTCTCCTAGTGAGAGTCAGAACCTTCAGGAACTATCCCCCAGTGAACCTCACCACCTTCAGGAACTGTCTCCCAGTGAGAGTCAGCACATTCAGGAAGTGTCCCCCAGTAAGAGTCAGCAACTTCAGGAAATGCCTCACAGTGAGAGTCAGCACCTTCAGGAAGTGTCCCCCAGTGAGAGTCAGCACCTTCAGGAACTGTCCCCCAGTGAGAGTCAGCACATTCAGGAAATGTCCCCCAGTGAGAGTCAGCACCTTCAGGTACTGTCCCCCAGTGAGAGTCAGCACCTTCAGCAACATCCTCCAACAGAGCGTCTGCAAAGTCAGTAACTGTCCCCCAGTGAAATTCAGCACCTGCAGGAGCTGTCCCACATTGAGAGTCAGCACCTTCAGTAATTGTCTCCCAGTGAGAGTCAGCACCTTTAGGAACTGTCCCCCAGCGAGAGTTAGCACCTTCAGGAACTGTCCCCTAGTGAGAGTCAGCACCTTCAGGAACTATCCCCCCGTGAAAGTCAGCACCTTCAGGAACGGTCCCCCAATGAGAGTCTGCACCTTCAGGAACTGTCCCCCAATGAGAGTCAGCACCTTCAGGAACTATCCACCCGTGAAAGTCAGCACCTTCAGGAACTGTCCCCCAGTGAGAGTCAGCACCTTCAGGAACTGTCCCCCAATGAGAGTCAGCACCTTCAGGAACTGTCCCCCAGTGAGAGTCAGCACCTTCAGGAACTGTACTCAAAGGAGAGTCAACACTTTTAGGAACTGTCCCCAAGTGAGAGTCAGCACCTTCGGGAACTGTATCCCAGTGAGATTCAGCACCTTCAGGAACTGTCCCCCAGTGAGAGTCAGCACCTTCAGGAACTGCCTTCAAGTGAGAGTCAGCACCTTCGGGAACTGTCCCCCAGTGAGAGTCAGCACCTTCAGGAACTGTCCCACAGTGAGAGTCAGCACCTTCAGGAACTGTCTCCAAATGAGAGTCAGCATCTTCAGGAACATTCTACCACAGAGGGTCTGCAAAGTCAGGAACTGTCCCCCAATGAAATTCAGCACCTTCAGCAACTGTCCCACATTGAGACTTAGCACGTTCAGTAATTTTCTCCCACTGAGAGACAGCACCTTCAGGAACTAGACCGTACTGAGAGAAAACAAACTAAGTAACTGCCTATCGTTGAGAGTCAGCACCTTCAGGAACAGTCCCCCAGTGAGAGTCAGCACCTTCAGGAACTGTCCCCCACTGAGAGTCAGCACCTTCAGCAACTATACCCCAGTGGGTGTCAGCACCTTCAGGAACTGTCTCCCAGTGAGAGTCAGCACCTTCAGAAACTGTCCCCAACTGAGAGTGAGCACCTTCAGCAACTTTCCTCCTATGAGATTCAGCACCATCAGTAATTGTCTCCCAGTGAGAGTCAGCACCTTCAGGACATGTCCTCCAGTGAGATTCAGCACCTTCAGGAACTGTCTCCCAGTGAGAGTCACCAACGTCAAGAACTCGACCGTACTGAGAGCAAACAAACTCAATAACTGACTATCGTTGAGAGTCAGCACCTTCAGGAACTATCCCCCAGTGAGTGTCAGCACCGACAGGAACTGTCTTCCAGTGAGAGTCAGCACCTTCAGGAACTGTCGCCCAGTGAGAGTCAGCACCTTCAGGAACTGTCCGCCAGTGAGATTCAGCACCTTCAGGAACTGTCCCCCAGTTAGTGTCAGCACCTTCAGGAGCTGTCCCACAGTGATTATCAGCAGCTTCAGTAATTGTCTCCCAGTGAGAGTCAGCACCTTCAGGAACTCGACCGTACTGAGAGTAAACAAACTCAGTAACTGACTATCGTTGATAGTCAGCAACGTCAGGAACTGTCCCCCAGTGAGAGTCAGAGCCTTCATAACTGTACCCCAGTGAGAGTCACGACCTTCAGGAACTGTCTCCCAGTGAGAGTCAGCACCTTCAGGAACTGTCCCCCAGTGAGAGTCGGCACCTTCAGGAACTGTCTCCCAGTGAGAGTCACCAACGTCAAGAACTCGACCGTACTGAGAGCAAACAAACTCAATAACTGACTATCGTTGAGAGTCAGCACCTTCAGGAACTATCCCCCAGTGAGTGTCAGCACCGACAGGAACTGTCTTCCAGTGAGAGTCAGCACCTTCAGGAACTGTCGCCCAGTGAGAGTCAGCACCTTCAGGAAATGTCCGCCAGTGAGATTCAGCACCTTCAGGAAGTGTCCACCAGTGAGAGTCAGCACCGACAGGAACTGTCTCCCACTGGGACTCAGTGCCTTCAGGAACTGTCCCCCAGTGATTATCAGCAGTTCAGTAATTGTCTCCCACTGAGAGTCAGCACCTTCAGGAACTTTGTCCCAGTGAGAGTAAGCGCCTTCAGGAAGTGTCCCCCAGTGAGAGTCAGCACCTACAGGAACTGTCCGACAGTGTGAGTCGGCAGTTCCAGGAACTGTCCCCCAGTGAGAGTCAGCACAAACAGCAACAGTCGCCTAATGAGAGTCAGCACCTTCAGGAACTGTACCCCAGTGAGAGTCGGAAGCATCCGGAACTGTCCCGCAGTGAGAGTCAGCACCTTCAGCAACAATACCCCAGTGAGAGTCAGCACCTTTAGAAACTGTCCCACAGTGGGAGTCAACATCTTCAGGAACAATCCCACAGTGAGTGTCAGCACCTTCAGGAACTGTCCCCCAGTGAAATTCAGCACCTTCAGGAACAGTCTCCCAGTGAGAGTCAGCACCATCTGGAACATTCTTCCTCTGAGGGTGCTCACAGTCAGAAACTGTCCCCCAGTGAAAATCAGCACCTTCGCGACCTGTCCCCCAATGAGAGTCAGCACCTTCAGGAACTGTCCCCCAGTGAGGGTCAGCACCTTCAGGAACAGTCGACCAGTAAGAGTCAGCACCTTCAGGAACTGTCCTCCAGTGAGAGCCAGCACCTTCAGGAACTGTCTCCCATTGAGAGTCAGCACCTTCAGGAACTGTCCCCAAGGGAGAGTCAGCACCTTCATGAACTGTCCCCCAGTGAGAGTCAGCACCTTCAGGAACTATCCCCTAGTGAGTCAGCACCTTAAGTAACTAAGTAAGAGGGTCTAAAAAGTCAGGAACTGTCTCCCAGTGAAATTCAGCACCTGCAGGAGCTGTCCCACATTGAGAGTCAGCGCCTTCAGCAATTGTCTCCCAGTGAGAGTCAGCACCTTCAGGAACTATCCCCTAGTGGAGTCAGCACCTTAAGTAACTAAGTAAGAGGGTCTTCAAAGTCAGGAACTGTCTCCCAGTGAAATTCAGTACCTGTAGGAGCGGTCCCACATTGAGAGTCAGCACCTTCAGTAATTGTCTCCCAGTGAGAGTCAGCACCTTCAGGAACTGTCTCCGAGTGAGAGTCAGCACCTTCAGGAACGGTCCCACAATGTGAGTCAGCATCTTCAGGAACTGTCGCCGAGTGAGAGTCAGAAGCATCCGGAACTGTCCCCCAGTGAGAGTCAGCAACTTCAGAAACTGTCCCCCAGTGAGAGTCAGCACCTTCAGGAACTGTCTCCCAGTGAGAATCAGCAAATTCAGGAACTGTCCCCCAGTGAGAGTCAGCACCTTCAGGAACTGTCTCCCAGTGAGAGTCAGCACCTTCAGGAACTGTCCCCCAGTGAGAATCAGGAAATTCAGGAACTGTCCTCCAGTGAGAATCAGAAAATTCAGGAACTGACCCCCAGTGAGAGTCAGCACCTTCAGGAACTTTCTCCAAGTGAGAATCAGCACCTTCAGGAACTGCCCCCCAGTGAGAGTCAGCACCTTCAGGAACTCGACCGTAATGAAAGTAAACAGACTCAGTAACTGACTATCGTTGAGAGTCAGCACCTTCAGGAACTATCCCCCAGTGAGTCAGCACCTTAAGTAACTGTCCCACAGTGAGAGACAGCACATTTTTTAACTGTACACAAACGGGTGTCAACACCTTCAGGAACTATCCCCCAGTGAGATTCCGCACTGACAGGAACTGTCTCCCAGTGAGAGTCAGCAACTTCTGGAACTATCTCTAAGTGAGAGTCAGCACCTTCAGGAACTGTCCCCCAGTGAGAGTCAGCACTGACAGGAACTGTCTCCCACTGGGTCTCAGCGCCATCAGGAACTGTCCCCCAGTGAGAGTCAGCAACTTCTGGAACTGTCTCTAAGTGAGAGTCAGCATCTTCAGGAACATTCTTCCACAAAGGGTCTGCAAAGTCAGGAACTTTCCCCCAGTGAGGGTCAGCAAATTCAGGAACTGTCTCCCGCTGAGAGTCAGCACCTTCAAGAATTTTCTCTCAGTGAGATTCAGCACCTTCAGGAAGTGTCCCCCAGTGAGAGTCACCACCTTCAGGAACTCGACCGTACTGAGAGTAAACAAACTCAGTAACTGCCTATCGTTGAGAGTCAGCACCTTCAGGAACTGTCCCTCACTGAGAGTCAGGACCTTCGGCAACTATACACCAGTGAGAGTCAGCACCTTCAGGAACTGTCTCCCAGTCAGGACAGTTCCTGAATTTCCTGATTCTCACTGGGGGACAGTTCCTGAAGGTGCTGACTCTCAATGGGAGACAGTTCCTGAAGGTGCTGACTCTCACTGGGGGGCAGTTCCTGAATTTGCTGATTCTCACTGGGAGACAGTTCCTGAAGGTGCTGACTCTCACTGGGGGACAGTTTCTGAAGTTGCTGACTCTCACTGGGGGACAGTTCCGGATGCCAGTTCCGAACTATCCCCTAGTGAGTCAGCACCTTAAGTAACTAAGTAAGAGGGTCTTCAAAGTCAGGAACTGTCTCCCAGTGAAATTCAGCACCAGCAGGAGCTGTCACACATTGAGAGTCAGCACCTTCAGCAATTGTCACCCAGTGAGAGTCAGCACCTTCAGGAACTATCCCCTAGTGAGTCAGCACCTTAAGTAACAAAGTAAGAGGGTCTTCAAAGTCAGGAACTGTCTCCAAGTGAAATTCAGCATTTGCAGGAGCTGTCACACATTGAGAGTCAGAACCTACAGCAATTGTCTCCCAGTGAGAGTCAGCACCTTCAGGAACAATCCCCTAGTGAGTCAGCACCTTAAGTAACTAAGTAAGAGGGTCTTCAAAGTCAGGAACTGTCTCCCAGTGAAATTCAGCACCTGCAGGAGCTGTCCCACATTGAGAGTCAGCACCTTCAGTAATTGTCTCCCAGTGAGAGTCAGCACCTTCAGGAACTATCCCCAAGTGTGAGTCAGCACCTTCAGGAACGGTCCCACAATGAGAGTCAGCACCTTCAGGAACTGTCCCCCAGTGAGAGTCAGCAGCTTCAGGAACTGACACAAGTGAGAGTCAGCACCTACAGCAACAGTCGCCAAATGAGAGTCAGCACCTTAAGGGACTGTCCCCTGGGAGAGACACAACCTTGAGGAACGGTCCTCCAGTGAGAGTCAGCACCTTCAGGAACTGTACCCCAGTGAGAGTCGGAAGCATCCGGAACTGTCCCCCAGTGAGAGTCAGCACCTTCAGGAAGTGACCCCATTGAGAGTCAGCACCTTCAGGAACTATCCCCCAGTGAGAGTCAGCATCTTCAGAAACTGTCCCCCAGTGGGAGTCAGCATCTTCAGGAACAATCCGACAGTGAGAGTCAGCACCTTCAGGAAGTGTCCCCCAGTGAGAGTCAGCTCCTTCAGGAAATGTCTCACAGTGAGAGTCAGCACCTTCAGGAAGTGTCCCCCAGTGAGAGTCAGCACCTTCAGGAACTGTCCCCCAGTGAGAGTCAGCACATTCAGGAAATGTCCCCCAGTGAGAGTCAGCACCATCAGGTACTGTCCCCCAGTGAGAGTCAGCACCTTCAGCAACATCCTCCAACAGAGGGTCTGCAAAGTCAGTAACTGTTCCCCAGTGAAATTCAGCACCTGCAGGAGCTGTCCCACATTGAGAGTCTGCACCTTCAGTAATTGTCTCCCAGTGAGAGTCAGCACCTTCAGGAACTGTCCCCCAGCGAGAGTCAGCACCTTCAGCATCTGTCCCCCAGTGAGAGTCAGCAGCTTCAGGAAATATACCCCCGTGAAAGTCAGCACCTTCAGGAACGGTCCCCCAATGAGAGTCAGCACCTTCAGGAACTGTCTCCCAGTGAGAGTCAGCACCTTCAGGAACAATCCCCCCGTGAAAGTCAGCACCTTCAGGAACTGTCTCCCAGTGAGAGTCAGCACCTTCAGGAACTGTCTCCCAGTGAGAGTCAGCACCTTCAGGAACTGTCCCCCAGTGAGAGTCAGCACCTTCAGGAACTGACACAAGTGAGAGTCAGCACCTACAGCAACAGTCGCCAAATGAGAGTCAGCACCTTAAGGGACTGTCCCCTGGGAGAGACACCACCTTGAGGAACGGTCCTCCAGTGAGAGTCAGCACCTTCAGGAACTGTACGCCAGTGAGAGTCGGAAGCATCCGGAACTGTCCCCCAGTGAGAATCAGCACCTTCAGGAAGTGACCCCATTGAGAGTCAGCACCTTCAGGAACTATCCCCCAGTGAGAGTCAGAATCTTCAGAAACTGTCCCCCAGTGGGAGTCAGCATCTTCAGGAACAATCCGACAGTGAGAGTCAGCACCTTCAGGAAGTGTCCCCCAGTGAGAGTCAGCTCCTTCAGGAAATGTCTCACAGTGAGAGTCAGCACCTTCAGGAAGTGTCCCCCAGTGAGAGTCAGCACCTTCAGGAACTGTCCCCCAGTGAGAGTCAGCACCTTCAGGAACTCGACCGTACTGAGAGTAAACAAACTCAGTCACTGACTATCGTTGAGAGTCAGCACCTTCTGGAACTATCCCCCAGTGAGTCAGCACCTTAAGTAACTGTCCCACAGTGAGAGACAGCACATTTTTTAACTGTACCCAAACGGGTTTCACCACCTTCAGGAACTATCCCCCAGTGAGAGTCAGCACCTTCAGGAACTGTACCTCAGTGAGAGTCAGCACCTTCAGGAACTGTCCCCCAGTGAGAGTCAGCACCTTCAGGAAATGTCACCCAGTGAGAGTCAGCACCTTCAACAACTGTCCCCCAGTGAGAGTCAGCACCTTCAACAACTTTCCACCAGTGAGAGTTAGCACCTTCAGGAACTCTCCCCCAGTGAGAGTCAGCACCTTCAGGAACTGTCTCCCAATGAGAGTCAGCACCTTTAGCAAAAGTCTCCAAGTGAGAGTCAGCACCTTCAGGAGCTGTCCCACAGTGAAATTCAGCACCTTCAGGAATTTTCCCCCAGTGAGAGTCACCACCATCAGGAACTCGACCATACTGGCAGTAAACAAACTCAGTAACTGACTATCGTTGAGAGTCAGCACCTTCAGGAACTATCCCCCAGTGAGAGTCAGCACCTTCAGGAACTATCCCCCAATGAGTCAGCACCTTCAGGAACTATCCCCCAGTGAGAGTCATCACCTTCAGGAACTATCCCCCAATGAGTCAGCACCTTCAGGAACTGTCTCCCAGTGAGAGTCACCACCTTCAGGAAGTCGACCGTACTGAGAGTAAACAAACTCATTAACTGACTATCGTTGAAAGTGAGCACCTTCAGGAACTGTCACCCAGTGAGTCAGCACCTTAAGTAACTGTCCCACAGTGAGAGACAGCACATTTTTTAACTGTACCCAAACGTGTGTCACCACCTTCAGGAACTATCCCCCAGTGGGAGTCAACACCTTCAGGAAATGTCCAACGGTGAGGGTCAGCAAATTCATGGACTGTCCCCCAGTGAGAGTCAGCACCTGCAGCAACAGTCGCCAAATGAGAGTCAGCACCTTCAGGGACTGTCCCCAGGGAGTGACACCACCTTGAGGAACTGTCCCCCAGTGACAGTCAGCACCTTCAGCAACTGCCTCCAAGTGAGAGTCAGCATCTTCAGGAACTGTCCCACATTGAGAGTCAGCAGCTTCAGTAATTGTCTCCCACTGAGAGAAAGCACCTTCAGGAAGTGTACCCCAGTGAGAGTCAGCACCTTCAGCAACTGTCCCCCAGTGAGAGTCAGCATCTTCAGCAACTATTCCCACTGGGAGTCAGCACCTTCAGGAACAGTCCACTGGCGAGAGTCAGCACCTTCAGAAAATGTCCCCCAGTGAAATTCAGCACCTTCAGGAAGTGTACCCCAGTGAGAGTCACCACCTTCAGGAACTCTACCGTACTAAGAGTAAACAAACTCAGTAACTGACTATCGTTGAGAGTCATCACTTTCAGGAACTGTTTCCCAGTGAGTGTCAGCACCTTAAGTAACTGTCCCCCAGTGAGAGTCAGCACCTTCAGGAACAATCCTCCAGTAAGTCAGCACCTTAAGTAACTGTCCCCCAGTGAGAGTCAGCACCTTCAGGAACTGTCCCCCAGTGAGAGTCACCACCTTCAGGAACTGTCCCCCAGTGAGAGTCAACAGCTTCAGTAATTGTCTCCCGCTGAGAGTCAACACCTTCAGGAACTTTCTCCCAGTGAGAGTCAGCACCTTCAGGAACTGTCTCCCAGTGAGATTCACCACCTTCAGGAATTGTCTCCCACTGAGAGTCAGCACCTTCAGGAACGGTCCAACAGTAAGAGTCAACACCTTCAGGAACTTTCTCCCAGTGAGTGTCAGCACCTTCAGGAACTCGACCGTACTGAGAGTAAACAAACTCAGTAACTGACTATCGTTGAGAGTCAGCACCTTCAGGAAATGTCCCCTAGTGAGAGTCAGCACTTCAAGAAACAAACCCCCAGTGAGTCAGCACCTTAAGTAACTGTCCCACAGTGAGAGACAGCACATTTTGTAACTGTACCCAAACAGGTGTCTCCATCTTCAAAAACTATCCCCCAGTGAGAGTCAGCACCTTCAGGAACTGTCCACCAGTGAGTCAGCACCTTTAGGAAATATCCCCCAGTGAGTCAGCACTTTAAGTAACTGTCCCACAGTGAGAGACAGCACATTTTTTAACTGTACCCAAACGGGCGTCATCACCTTCAGGAACTAACCCCCCGTGAGAGTCAGCACCTTCAGGAACTGTCTCCCAGTGAGAGTCACCACCTGCAGGAACTAGACCGTACTGAGAGTAAACAATCTCAGTAACTGACTATCGTTGAGAGTCAGCACCTTCAGGAACTGACCCCCAGTGAGCGTCAGCACCTTCAGGAACTGTCCCCCAGTGAGAGTCGGAAGCATCCCTAACTGTCCACCAGTGAGAATCAGTACCTTCAGGAACTATCCCCCAGTGAGTCAGCACTATAAGTAACTGTCCCACAGTGTGAGACAGCACATTTTGTAACTGTACCCAAACGGGTGTCACGACCTTCAAGAACTATCCCCCAGTGAGAGTCAGCATCTTCAGGAACATTCTTCCATAGAGGGTCTGCAAAGTCAAGAGCTGTCCCCAAGTGAAATTCAGCACCTGCAGGAGCTGTCCCACATTTAGAGTCAGCACCTTCAGGAACCGTCTCCCAGTGAGTCAGCACCTTTAGGAACTGTCTCTCAGTGAGAGTCAGCACCTTGAGGAACTGTCCCCCAGTGAGATTCAGCAGCTTCAGGAACAGTCACCCAGTGAGTGTCAGCACCTTCAGGAACTCGACCGTACTGAGAGTAAACAAATTCAATAACTGACCATCGTTGAGAGTCAGCACCTACAGCAACAGTCGCCAAATGAGAGTCAGCACCTTCAGGGCCTGTCCCCTGGGAGAGACACCACCTTGAGGAACTGTCCCCCATTGAGAGTCAGCACCTACATCAACAGTCGCCAAATTAGAGTCAGCACATTCAGGAAGTGTCTCCCATTGAGAGTCGGAAGCATCCGGAACTGACCAACAGTGAGAATCAGCACCTTCAGGAAATATCCCCCAGTCAGTCAGCACCTTAAGTAACTGTCCCACAGTGAGAGACAGCACATTTTGTAACTGTACCCAAACGGGTGTCACCACCTTCAAGAACTGTCTCCCAGTGAGAGTCAGCACCTTCAGGAACTGTCCCCCAGTGAGAGTCAGAACCTTCAGGAACTGTCCCCCAGTGAGAGTAAGCACCTTCAGGAACTGTCCCCCAGTGAGAGTCAGCACCTTCAGGAACTGTCCCCCAGTGAGAGTCAGCACCTTCAGGAACTGTCCCCCAGTGAGAGTCAGCACCTTCAGGAACTGTCCCCCAGTGAGAGTCAGCACCTTCAGGAATGACCCCCAGTGCGAGTCAGCACCTTCAGGAATTGTCCCCCAGTGATTATCAGCACCTTAAATAACCGTCCCACAGTGAGAGACAGCACATTTTGTAACTGAACCCAAACGGGTGTCACCACCTTCAGGAACTATCCCTCAGTGAGTGTCAGCATCTTCAGAAGCTGTCCCCCAGTGAGAGTCAGCACCTTCAGGAACTGTCCCACAGAGAGAGACAGCACATTTTGTAACTGTACCCAAACGGGTGTCACCACCTTCAGGAACTATCCCCCAGTGAGAGTCAGCACTGACAGGATCTGTCCCCCAGTGAGAGTCAGCACCTTCAGGAACTGTGTCCCAAAGTGAGAGTCAGCACCTTCAGGAACTGTCCGACAGTGAGAGTCGGCAGCCCCAGGAACTGTCACCCAGTTAGATTCAGCACCTACAGCAACAGTCGCCAAATGAGAGTCAGCACCTTCAGTGCCTGTCCCCTGGGAGAGACACCACCTTGAGGAACGGTGCTCCAGTGAGAGTCAGCACATTCAGTAACTGTCCCCCAGTGAGAGTCAGCACCTTCAGGAACTTTCTCCAAGTGAGAATCAGCACCTTCAGGAAGTGTCCGCCAGTGAGAGTCAGCACCTTCAGGAACTCGACCCTACTGATAGTAAACAGACTCAGTAACTGACTATCATTGAGAGTCAGCACCTTCAGGAACTATCCCCCAGTGAGTCAGCACCTTAAGTAACTGTCCCACAGTGAGAGACAGCACATTTTTTAACTGTACCCAAACGGGTGTCACCACCTTCAGAACTACCCCCCAGTGAGAGTCAGCACTGACAGGAACTGTCTCCCACTGGGGCTCAGCGCCATCAGGAACTGTCCCCCAGTGAGAGTCAGCACCTTCAGGAACTGTCCCCCAGTGAGAGTCAGCACTGACAGGAACTGTCTCCCACTGGGACTCAGCGCCATCAGGAACTGTCCCCCAGTGAGAGTCAGCAACTTCTGGAACTGTCTCTAAGTGAGAGTCAGCATCTTCAGGAACATTCTTGCACAAAGGGTCTGCAAAGTCAGGAACTTTCCCCCAGTGAGGGTCAGCAAAATCAGGAACTGTCTCCCGCTGAGAGTCAGCACCTTCAAGAACTTTCTCTCAGTGAGATTCAGCACCTTCAGGAAGTGTCCCCCATTGAGAGTCACCACCTTCAGGAACTCGACCGTACTGAGAGTAAACAAACACATTAATTGCCTATCCTTGAGAGTCAGCATCTTCAGGAACTCGACCATACTGAGAGTAAGCAAACTCAGTAACTGACTATCGATGAGAGTCAGCACCATCAGGAACTGTCCCCCAGTGGGAGTCAGCACCTTCAGGAGCTGTCCCACAGTGAAATTCAGCACCTTCAGGAACTATCCACCAGTGAAAATCAGCAGCTTCAGTAATTGTCTCCCGCTGAGAGTCAGCACCTTCAAGAACTTTCTCCCAGTGAGAGTCAGCACCGACAGGAACTGTCTCCCACTGGGAGTCAGCGCCGTCAGGAACTGTCCCCCTGTGAGAGTCAGAATATTCAGGAACTGTCTCCAAGTGAAAGTCAGCACCTTCAGGAACAGTCTCTAAGTGAGAGTCAGCATCTTCAGGAACATTCTTCCACAGAGGGTCTGAAAATTCAGGAACTGTCCCCCAGTGAAATTCAGCGCCTTCAGGAGCTGTCCCACATTGAGAGTCAGCACTTTCAGTAATTTTCTCCCACAGAGAGTCAGCACCTTCAGCAACTATACGCCAGTGGGAGTCAGCACCTTCAGGAACTGTCTCCAAATGAGAGTCAGCACCTTCAGTAACTGTCACCCAGTGAGACTCAGCACCTACAGGAACTATCCCCCAGTGGGAGTCAGCACCTTAACGAACTGTCTCCCAGTGAGAGTCAGCACCTTCAGGGACTGTCCCCTGGGAGAGGCAGCACCTTCAGGGACTGTCCCCCGGGAGAGTCAGCACCTTCAGGAACTATCCCCCAGTGAGAGTCAGCACCTTCAGGAACTGTCCACCAGTGAGAGTCAGCACCGTCAGGAACTGTCCACCAGTGAGAGTCAGCATCGACAGGAACTGTCTACCACTGGGACTCAGTGCCTTCAGGAACTGTCCCCCAGTCATTATCAGCAGTTCACTAATTGTCTCCCACTGAGAGTCAGCACCTTCAGGAACTTTGTCCCAGTGAGAGTCAGCACCTTCAGGAAGTGTCCCCCAGTGAGAGTCAGCACCTTCAGGAACTCTCCGACAGTGAGAGTCGGCAGCTCCAGGAACTGTCCCCCAGTGAGAGTCAGCACCTTCAGGGACTTTACCCTGGAAGAGACACCACCTTGAGGAACGGTCCTCCAGTGAGAGTCAGCACCTTCAGGAACTGTACCCCAGTGAGAGTCGGAAGCATCCGGAACTGTCCCCCAGTGTGATTCAGCATCTTCAGGAACAATCCCACATTGAGAGTCAGCACCTTCAGGAACTGTCCCCCAGTGAGAGTCAGCACCTTCAGGAACTGTCTCACAGTGATAGTCAGCATCTTCAGGAACTGTCCCACAGTGAGAGTCAGCACCTTCAGGAACTGTCTACAAGTGAGAGTCAGCATCTTCAGGAACATTCTACCACACAGGGTCTGCAAAGTCAGGAACTGTCCCCCAGTGAAATTCAGCACCTTCAGTAACTGTCCCACATTGAGTCTCAGCACTTTCAGTAATTTTCTCCCACTGAGAGACAGCACCTTCAGGAACTAGACCGTACTGAGAGAAAACAAACTCACTAACTGCCTGTCGTTTAGAGTCAGCACCTTCAGAAACAGTCGACCAGTGAGAGTCAGCACCTTCAGGAACTGTCCCCCAATGTGAGTCAGCACCTTCAGGAACTGTCCCCCAGTGAGAGTCAGCACCTTCAGGAACTGTCCCCCAGTGAGAGTCAGCAAATTCAGGAACTATCCCCTCGTGAGTCAGCATCTTATGTAACTAAGTAAGAGGGTCTTCAAAGTGAGGAACTGTCTCCCAGTGAAATTCAGCACCTGCAGAAGCTGTCCCACATTGAGAGTCAGCACCTTCAGTAATTGTCTCACAGTGAGAGTCAGCACATTCAAAAATTATCCCCAAGTGAGAGTCAACACCTTCAGGAACGGTCCCACAATGTGAGTCAGCATCATCAGGAACTGTCCCCCAGTGAGAGTCAGCACATTCAGAAACTGTCCCTCAGTGAGAGTCAGCACCTTCAGGAACTGTCCCCCAGTGAGAGTCAGCACCTTCAGGAACTGTCTCCCAGTGAGAATCAGAAAATTCAGGAACTGTCCCCCAGGGAGAGTCAGCACCTTCTGGAACTGTCTCCCAGTGAGAATCAGCAAATTTATGAACTGTCACCCAGTGAGAGTCAGCACCTTCAGGAACTGTCTCCCAGTGAGAGTCAGCACCTTCAGGAACTGTCTCCCAGTGAGAGTCAGCTCCTTCAGGAACTGACCCCCAGTGAGAGTCAGCACCTTCAGGAACTATCCCCTAGTGAGTCAGCACCTTAGGTAACTAAGTAAGAGGGTTTTCAAAGTCAGGAACTGTCTCCCAGTGAAATTCAGCACCTGTAGGAGCTGTCCCACATTGAGAGTCAGCACCTTCAGTAATTGTCTCCCAGTGAGAGTCAGCACCTTCAGGAACTATCCCCAAGTGTGAGTCAGCACCTTCAGGAACGGTCCCACAATGAGAGTCAGCACCTTCAGGAACTGTCCCCCAGTGAGAGTCAGCACCTTCAGGAACTGACCCCAGTGAGAGTCAGCACCTACAGCAACAGTCGCCAAATGAGAGTCAGCACCTTTAGGGACTATCCCCTGGGAGAGACACCACCTTGAGGAACGGTCCTCCAGTGAGAGTCAGCACCTTCAGGACCTGTACCCCAGTGAGAGTCGGAAGCATACGGAACTGTCCCTCAGTGAGAGTCAGCACCTTCAGGAAGTGACCCCATTGAGAGTCAGCACCTTCAGGAACTATCCCCCAGTGAGAGTCAGCATCTTCAGAAACTGTCCCCCAGTGGGAGTCAGCATCTTCAGGAACAATCCGACAGTGAGAGTCAGCACCTTCAGGAAGTGTCCCCCAGTGAGAGTCAGCTCCTTCAGGAAATGTCTCACAGTGAGAGTCAGCACCTTCAGGAAGTGACCCCATTGAGAGTCAGCAACTTCAGGAACTATCCCCCAGTGAGAGTCAGCATCTTCAGAAACTGTCCCCCAGTGGGAGTCAGCATCTTCAGGAACAATCCGACAGTGAGAGTCAGCACCTTCAGGAAGTGTCCCCCAGTGAGAGTCAGCTCCTTCAGGAAATGTCTCACAGTGAGAGTCAGCACCTTCAGGAAGTGTCCCCCAGTGAGAGTCAGCACCTTCAGGAACTGTCCCCCAGTGAGAGTCAGCACCTTCAGGAAATGTCTCCCAGTGAGAGTCAGCACCTTCAGGTACTGTCCCCCAGTGAGAGTCAGCACCTTCAGCAACATCCTCCAACAGAGGGTCTGCAAAGTCAGTAACTGTCCCCCAGTGAAATTCAGCACCTGCAGGAGCTGTCCCACATTGAGAGTCAGCACCTTCTGTAATTGTCTCCCAGTAGGAGTCAGCACCTTCAGGAACTGTCCCCCAGAGAGAGTCAGCACCTTCAGCAACTGTCCCCCAGTGAGAGTCAGCAGCTTCAGGAACTATCCCCCCGTGAAAGTCAGCACCTTCAGGAACGGTCCCCCAATGAGAGTCAGCACCTTCAGGAACGGTCCCCCAATGAGAGTCAGCACCTTCAGGAACTGTCTCCCAGTGAGAGTCAGCACCTTCAGGAACAATCCCCCCGTGAAAGTCAGCACCTTCAGGAACCGTCTCCCAGTGAGAGTCAGCACATTCAGGTACTGTCCCCCAGTGAGAGTCAGCACCTTCAGGAACTATCCCCTAGTGAGTCAGCACCTGAAGTAAGTCAGTAAGAGGGTCGTCAAAGTCAGGAACTGTCTCCCAGTGAAATTCAGCACCTGGAGGAGCTGTCACACATTGAGAGTCAGCACGTTCAGCAATTGTCTCCCAGTGAGAGTCAGCACCTTCAGGAACTGTCCCCCACTGAGAGTCAGCACCTTAAGTAACTATCCACCAGTGAGAGTCAGCATCGACAGGAACTGTCTACCACTGGGACTCAGTGCCTTTAGGAACTGTCCCCCAGTGATAATCAGCAGTTCATTAATTGTCTCCCACTGAGAGTCAGCACCTTCAGGAACTTTGTCCCAGTGAGAGTCAGCACCTTCAGGAACTGTCCCCCAATGTGAGTCAGCACCTTCAGGAACTGTCCCCCAGTGAGAGTCAGCAAATTCAGGAACTATCCCCTCGTGAGTCAGCATCTTATGTAACTAAGTAAGAGGGTCTTCAAAGTGAGGAACTGTCTCCCAGTGAAATTCAGCACCTGCAGGAGCTGTCCCACATTGAGAGTCAGCACCTTCAGTAATTGTCTCACAGTGAGAGTCAGCACATTCAAAAATTATCCCCAAGTGAGAGTCAACACCTTCAGGAACGGTCCCACAATGTGAGTCAGCATCATCAGGAACTGTCCCCCAGTGACAGTCAGCACATTCAGAAACTGTCCCTCAGTGAGAGTCAGCACCTTCAGGAACTGTCCCCCAGTGAGAATCAGAAAATTCAGGAACTGTCCCCCAGGGAGAGTCAGCACCTTCTGGAACTGTCTCCCAGTGAGAATCAGCAAATTTAGGAACTGACACCCAGTGAGAGTCAGCACCTTCAGAAACTGTCCCTCAGTGAGAGTCAGCACCTTCAGAAACTGTCCCTCAGTGAGAGGCAGCACCTTCAGGAACTGTCCCCCAGTGAGAATCAGCAAATTCAGGAACTGCATCCCAGTGAGAGTCAGCACCTTCAGGATCTGTCTCCAAGTGAGAGTCAGCACCTTCAGGAACTGACCCCTAGTCAGAGTCAGCACCTTCAGGAACTTTCTCCAAGTGAGAATCAGCACCTTCAGGAAGTGTCCCCCAGTGAGAGTCAGCAACTTCAGGAACTCGACCGTACAGAGAGTAAACAAACTCAGTAACTGACTATCGTTGTGAGTCAGCACCTTCAGGAACTATCCCCCTGTGAGTCAGCACCGTAAGTAACTGTCCCACAGTGAGAGACAGCACATTTTTTAACTGTACCCAAACGGGTGTCACCACCTTCAGGAACTATCCCCCAGTGAGAGTCAGCACTGACAGGAACTGTCTCCCACTGGGACTCAGCGCCATCAGGAACTGTCCCCCAGTGAGAGTCAGCACCTTCAGTAAGTGTCCCCCAGTGAGAGTCACCACCTTCAGGAACTCGACCGTACTGAGAGTAAACAAAATCAGTAACTGACTATCGTTGAGAGTCAGCACCTTAAGTAACTGTCCCACAGTGAGAGTCAGCACCTTCAGGGACTGTCCCCTGGGAGAGGCAGCACCTTCAGGGACTGTCCCCCGGGAGAGTCAGCACCTTCAGGAACTATCCCCCAGTGAGAGTCAGCACCTTCAGGAACTGTCCACCAGTGAGAGTCAGCACCGTCAGGAACTGTCCACCAGTGAGAGTCAGCATCGACAGGAACTGTCTACCACTGGGACTCAGTGCCTTCAGGAACTGTCCCCCAGTCATTATCAGCAGTTCACTAATTGTCTCCCACTGAGAGTCAGCACCTTCAGGAACTTTGTCCCAGTGAGAGTCAGCACCTTCAGGAAGTGTCCCCCAGTGAGAGTCAGCACCTTCAGGAACTCTCCGACAGTGAGAGTCGGCAGCTCCAGGAACTGTCCCCCAGTGAGAGTCAGCACCTTCAGGGACTTTACCCTGGAAGAGACACCACCTTGAGGAACGGTCCTCCAGTGAGAGTCAGCACCTTCAGGAACTGTACCCCAGTGAGAGTCGGAAGCATCCGGAACTGTCCCCCAGTGTGATTCAGCATCTTCAGGAACAATCCCACATTGAGAGTCAGCACCTTCAGGAACTGTCCCCCAGTGAGAGTCAGCACCTTCAGGAACTGTCTCACAGTGATAGTCAGCATCTTCAGGAACTGTCCCACAGTGAGAGTCAGCACCTTCAGGAACTGTCTACAAGTGAGAGTCAGCATCTTCAGGAACATTCTACCACACAGGGTCTGCAAAGTCAGGAACTGTCCCCCAGTGAAATTCAGCACCTTCAGTAACTGTCCCACATTGAGTCTCAGCACTTTCAGTAATTTTCTCCCACTGAGAGACAGCACCTTCAGGAACTAGACCGTACTGAGAGAAAACAAACTCACTAACTGCCTGTCGTTTAGAGTCAGCACCTTCAGAAACAGTCGACCAGTGAGAGTCAGCACCTTCAGGAACTGTCCCCCAATGTGAGTCAGCACCTTCAGGAACTGTCCCCCAGTGAGAGTCAGCACCTTCAGGAACTGTCCCCCAGTGAGAGTCAGCAAATTCAGGAACTATCCCCTCGTGAGTCAGCATCTTATGTAACTAAGTAAGAGGGTCTTCAAAGTGAGGAACTGTCTCCCAGTGAAATTCAGCACCTGCAGGAGCTGTCCCACATTGAGAGTCAGCACCTTCAGTAATTGTCTCACAGTGAGAGTCAGCACATTCAAAAATTATCCCCAAGTGAGAGTCAACACCTTCAGGAACGGTCCCACAATGTGAGTCAGCATCATCAGGAACTGTCCCCCAGTGAGAGTCAGCACATTCAGAAACTGTCCCTCAGTGAGAGTCAGCACCTTCAGGAACTGTCCCCCAGTGAGAGTCAGCACCTTCAGGAACTGTCTCCCAGTGAGAATCAGAAAATTCAGGAACTGTCCCCCAGGGAGAGTCAGCACCTTCTGGAACTGTCTCCCAGTGAGAATCAGCAAATTTATGAACTGTCACCCAGTGAGAGTCAGCACCTTCAGGAACTGTCTCCCAGTGAGAGTCAGCACCTTCAGGAACTGTCTCCCAGTGAGAGTCAGCTCCTTCAGGAACTGACCCCCAGTGAGAGTCAGCACCTTCAGGAACTATCCCCTAGTGAGTCAGCACCTTAGGTAACTAAGTAAGAGGGTTTTCAAAGTCAGGAACTGTCTCCCAGTGAAATTCAGCACCTGTAGGAGCTGTCCCACATTGAGAGTCAGCACCTTCAGTAATTGTCTCCCAGTGAGAGTCAGCACCTTCAGGAACTATCCCCAAGTGTGAGTCAGCACCTTCAGGAACGGTCCCACAATGAGAGTCAGCACCTTCAGGAACTGTCCCCCAGTGAGAGTCAGCACCTTCAGGAACTGACCCCAGTGAGAGTCAGCACCTACAGCAACAGTCGCCAAATGAGAGTCAGCACCTTTAGGGACTATCCCCTGGGAGAGACACCACCTTGAGGAACGGTCCTCCAGTGAGAGTCAGCACCTTCAGGACCTGTACCCCAGTGAGAGTCGGAAGCATACGGAACTGTCCCTCAGTGAGAGTCAGCACCTTCAGGAAGTGACCCCATTGAGAGTCAGCACCTTCAGGAACTATCCCCCAGTGAGAGTCAGCATCTTCAGAAACTGTCCCCCAGTGGGAGTCAGCATCTTCAGGAACAATCCGACAGTGAGAGTCAGCACCTTCAGGAAGTGTCCCCCAGTGAGAGTCAGCTCCTTCAGGAAATGTCTCACAGTGAGAGTCAGCACCTTCAGGAAGTGACCCCATTGAGAGTCAGCAACTTCAGGAACTATCCCCCAGTGAGAGTCAGCATCTTCAGAAACTGTCCCCCAGTGGGAGTCAGCATCTTCAGGAACAATCCGACAGTGAGAGTCAGCACCTTCAGGAAGTGTCCCCCAGTGAGAGTCAGCTCCTTCAGGAAATGTCTCACAGTGAGAGTCAGCACCTTCAGGAAGTGTCCCCCAGTGAGAGTCAGCACCTTCAGGAACTGTCCCCCAGTGAGAGTCAGCACCTTCAGGAAATGTCTCCCAGTGAGAGTCAGCACCTTCAGGTACTGTCCCCCAGTGAGAGTCAGCACCTTCAGCAACATCCTCCAACAGAGGGTCTGCAAAGTCAGTAACTGTCCCCCAGTGAAATTCAGCACCTGCAGGAGCTGTCCCACATTGAGAGTCAGCACCTTCTGTAATTGTCTCCCAGTAGGAGTCAGCACCTTCAGGAACTGTCCCCCAGCGAGAGTCAGCACCTTCAGCAACTGTCCCCCAGTGAGAGTCAGCAGCTTCAGGAACTATCCCCCCGTGAAAGTCAGCACCTTCAGGAACGGTCCCCCAATGAGAGTCAGCACCTTCAGGAACTGTCTCCCAGTGAGAGTCAGCACCTTCAGGAACAATCCCCCCGTGAGAGTCAGCACCTTCAGGAACCGTCTCCCAGTGAGAGTCAGCACTTTCAGGTACTGTCCCCCAGTGAGAGTCAGCACCTTCAGGAACTATCCCCTAGTGAGTCAGCACCTGAAGTAAGTAAGTAAGAGGGTCGTCAAAGTCAGGAACTGTCTCCCAGTGAAATTCAGCACCTGGAGGAGCTGTCACACATTGAGAGTCAGCACGTTCAGCAATTGTCTCCCAGTGAGAGTCAGCACCTTCAGGAACTGTCCCCCACTGAGAGTCAGCACCTTAAGTAACTATCCACCAGTGAGAGTCAGCATCGACAGGAACTGTCTACCACTGGGACTCAGTGCCTTTAGGAACTGTCCCCCAGTGATAATCAGCAGTTCATTAATTGTCTCCCACTGAGAGTCAGCACCTTCAGGAACTTTGTCCCAGTGAGAGTCAGCACCTTCAGGAACTGTCCCCCAATGTGAGTCAGCACCTTCAGGAACTGTCCCCCAGTGAGAGTCAGCAAATTCAGGAACTATCCCCTCGTGAGTCAGCATCTTATGTAACTAAGTAAGAGGGTCTTCAAAGTGAGGAACTGTCTCCCAGTGAAATTCAGCACCTGCAGGAGCTGTCCCACATTGAGAGTCAGCACCTTCAGTAATTGTCTCACAGTGAGAGTCAGCACATTCAAAAATTATCCCCAAGTGAGAGTCAACACCTTCAGGAACGGTCCCACAATGTGAGTCAGCATCATCAGGAACTGTCCCCCAGTGACAGTCAGCACATTCAGAAACTGTCCCTCAGTGAGAGTCAGCACCTTCAGGAACTGTCCCCCAGTGAGAATCAGAAAATTCAGGAACTGTCCCCCAGGGAGAGTCAGCACCTTCTGGAACTGTCTCCCAGTGAGAATCAGCAAATTTAGGAACTGACACCCAGTGAGAGTCAGCACCTTCAGAAACTGTCCCTCAGTGAGAGTCAGCACCTTCAGAAACTGTCCCTCAGTGAGAGGCAGCACCTTCAGGAACTGTCCCCCAGTGAGAATCAGCAAATTCAGGAACTGCATCCCAGTGAGAGTCAGCACCTTCAGGATCTGTCTCCAAGTGAGAGTCAGCACCTTCAGGAACTGACCCCTAGTCAGAGTCAGCACCTTCAGGAACTTTCTCCAAGTGAGAATCAGCACCTTCAGGAAGTGTCCCCCAGTGAGAGTCAGCAACTTCAGGAACTCGACCGTACAGAGAGTAAACAAACTCAGTAACTGACTATCGTTGTGAGTCAGCACCTTCAGGAACTATCCCCCTGTGAGTCAGCACCGTAAGTAACTGTCCCACAGTGAGAGACAGCACATTTTTTAACTGTACCCAAACGGGTGTCACCACCTTCAGGAACTATCCCCCAGTGAGAGTCAGCACTGACAGGAACTGTCTCCCACTGGGACTCAGCGCCATCAGGAACTGTCCCCCAGTGAGAGTCAGCAACTTCTGGAACTGTCTCTAAGTGAGAGTCAGCATCTTCAGGAACATTCTTTAACAGAGGGTCCGCAAAGTCAGGAACTTTACCCCAGTGAGGGTCAGCAAATTCAGGAACTGTCTCCCGCTGAGAGCCAGCACCTTCAAGAACATTCTCCCAGTGAGATTCAGCACCTTCAGTAAGTGTCCCCCAGTGAGAGTCACCACCTTCAGGAACTCGACCGTACTGAGAGTAAACAAAATCAGTAACTGACTATCGTTGAGAGTCAGCACCTTAAGTAACTGTCCCACAGTGAGAGTCAGCACCTTCAGGGACTGTCCCCTGGGAGAGGCAGCACCTTCAGGGACTGTCCCCCGGGAGAGTCAGCACCTTCAGGAACTATCCCCCAGTGAGAGTCAGCACCTTCAGGAACTGTCCACCAGTGAGAGTCAGCACCGTCAGGAACTGTCCACCAGTGAGAGTCAGCATCGACAGGAACTGTCTACCACTGGGACTCAGTGCCTTCAGGAACTGTCCCCCAGTCATTATCAGCAGTTCACTAATTGTCTCCCACTGAGAGTCAGCACCTTCAGGAACTTTGTCCCAGTGAGAGTCAGCACCTTCAGGAAGTGTCCCCCAGTGAGAGTCAGCACCTTCAGGAACTCTCCGACAGTGAGAGTCGGCAGCTCCAGGAACTGTCCCCCAGTGAGAGTCAGCACCTTCAGGGACTTTACCCTGGAAGAGACACCACCTTGAGGAACGGTCCTCCAGTGAGAGTCAGCACCTTCAGGAACTGTACCCCAGTGAGAGTCGGAAGCATCCGGAACTGTCCCCCAGTGTGATTCAGCATCTTCAGGAACAATCCCACATTGAGAGTCAGCACCTTCAGGAACTGTCCCCCAGTGAGAGTCAGCACCTTCAGGAACTGTCTCACAGTGATAGTCAGCATCTTCAGGAACTGTCCCACAGTGAGAGTCAGCACCTTCAGGAACTGTCTACAAGAGAGAGTCAGCATCTTCAGGAACATTCTACCACACAGGGTCTGCAAAGTCAGGAACTGTCCCCCAGTGAAATTCAGCACCTTCAGTAACTGTCCCACATTGAGTCTCAGCACTTTCAGTAATTTTCTCCCACTGAGAGACAGCACCTTCAGGAACTAGACCGTACTGAGAGAAAACAAACTCACTAACTGCCTGTCGTTTAGAGTCAGCACCTTCAGAAACAGTCGACCAGTGTGAGTCAGCACCTTCAGGAACTGTCCCCCAGTGAGAGTCAGCACCTTCAGGAACTGTCCCCCAGTGAGAGTCAGCAAATTCAGGAACTATCCCCTCGTGAGTCAGCACCTTATGTAACTAAGTAAGAGGGTCTTCAAAGTGAGGAACTGTCTCCCAGTGAAATTCAGCACCTGCAGGAGCTGTCCCACATTGAGAGTCAGCACCTTCAGTAATTGTCTCACAGTGAGAGTCAGCACCTTCAGTAATTGTCTCACAGTGAGAGTCAGCACATTCAAAAATTATCCCCAAGTGAGAGTCAACACCTTCAGGAACGGTCCCACAATGTGAGTCAGCATCATCAGGAACTGTCCCCCAGTGACAGTCAGCACATTCAGAAACTGTCCCTCAGTGAGAATCAGAAAATTCAGGAACTGTCCCCCAGGGAGAGTCAGCACCTTCTGGAACTGTCTCCCAGTGAGAATCAGCAAATTTAGGAACTGTCACCCAGTGAGAGTCAGCACCTTCAGAAACTGTCCCTCAGTGAGAGTCAGCACCTTCAGAAACTGTCCCTCAGTGAGAGGCAGCACCTTCAGGAACTGTCCCCCAGTGAGAATCAGCAAATTCAGGAACTGCATCCCAGTGAGAGTCAGCACCTTCAGGATCTGTCTCCAAGTGAGAGTCAGCACCTTCAGGAACTGACCCCTAGTCAGAGTCAGCACCTTCAGGAACTTTCTCCAAGTGAGAATCAGCACCTTCAGGAAGTGTCCCCCAGTGAGAGTCAGCAACTTCAGGAACTCGACCGTACAGAGAGTAAACAAACTCAGTAACTGACTATCGTTGTGAGTCAGCACCTTCAGGAACTATCCCCCTGTGAGTCAGCACCGTAAGTAACTGTCCCACAGTGAGAGACAGCACATTTTTTAACTGTACCCAAACGGGTGTCACCACCTTCAGGAACTATCCCCCAGTGAGAGTCAGCACTGACAGGAACTGTCTCCCACTGGGACTCAGCGCCATCAGGAACTGTCCCCCAGTGAGAGTCAGCAACTTCTGCAACTGTCTCTAAGTGAGAGTCAGCATCTTCAGGAACATTCTTTAACAGAGGGTCCGCAAAGTCAGGAACTTTACCCCAGTGAGGGTCAGCAAATTCAGGAACTGTCTCCCGCTGAGAGCCAGCACCTTCAAGAACATTCTCCCAGTGAGATTCAGCACCTTCAGTAAGTGTCCCCCAGTGAGAGTCACCACCTTCAGGAACTCGACCGTACTGAGAGTAAACAAAATCAGTAACTGACTATCGTTGAGAGTCAGCACCTTAAGTAACTGTCCCACAGTGAGAGTCAGCACCTTCAGGGACTGTCCCCTGGGAGAGGCAGCACCTTCAGGGACTGTCCCCCGGGAGAGTCAGCACCTTCAGGAACTATCCCCCAGTGAGAGTCAGCACCTTCAGGAACTGTCCACCAGTGAGAGTCAGCACCGTCAGGAACTGTCCACCAGTGAGAGTCAGCATCGACAGGAACTGTCTACCACTGGGACTCAGTGCCTTCAGGAACTGTCCCCCAGTCATTATCAGCAGTTCACTAATTGTCTCCCACTGAGAGTCAGCACCTTCAGGAACTTTGTCCCAGTGAGAGTCAGCACCTTCAGGAAGTGTCCCCCAGTGAGAGTCAGCACCTTCAGGAACTCTCCGACAGTGAGAGTCGGCAGCTCCAGGAACTGTCCCCCAGTGAGAGTCAGCACCTTCAGGGACTTTACCCTGGAAGAGACACCACCTTGAGGAACGGTCCTCCAGTGAGAGTCAGCACCTTCAGGAACTGTACCCCAGTGAGAGTCGGAAGCATCCGGAACTGTCCCCCAGTGTGATTCAGCATCTTCAGGAACAATCCCACATTGAGAGTCAGCACCTTCAGGAACTGTCCCCCAGTGAGAGTCAGCACCTTCAGGAACTGTCTCACAGTGATAGTCAGCATCTTCAGGAACTGTCCCACAGTGAGAGTCAGCACCTTCAGGAACTGTCTACAAGTGAGAGTCAGCATCTTCAGGAACATTCTACCACACAGGGTCTGCAAAGTCAGGAACTGTCCCCCAGTGAAATTCAGCACCTTCAGTAACTGTCCCACATTGAGTCTCAGCACTTTCAGTAATTTTCTCCCACTGAGAGACAGCACCTTCAGGAACTAGACCGTACTGAGAGAAAACAAACTCAGTAACTGCCTGTCGTTTAGAGTCAGCACCTTCAGAAACAGTCGACCAGTGAGAGTCAGCACCTTCAGGAACTGTCCCCCAATGTGAGTCAGCACCTTCAGGAACTGTCCCCCAGTGAGAGTCAGCACCTTCAGGAACTGTCCCCCAGTGAGAGTCAGCAAATTCAGGAACTATCCCCTCGTGAGTCAGCATCTTATGTAACTAAGTAAGAGGGTCTTCAAAGTGAGGAACTGTCTCCCAGTGAAATTCAGCACCTGCAGGAGCTGTCCCACATTGAGAGTCAGCACCTTCAGTAATTGTCTCACAGTGAGAGTCAGCACATTCAAAAATTATCCCCAAGTGAGAGTCAACACCTTCAGGAACGGTCCCACAATGTGAGTCAGCATCATCAGGAACTGTCCCCCAGTGAGAGTCAGCACATTCAGAAACTGTCCCTCAGTGAGAGTCAGCACCTTCAGGAACTGTCCCCCAGTGAGAGTCAGCACCTTCAGGAACTGTCTCCCAGTGAGAATCAGAAAATTCAGGAACTGTCCCCCAGGGAGAGTCAGCACCTTCTGGAACTGTCTCCCAGTGAGAATCAGCAAATTTATGAACTGTCACCCAGTGAGAGTCAGCACCTTCAGGAACTGTCTCCCAGTGAGAGTCAGCACCTTCAGGAACTGTCTCCCAGTGAGAGTCAGCTCCTTCAGGAACTGACCCCCAGTGAGAGTCAGCACCTTCAGGAACTATCCCCTAGTGAGTCAGCACCTTAGGTAACTAAGTAAGAGGGTTTTCAAAGTCAGGAACTGTCTCCCAGTGAAATTCAGCACCTGTAGGAGCTGTCCCACATTGAGAGTCAGCACCTTCAGTAATTGTCTCCCAGTGAGAGTCAGCACCTTCAGGAACTATCCCCAAGTGTGAGTCAGCACCTTCAGGAACGGTCCCACAATGAGAGTCAGCACCTTCAGGAACTGTCCCCCAGTGAGAGTCAGCACCTTCAGGAACTGACCCCAGTGAGAGTCAGCACCTACAGCAACAGTCGCCAAATGAGAGTCAGCACCTTTAGGGACTATCCCCTGGGAGAGACACCACCTTGAGGAACGGTCCTCCAGTGAGAGTCAGCACCTTCAGGACCTGTACCCCAGTGAGAGTCGGAAGCATACGGAACTGTCCCTCAGTGAGAGTCAGCACCTTCAGGAAGTGACCCCATTGAGAGTCAGCACCTTCAGGAACTATCCCCCAGTGAGAGTCAGCATCTTCAGAAACTGTCCCCCAGTGGGAGTCAGCATCTTCAGGAACAATCCGACAGTGAGAGTCAGCACCTTCAGGAAGTGTCCCCCAGTGAGAGTCAGCTCCTTCAGGAAATGTCTCACAGTGAGAGTCAGCACCTTCAGGAAGTGACCCCATTGAGAGTCAGCAACTTCAGGAACTATCCCCCAGTGAGAGTCAGCATCTTCAGAAACTGTCCCCCAGTGGGAGTCAGCATCTTCAGGAACAATCCGACAGTGAGAGTCAGCACCTTCAGGAAGTGTCCCCCAGTGAGAGTCAGCTCCTTCAGGAAATGTCTCACAGTGAGAGTCAGCACCTTCAGGAAGTGTCCCCCAGTGAGAGTCAGCACCTTCAGGAACTGTCCCCCAGTGAGAGTCAGCACCTTCAGGAAATGTCTCCCAGTGAGAGTCAGCACCTTCAGGTACTGTCCCCCAGTGAGAGTCAGCACCTTCAGCAACATCCTCCAACAGAGGGTCTGCAAAGTCAGTAACTGTCCCCCAGTGAAATTCAGCACCTGCAGGAGCTGTCCCACATTGAGAGTCAGCACCTTCTGTAATTGTCTCCCAGTAGGAGTCAGCACCTTCAGGAACTGTCCCCCAGCGAGAGTCAGCACCTTCAGCAACTGTCCCCCAGTGAGAGTCAGCAGCTTCAGGAACTATCCCCCCGTGAAAGTCAGCACCTTCAGGAACGGTCCCCCAATGAGAGTCAGCACCTTCAGGAACTGTCTCCCAGTGAGAGTCAGCACCTTCAGGAACAATCCCCCCGTGAGAGTCAGCACCTTCAGGAACCGTCTCCCAGTGAGAGTCAGCACTTTCAGGTACTGTCCCCCAGTGAGAGTCAGCACCTTCAGGAACTATCCCCTAGTGAGTCAGCACCTGAAGTAAGTAAGTAAGAGGGTCGTCAAAGTCAGGAACTGTCTCCCAGTGAAATTCAGCACCTGGAGGAGCTGTCACACATTGAGAGTCAGCACGTTCAGCAATTGTCTCCCAGTGAGAGTCAGCACCTTCAGGAACTGTCCCCCACTGAGAGTCAGCACCTTAAGTAACTATCCACCAGTGAGAGTCAGCATCGACAGGAACTGTCTACCACTGGGACTCAGTGCCTTTAGGAACTGTCCCCCAGTGATAATCAGCAGTTCATTAATTGTCTCCCACTGAGAGTCAGCACCTTCAGGAACTTTGTCCCAGTGAGAGTCAGCACCTTCAGGAACTGTCCCCCAATGTGAGTCAGCACCTTCAGGAACTGTCCCCCAGTGAGAGTCAGCAAATTCAGGAACTATCCCCTCGTGAGTCAGCATCTTATGTAACTAAGTAAGAGGGTCTTCAAAGTGAGGAACTGTCTCCCAGTGAAATTCAGCACCTGCAGGAGCTGTCCCACATTGAGAGTCAGCACCTTCAGTAATTGTCTCACAGTGAGAGTCAGCACATTCAAAAATTATCCCCAAGTGAGAGTCAACACCTTCAGGAACGGTCCCACAATGTGAGTCAGCATCATCAGGAACTGTCCCCCAGTGACAGTCAGCACATTCAGAAACTGTCCCTCAGTGAGAGTCAGCACCTTCAGGAACTGTCCCCCAGTGAGAATCAGAAAATTCAGGAACTGTCCCCCAGGGAGAGTCAGCACCTTCTGGAACTGTCTCCCAGTGAGAATCAGCAAATTTAGGAACTGACACCCAGTGAGAGTCAGCACCTTCAGAAACTGTCCCTCAGTGAGAGTCAGCACCTTCAGAAACTGTCCCTCAGTGAGAGGCAGCACCTTCAGGAACTGTCCCCCAGTGAGAATCAGCAAATTCAGGAACTGCATCCCAGTGAGAGTCAGCACCTTCAGGATCTGTCTCCAAGTGAGAGTCAGCACCTTCAGGAACTGACCCCTAGTCAGAGTCAGCACCTTCAGGAACTTTCTCCAAGTGAGAATCAGCACCTTCAGGAAGTGTCCCCCAGTGAGAGTCAGCAACTTCAGGAACTCGACCGTACAGAGAGTAAACAAACTCAGTAACTGACTATCGTTGTGAGTCAGCACCTTCAGGAACTATCCCCCTGTGAGTCAGCACCGTAAGTAACTGTCCCACAGTGAGAGACAGCACATTTTTTAACTGTACCCAAACGGGTGTCACCACCTTCAGGAACTATCCCCCAGTGAGAGTCAGCACTGACAGGAACTGTCTCCCACTGGGACTCAGCGCCATCAGGAACTGTCCCCCAGTGAGAGTCAGCAACTTCTGGAACTGTCTCTAAGTGAGAGTCAGCATCTTCAGGAACATTCTTTAACAGAGGGTCCGCAAAGTCAGGAACTTTACCCCAGTGAGGGTCAGCAAATTCAGGAACTGTCTCCCGCTGAGAGCCAGCACCTTCAAGAACATTCTCCCAGTGAGATTCAGCACCTTCAGTAAGTGTCCCCCAGTGAGAGTCACCACCTTCAGGAACTCGACCGTACTGAGAGTAAACAAAATCAGTAACTGACTATCGTTGAGAGTCAGCACCTTAAGTAACTGTCCCACAGTGAGAGTCAGCACCTTCAGGGACTGTCCCCTGGGAGAGGCAGCACCTTCAGGGACTGTCCCCCGGGAGAGTCAGCACCTTCAGGAACTGTCCACCAGTGAGAGTCAGCACCGTCAGGAACTGTCCACCAGTGAGAGTCAGCATCGACAGGAACTGTCTACCACTGGGACTCAGTGCCTTCAGGAACTGTCCCCCAGTCATTATCAGCAGTTCACTAATTGTCTCCCACTGAGAGTCAGCACCTTCAGGAACTTTGTCCCAGTGAGAGTCAGCACCTTCAGGAAGTGTCCCCCAGTGAGAGTCAGCACCTTCAGGAACTCTCCGACAGTGAGAGTCGGCAGCTCCAGGAACTGTCCCCCAGTGAGAGTCAGCACCTTCAGGGACTTTACCCTGGAAGAGACACCACCTTGAGGAACGGTCCTCCAGTGAGAGTCAGCACCTTCAGGAACTGTACCCCAGTGAGAGTCGGAAGCATCCGGAACTGTCCCCCAGTGTGATTCAGCATCTTCAGGAACAATCCCACATTGAGAGTCAGCACCTTCAGGAACTGTCCCCCAGTGAGAGTCAGCACCTTCAGGAACTGTCTCACAGTGATAGTCAGCATCTTCAGGAACTGTCCCACAGTGAGAGTCAGCACCTTCAGGAACTGTCTACAAGAGAGAGTCAGCATCTTCAGGAACATTCTACCACACAGGGTCTGCAAAGTCAGGAACTGTCCCCCAGTGAAATTCAGCACCTTCAGTAACTGTCCCACATTGAGTCTCAGCACTTTCAGTAATTTTCTCCCACTGAGAGACAGCACCTTCAGGAACTAGACCGTACTGAGAGAAAACAAACTCACTAACTGCCTGTCGTTTAGAGTCAGCACCTTCAGAAACAGTCGACCAGTGTGAGTCAGCACCTTCAGGAACTGTCCCCCAGTGAGAGTCAGCACCTTCAGGAACTGTCCCCCAGTGAGAGTCAGCAAATTCAGGAACTATCCCCTCGTGAGTCAGCACCTTATGTAACTAAGTAAGAGGGTCTTCAAAGTGAGGAACTGTCTCCCAGTGAAATTCAGCACCTGCAGGAGCTGTCCCACATTGAGAGTCAGCACCTTCAGTAATTGTCTCACAGTGAGAGTCAGCACCTTCAGTAATTGTCTCACAGTGAGAGTCAGCACCTTCAGTAATTGTCTCACAGTGAGAGTCAGCACATTCAAAAATTATCCCCAAGTGAGAGTCAACACCTTCAGGAACGGTCCCACAATGTGAGTCAGCATCATCAGGAACTGTCCCCCTTTGACAGTCAGCACATTCAGAAACTGTCCCTCAGTGAGAATCAGAAAATTCAGGAACTGTCCCCCAGGGAGAGTCAGCACCTTCTGGAACTGTCTCCCAGTGAGAATCAGCAAATTTAGGAACTGTCACCCAGTGAGAGTCAGCACCTTCAGAAACTGTCCCTCAGTGAGAGTCAGCACCTTCAGAAACTGTCCCTCAGTGAGAGGCAGCACCTTCAGGAACTGTCCCCCAGTGAGAATCAGCAAATTCAGGAACTGCATCCCAGTGAGAGTCAGCACCTTCAGGATCTGTCTCCAAGTGAGAGTCAGCACCTTCAGGAACTGACCCCTAGTCAGAGTCAGCACCTTCAGGAACTTTCTCCAAGTGAGAATCAGCACCTTCAGGAAGTGTCCCCCAGTGAGAGTCAGCAACTTCAGGAACTCGACCGTACAGAGAGTAAACAAACTCAGTAACTGACTATCGTTGTGAGTCAGCACCTTCAGGAACTATCCCCCTGTGAGTCAGCACCGTAAGTAACTGTCCCACAGTGAGAGACAGCACATTTTTTAACTGTACCCAAACGGGTGTCACCACCTTCAGGAACTATCCCCCAGTGAGAGTCAGCACTGACAGGAACTGTCTCCCACTGGGACTCAGCGCCATCAGGAACTGTCCCCCAGTGAGAGTCAGCAACTTCTGGAACTGTCTCTAAGTGAGAGTCAGCATCTTCAGGAACATTCTTTAACAGAGGGTCCGCAAAGTCAGGAACTTTACCCCAGTGAGGGTCAGCAAATTCAGGAACTGTCTCCCGCTGAGAGCCAGCACCTTCAAGAACATTCTCCCAGTGAGATTCAGCACCTTCAGTAAGTGTCCCCCAGTGAGAGTCACCACCTTCAGGAACTCGACCGTACTGAGAGTAAACAAAATCAGTAACTGACTATCGTTGAGAGTCAGCACCTTAAGTAACTGTCCCACAGTGAGAGTCAGCACCTTCAGGGACTGTCCCCTGGGAGAGGCAGCACCTTCAGGGACTGTCCCCCGGGAGAGTCAGCACCTTCAGGAACTATCCCCCAGTGAGAGTCAGCACCTTCAGGAACTGTCCACCAGTGAGAGTCAGCACCGTCAGGAACTGTCCACCAGTGAGAGTCAGCATCGACAGGAACTGTCTACCACTGGGACTCAGTGCCTTCAGGAACTGTCCCCCAGTCATTATCAGCAGTTCACTAATTGTCTCCCACTGAGAGTCAGCACCTTCAGGAACTTTGTCCCAGTGAGAGTCAGCACCTTCAGGAAGTGTCCCCCAGTGAGAGTCAGCACCTTCAGGAACTCTCCGACAGTGAGAGTCGGCAGCTCCAGGAACTGTCCCCCAGTGAGAGTCAGCACCTTCAGGGACTTTACCCTGGAAGAGACACCACCTTGAGGAACGGTCCTCCAGTGAGAGTCAGCACCTTCAGGAACTGTACCCCAGTGAGAGTCGGAAGCATCCGGAACTGTCCCCCAGTGTGATTCAGCATCTTCAGGAACAATCCCACATTGAGAGTCAGCACCTTCAGGAACTGTCCCCCAGTGAGAGTCAGCACCTTCAGGAACTGTCTCACAGTGATAGTCAGCATCTTCAGGAACTGTCCCACAGTGAGAGTCAGCACCTTCAGGAACTGTCTACAAGAGAGAGTCAGCATCTTCAGGAACATTCTACCACACAGGGTCTGCAAAGTCAGGAACTGTCCCCCAGTGAAATTCAGCACCTTCAGTAACTGTCCCACATTGAGTCTCAGCACTTTCAGTAATTTTCTCCCACTGAGAGACAGCACCTTCAGGAACTGTCCCCCAATGTGAGTCAGCACCTTCAGGAACTGTCCCCCAGTGAGAGTCAGCACCTTCAGGAACTGTCCCCCAGTGAGAGTCAGCAAATTCAGGAACTATCCCCTCGTGAGTCAGCATCTTATGTAACTAAGTAAGAGGGTCTTCAAAGTGAGGAACTGTCTCCCAGTGAAATTCAGCACCTGCAGGAGCTGTCCCACATTGAGAGTCAGCACCTTCAGTAATTGTCTCACAGTGAGAGTCAGCACATTCAAAAATTATCCCCAAGTGAGAGTCAACACCTTCAGGAACGGTCCCACAATGTGAGTCAGCATCATCAGGAACTGTCCCCCAGTGAGAGTCAGCACATTCAGAAACTGTCCCTCAGTGAGAGTCAGCACCTTCAGGAACTGTCCCCCAGTGAGAGTCAGCACCTTCAGGAACTGTCTCCCAGTGAGAATCAGAAAATTCAGGAACTGTCCCCCAGGGAGAGTCAGCACCTTCTGGAACTGTCTCCCAGTGAGAATCAGCAAATTTATGAACTGTCACCCAGTGAGAGTCAGCACCTTCAGGAACTGTCTCCCAGTGAGAGTCAGCACCTTCAGGAACTGTCTCCCAGTGAGAGTCAGCTCCTTCAGGAACTGACCCCCAGTGAGAGTCAGCACCTTCAGGAACTATCCCCTAGTGAGTCAGCACCTTAGGTAACTAAGTAAGAGGGTTTTCAAAGTCAGGAACTGTCTCCCAGTGAAATTCAGCACCTGTAGGAGCTGTCCCACATTGAGAGTCAGCACCTTCAGTAATTGTCTCCCAGTGAGAGTCAGCACCTTCAGGAACTATCCCCAAGTGTGAGTCAGCACCTTCAGGAACGGTCCCACAATGAGAGTCAGCACCTTCAGGAACTGTCCCCCAGTGAGAGTCAGCACCTTCAGGAACTGACCCCAGTGAGAGTCAGCACCTACAGCAACAGTCGCCAAATGAGAGTCAGCACCTTTAGGGACTATCCCCTGGGAGAGACACCACCTTGAGGAACGGTCCTCCAGTGAGAGTCAGCACCTTCAGGACCTGTACCCCAGTGAGAGTCGGAAGCATACGGAACTGTCCCTCAGTGAGAGTCAGCACCTTCAGGAAGTGACCCCATTGAGAGTCAGCACCTTCAGGAACTATCCCCCAGTGAGAGTCAGCATCTTCAGAAACTGTCCCCCAGTGGGAGTCAGCATCTTCAGGAACAATCCGACAGTGAGAGTCAGCACCTTCAGGAAGTGTCCCCCAGTGAGAGTCAGCTCCTTCAGGAAATGTCTCACAGTGAGAGTCAGCACCTTCAGGAAGTGACCCCATTGAGAGTCAGCAACTTCAGGAACTATCCCCCAGTGAGAGTCAGCATCTTCAGAAACTGTCCCCCAGTGGGAGTCAGCATCTTCAGGAACAATCCGACAGTGAGAGTCAGCACCTTCAGGAAGTGTCCCCCAGTGAGAGTCAGCTCCTTCAGGAAATGTCTCACAGTGAGAGTCAGCACCTTCAGGAAGTGTCCCCCAGTGAGAGTCAGCACCTTCAGGAACTGTCCCCCAGTGAGAGTCAGCACCTTCAGGAAATGTCTCCCAGTGAGAGTCAGCACCTTCAGGTACTGTCCCCCAGTGAGAGTCAGCACCTTCAGCAACATCCTCCAACAGAGGGTCTGCAAAGTCAGTAACTGTCCCCCAGTGAAATTCAGCACCTGCAGGAGCTGTCCCACATTGAGAGTCAGCACCTTCTGTAATTGTCTCCCAGTAGGAGTCAGCACCTTCAGGAACTGTCCCCCAGCGAGAGTCAGCACCTTCAGCAACTGTCCCCCAGTGAGAGTCAGCAGCTTCAGGAACTATCCCCCCGTGAAAGTCAGCACCTTCAGGAACGGTCCCCCAATGAGAGTCAGCACCTTCAGGAACTGTCTCCCAGTGAGAGTCAGCACCTTCAGGAACAATCCCCCCGTGAAAGTCAGCACCTTCAGGAACCGTCTCCCAGTGAGAGTCAGCACATTCAGGTACTGTCCCCCAGTGAGAGTCAGCACCTTCAGGAACTATCCCCTAGTGAGTCAGCACCTGAAGTAAGTAAGTAAGAGGGTCGTCAAAGTCAGGAACTGTCTCCCAGTGAAATTCAGCACCTGGAGGAGCTGTCACACATTGAGAGTCAGCACGTTCAGCAATTGTCTCCCAGTGAGAGTCAGCACCTTCAGGAACTGTCCCCCACTGAGAGTCAGCACCTTAAGTAACTATCCACCAGTGAGAGTCAGCATCGACAGGAACTGTCTACCCCTGGGACTCAGTGCCTTTAGGAACTGTCCCCCAGTGATAATCAGCAGTTCATTAATTGTCTCCCACTGAGAGTCAGCACCTTCAGGAACTTTGTCCCAGTGAGAGTCAGCACCTTCAGGAACTGTCCCCCAATGTGAGTCAGCACCTTCAGGAACTGTCCCCCAGTGAGAGTCAGCAAATTCAGGAACTATCCCCTCGTGAGTCAGCATCTTATGTAACTAAGTAAGAGGGTCTTCAAAGTGAGGAACTGTCTCCCAGTGAAATTCAGCACCTGCAGGAGCTGTTCCACATTGAGAGTCAGCACCTTCAGTAATTGTCTCACAGTGAGAGTCAGCACATTCAAAAATTATCCCCAAGTGAGAGTCAACACCTTCAGGAACGGTCCCACAATGTGAGTCAGCATCATCAGGAACTGTCCCCCAGTGACAGTCAGCACATTCAGAAACTGTCCCTCAGTGAGAGTCAGCACCTTCAGGAACTGTCCCCCAGTGAGAATCAGAAAATTCAGGAACTGTCCCCCAGGGAGAGTCAGCACCTTCTGGAACTGTCTCCCAGTGAGAATCAGCAAATTTAGGAACTGACACCCAGTGAGAGTCAGCACCTTCAGAAACTGTCCCTCAGTGAGAGTCAGCACCTTCAGAAACTGTCCCTCAGTGAGAGGCAGCACCTTCAGGAACTGTCCCCCAGTGAGAATCAGCAAATTCAGGAACTGCATCCCAGTGAGAGTCAGCACCTTCAGGATCTGTCTCCAAGTGAGAGTCAGCACCTTCAGGAACTGACCCCTAGTCAGAGTCAGCACCTTCAGGAACTTTCTCCAAGTGAGAATCAGCACCTTCAGGAAGTGTCCCCCAGTGAGAGTCAGCAACTTCAGGAACTCGACCGTACAGAGAGTAAACAAACTCAGTAACTGACTATCGTTGTGAGTCAGCACCTTCAGGAACTATCCCCCTGTGAGTCAGCACCGTAAGTAACTGTCCCACAGTGAGAGACAGCACATTTTTTAACTGTACCCAAACGGGTGTCACCACCTTCAGGAACTATCCCCCAGTGAGAGTCAGCACTGACAGGAACTGTCTCCCACTGGGACTCAGCGCCATCAGGAACTGTCCCCCAGTGAGAGTCAGCACCTTCAGTAAGTGTCCCCCAGTGAGAGTCACCACCTTCAGGAACTCGACCGTACTGAGAGTAAACAAAATCAGTAACTGACTATCGTTGAGAGTCAGCACCTTAAGTAACTGTCCCACAGTGAGAGTCAGCACCTTCAGGGACTGTCCCCTGGGAGAGGCAGCACCTTCAGGGACTGTCCCCCGGGAGAGTCAGCACCGTCAGGAACTGTCCACCAGTGAGAGTCAGCATCGACAGGAACTGTCTACCACTGGGACTCAGTGCCTTCAGGAACTGTCCCCCAGTCATTATCAGCAGTTCACTAATTGTCTCCCACTGAGAGTCAGCACCTTCAGGAACTTTGTCCCAGTGAGAGTCAGCACCTTCAGGAAGTGTCCCCCAGTGAGAGTCAGCACCTTCAGGAACTCTCCGACAGTGAGAGTCGGCAGCTCCAGGAACTGTCCCCCAGTGAGAGTCAGCACCTTCAGGGACTTTACCCTGGAAGAGACACCACCTTGAGGAACGGTCCTCCAGTGAGAGTCAGCACCTTCAGGAACTGTACCCCAGTGAGAGTCGGAAGCATCCGGAACTGTCCCCCAGTGTGATTCAGCATCTTCAGGAACAATCCCACATTGAGAGTCAGCACCTTCAGGAACTGTCCCCCAGTGAGAGTCAGCACCTTCAGGAACTGTCTCACAGTGATAGTCAGCATCTTCAGGAACTGTCCCACAGTGAGAGTCAGCACCTTCAGGAACTGTCTACAAGTGAGAGTCAGCATCTTCAGGAACATTCTACCACACAGGGTCTGCAAAGTCAGGAACTGTCCCCCAGTGAAATTCAGCACCTTCAGTAACTGTCCCACATTGAGTCTCAGCACTTTCAGTAATTTTCTCCCACTGAGAGACAGCACCTTCAGGAACTAGACCGTACTGAGAGAAAACAAACTCACTAACTGCCTGTCGTTTAGAGTCAGCACCTTCAGAAACAGTCGACCAGTGAGAGTCAGCACCTTCAGGAACTGTCCCCCAATGTGAGTCAGCACCTTCAGGAACTGTCCCCCAGTGAGAGTCAGCACCTTCAGGAACTGTCCCCCAGTGAGAGTCAGCAAATTCAGGAACTATCCCCTCGTGAGTCAGCATCTTATGTAACTAAGTAAGAGGGTCTTCAAAGTGAGGAACTGTCTCCCAGTGAAATTCAGCACCTGCAGGAGCTGTCCCACATTGAGAGTCAGCACCTTCAGTAATTGTCTCACAGTGAGAGTCAGCACATTCAAAAATTATCCCCAAGTGAGAGTCAACACCTTCAGGAACGGTCCCACAATGTGAGTCAGCATCATCAGGAACTGTCCCCCAGTGAGAGTCAGCACATTCAGAAACTGTCCCTCAGTGAGAGTCAGCACCTTCAGGAACTGTCCCCCAGTGAGAGTCAGCACCTTCAGGAACTGTCTCCCAGTGAGAATCAGAAAATTCAGGAACTGTCCCCCAGGGAGAGTCAGCACCTTCTGGAACTGTCTCCCAGTGAGAATCAGCAAATTTATGAACTGTCACCCAGTGAGAGTCAGCACCTTCAGGAACTGTCTCCCAGTGAGAGTCAGCACCTTCAGGAACTGTCTCCCAGTGAGAGTCAGCTCCTTCAGGAACTGACCCCCAGTGAGAGTCAGCACCTTCAGGAACTATCCCCTAGTGAGTCAGCACCTTAGGTAACTAAGTAAGAGGGTTTTCAAAGTCAGGAACTGTCTCCCAGTGAAATTCAGCACCTGTAGGAGCTGTCCCACATTGAGAGTCAGCACCTTCAGTAATTGTCTCCCAGTGAGAGTCAGCACCTTCAGGAACTATCCCCAAGTGTGAGTCAGCACCTTCAGGAACGGTCCCACAATGAGAGTCAGCACCTTCAGGAACTGTCCCCCAGTGAGAGTCAGCACCTTCAGGAACTGACCCCAGTGAGAGTCAGCACCTACAGCAACAGTCGCCAAATGAGAGTCAGCACCTTTAGGGACTATCCCCTGGGAGAGACACCACCTTGAGGAACGGTCCTCCAGTGAGAGTCAGCACCTTCAGGACCTGTACCCCAGTGAGAGTCGGAAGCATACGGAACTGTCCCTCAGTGAGAGTCAGCACCTTCAGGAAGTGACCCCATTGAGAGTCAGCACCTTCAGGAACTATCCCCCAGTGAGAGTCAGCATCTTCAGAAACTGTCCCCCAGTGGGAGTCAGCATCTTCAGGAACAATCCGACAGTGAGAGTCAGCACCTTCAGGAAGTGTCCCCCAGTGAGAGTCAGCTCCTTCAGGAAATGTCTCACAGTGAGAGTCAGCACCTTCAGGAAGTGACCCCATTGAGAGTCAGCAACTTCAGGAACTATCCCCCAGTGAGAGTCAGCATCTTCAGAAACTGTCCCCCAGTGGGAGTCAGCATCTTCAGGAACAATCCGACAGTGAGAGTCAGCACCTTCAGGAAGTGTCCCCCAGTGAGAGTCAGCTCCTTCAGGAAATGTCTCACAGTGAGAGTCAGCACCTTCAGGAAGTGTCCCCCAGTGAGAGTCAGCACCTTCAGGAACTGTCCCCCAGTGAGAGTCAGCACCTTCAGGAAATGTCTCCCAGTGAGAGTCAGCACCTTCAGGTACTGTCCCCCAGTGAGAGTCAGCACCTTCAGCAACATCCTCCAACAGAGGGTCTGCAAAGTCAGTAACTGTCCCCCAGTGAAATTCAGCACCTGCAGGAGCTGTCCCACATTGAGAGTCAGCACCTTCTGTAATTGTCTCCCAGTAGGAGTCAGCACCTTCAGGAACTGTCCCCCAGCGAGAGTCAGCACCTTCAGCAACTGTCCCCCAGTGAGAGTCAGCAGCTTCAGGAACTATCCCCCCGTGAAAGTCAGCACCTTCAGGAACGGTCCCCCAATGAGAGTCAGCACCTTCAGGAACTGTCTCCCAGTGAGAGTCAGCACCTTCAGGAACAATCCCCCCGTGAGAGTCAGCACCTTCAGGAACCGTCTCCCAGTGAGAGTCAGCACATTCAGGTACTGTCCCCCAGTGAGAGTCAGCACCTTCAGGAACTATCCCCTAGTGAGTCAGCACCTGAAGTAAGTAAGTAAGAGGGTCGTCAAAGTCAGGAACTGTCTCCCAGTGAAATTCAGCACCTGGAGGAGCTGTCACACATTGAGAGTCAGCACGTTCAGCAATTGTCTCCCAGTGAGAGTCAGCACCTTCAGGAACTGTCCCCCACTGAGAGTCAGCACCTTAAGTAACTATCCACCAGTGAGAGTCAGCATCGACAGGAACTGTCTACCACTGGGACTCAGTGCCTTTAGGAACTGTCCCCCAGTGATAATCAGCAGTTCATTAATTGTCTCCCACTGAGAGTCAGCACCTTCAGGAACTTTGTCCCAGTGAGAGTCAGCACCTTCAGGAACTGTCCCCCAATGTGAGTCAGCACCTTCAGGAACTGTCCCCCAGTGAGAGTCAGCAAATTCAGGAACTATCCCCTCGTGAGTCAGCATCTTATGTAACTAAGTAAGAGGGTCTTCAAAGTGAGGAACTGTCTCCCAGTGAAATTCAGCACCTGCAGGAGCTGTCCCACATTGAGAGTCAGCACCTTCAGTAATTGTCTCACAGTGAGAGTCAGCACATTCAAAAATTATCCCCAAGTGAGAGTCAACACCTTCAGGAACGGTCCCACAATGTGAGTCAGCATCATCAGGAACTGTCCCCCAGTGACAGTCAGCACATTCAGAAACTGTCCCTCAGTGAGAGTCAGCACCTTCAGGAACTGTCCCCCAGTGAGAATCAGAAAATTCAGGAACTGTCCCCCAGGGAGAGTCAGCACCTTCTGGAACTGTCTCCCAGTGAGAATCAGTAAATTTAGGAACTGACACCCAGTGAGAGTCAGCACCTTCAGAAACTGTCCCTCAGTGAGAGTCAGCACCTTCAGAAACTGTCCCTCAGTGAGAGGCAGCACCTTCAGGAACTGTCCCCCAGTGAGAATCAGCAAATTCAGGAACTGCATCCCAGTGAGAGTCAGCACCTTCAGGATCTGTCTCCAAGTGAGAGTCAGCACCTTCAGGAACTGACCCCTAGTCAGAGTCAGCACCTTCAGGAACTTTCTCCAAGTGAGAATCAGCACCTTCAGGAAGTGTCCCCCAGTGAGAGTCAGCAACTTCAGGAACTCGACCGTACAGAGAGTAAACAAACTCAGTAACTGACTATCGTTGTGAGTCAGCACCTTCAGGAACTATCCCCCTGTGAGTCAGCACCGTAAGTAACTGTCCCACAGTGAGAGACAGCACATTTTTTAACTGTACCCAAACGGGTGTCACCACCTTCAGGAACTATCCCCCAGTGAGAGTCAGCACTGACAGGAACTGTCTCCCACTGGGACTCAGCGCCATCAGGAACTGTCCCCCAGTGAGAGTCAGCAACTTCTGGAACTGTCTCTAAGTGAGAGTCAGCATCTTCAGGAACATTCTTTAACAGAGGGTCCGCAAAGTCAGGAACTTTACCCCAGTGAGGGTCAGCAAATTCAGGAACTGTCTCCCGCTGAGAGCCAGCACCTTCAAGAACATTCTCCCAGTGAGATTCAGCACCTTCAGTAAGTGTCCCCCAGTGAGAGTCACCACCTTCAGGAACTCGACCGTACTGAGAGTAAACAAAATCAGTAACTGACTATCGTTGAGAGTCAGCACCTTAAGTAACTGTCCCACAGTGAGAGTCAGCACCTTCAGGGACTGTCCCCTGGGAGAGGCAGCACCTTCAGGGACTGTCCCCCGGGAGAGTCAGCACCTTCAGGAACTATCCCCCAGTGAGAGTCAGCACCTTCAGGAACTGTCCACCAGTGAGAGTCAGCACCGTCAGGAACTGTCCACCAGTGAGAGTCAGCATCGACAGGAACTGTCTACCACTGGGACTCAGTGCCTTCAGGAACTGTCCCCCAGTCATTATCAGCAGTTCACTAATTGTCTCCCACTGAGAGTCAGCACCTTCAGGAACTTTGTCCCAGTGAGAGTCAGCACCTTCAGGAAGTGTCCCCCAGTGAGAGTCAGCACCTTCAGGAACTCTCCGACAGTGAGAGTCGGCAGCTCCAGGAACTGTCCCCCAGTGAGAGTCAGCACCTTCAGGGACTTTACCCTGGAAGAGACACCACCTTGAGGAACGGTCCTCCAGTGAGAGTCAGCACCTTCAGGAACTGTACCCCAGTGAGAGTCGGAAGCATCCGGAACTGTCCCCCAGTGTGATTCAGCATCTTCAGGAACAATCCCACATTGAGAGTCAGCACCTTCAGGAACTGTCCCCCAGTGAGAGTCAGCACCTTCAGGAACTGTCTCACAGTGATAGTCAGCATCTTCAGGAACTGTCCCACAGTGAGAGTCAGCACCTTCAGGAACTGTCTACAAGAGAGAGTCAGCATCTTCAGGAACATTCTACCACACAGGGTCTGCAAAGTCAGGAACTGTCCCCCAGTGAAATTCAGCACCTTCAGTAACTGTCCCACATTGAGTCTCAGCACTTTCAGTAATTTTCTCCCACTGAGAGACAGCACCTTCAGGAACTAGACCGTACTGAGAGAAAACAAACTCACTAACTGCCTGTCGTTTAGAGTCAGCACCTTCAGAAACAGTCGACCAGTGTGAGTCAGCACCTTCAGGAACTGTCCCCCAGTGAGAGTCAGCACCTTCAGGAACTGTCCCCCAGTGAGAGTCAGCAAATTCAGGAACTATCCCCTCGTGAGTCAGCACCTTATGTAACTAAGTAAGAGGGTCTTCAAAGTGAGGAACTGTCTCCCAGTGAAATTCAGCACCTGCAGGAGCTGTCCCACATTGAGAGTCAGCTCCTTCAGTAATTGTCTCACAGTGAGAGTCAGCACCTTCAGTAATTGTCTCACAGTGAGAGTCAGCACATTCAAAAATTATCCCCAAGTGAGAGTCAACACCTTCAGGAACGGTCCCACAATGTGAGTCAGCATCATCAGGAACTGTCCCCCAGTGACAGTCAGCACATTCAGAAACTGTCCCTCAGTGAGAATCAGAAAATTCAGGAACTGTCCCCCAGGGAGAGTCAGCACCTTCTGGAACTGTCTCCCAGTGAGAATCAGCAAATTTAGGAACTGTCACCCAGTGAGAGTCAGCACCTTCAGAAACTGTCCCTCAGTGAGAGTCAGCACCTTCAGAAACTGTCCCTCAGTGAGAGGCAGCACCTTCAGGAACTGTCCCCCAGTGAGAATCAGCAAATTCAGGAACTGCATCCCAGTGAGAGTCAGCACCTTCAGGATCTGTCTCCAAGTGAGAGTCAGCACCTTCAGGAACTGACCCCTAGTCAGAGTCAGCACCTTCAGGAACTTTCTCCAAGTGAGAATCAGCACCTTCAGGAAGTGTCCCCCAGTGAGAGTCAGCAACTTCAGGAACTCGACCGTACAGAGAGTAAACAAACTCAGTAACTGACTATCGTTGTGAGTCAGCACCTTCAGGAACTATCCCCCTGTGAGTCAGCACCGTAAGTAACTGTCCCACAGTGAGAGACAGCACATTTTTTAACTGTACCCAAACGGGTGTCACCACCTTCAGGAACTATCCCCCAGTGAGAGTCAGCACTGACAGGAACTGTCTCCCACTGGGACTCAGCGCCATCAGGAACTGTCCCCCAGTGAGAGTCAGCAACTTCTGGAACTGTCTCTAAGTGAGAGTCAGCATCTTCAGGAACATTCTTTAACAGAGGGTCCGCAAAGTCAGGAACTTTACCCCAGTGAGGGTCAGCAAATTCAGGAACTGTCTCCCGCTGAGAGCCAGCACCTTCAAGAACATTCTCCCAGTGAGATTCAGCACCTTCAGTAAGTGTCCCCCAGTGAGAGTCACCACCTTCAGGAACTCGACCGTACTGAGAGTAAACAAAATCAGTAACTGACTATCGTTGAGAGTCAGCACCTTAAGTAACTGTCCCACAGTGAGAGTCAGCACCTTCAGGGACTGTCCCCTGGGAGAGGCAGCACCTTCAGGGACTGTCCCCCGGGAGAGTCAGCACCTTCAGGAACTATCCCCCAGTGAGAGTCAGCACCTTCAGGAACTGTCCACCAGTGAGAGTCAGCACCGTCAGGAACTGTCCACCAGTGAGAGTCAGCATCGACAGGAACTGTCTACCACTGGGACTCAGTGCCTTCAGGAACTGTCCCCCAGTCATTATCAGCAGTTCACTAATTGTCTCCCACTGAGAGTCAGCACCTTCAGGAACTTTGTCCCAGTGAGAGTCAGCACCTTCAGGAAGTGTCCCCCAGTGAGAGTCAGCACCTTCAGGAACTCTCCGACAGTGAGAGTCGGCAGCTCCAGGAACTGTCCCCCAGTGAGAGTCAGCACCTTCAGGGACTTTACCCTGGAAGAGACACCACCTTGAGGAACGGTCCTCCAGTGAGAGTCAGCACCTTCAGGAACTGTACCCCAGTGAGAGTCGGAAGCATCCGGAACTGTCCCCCAGTGTGATTCAGCATCTTCAGGAACAATCCCACATTGAGAGTCAGCACCTTCAGGAACTGTCCCCCAGTGAGAGTCAGCACCTTCAGGAACTGTCTCACAGTGATAGTCAGCATCTTCAGGAACTGTCCCACAGTGAGAGTCAGCACCTTCAGGAACTGTCTACAAGTGAGAGTCAGCATCTTCAGGAACATTCTACCACACAGGGTCTGCAAAGTCAGGAACTGTCCCCCAGTGAAATTCAGCACCTTCAGTAACTGTCCCACATTGAGTCTCAGCACTTTCAGTAATTTTCTCCCACTGAGAGACAGCACCTTCAGGAACTAGACCGTACTGAGAGAAAACAAACTCACTAACTGCCTGTCGTTTAGAGTCAGCACCTTCAGAAACAGTCGACCAGTGAGAGTCAGCACCTTCAGGAACTGTCCCCCAATGTGAGTCAGCACCTTCAGGAACTGTCCCCCAGTGAGAGTCAGCACCTTCAGGAACTGTCCCCCAGTGAGAGTCAGCAAATTCAGGAACTATCCCCTCGTGAGTCAGCATCTTATGTAACTAAGTAAGAGGGTCTTCAAAGTGAGGAACTGTCTCCCAGTGAAATTCAGCACCTGCAGGAGCTGTCCCACATTGAGAGTCAGCACCTTCAGTAATTGTCTCACAGTGAGAGTCAGCACATTCAAAAATTATCCCCAAGTGAGAGTCAACACCTTCAGGAACGGTCCCACAATGTGAGTCAGCATCATCAGGAACTGTCCCCCAGTGAGAGTCAGCACATTCAGAAACTGTCCCTCAGTGAGAGTCAGCACCTTCAGGAACTGTCCCCCAGTGAGAGTCAGCACCTTCAGGAACTGTCTCCCAGTGAGAATCAGAAAATTCAGGAACTGTCCCCCAGGGAGAGTCAGCACCTTCTGGAACTGTCTCCCAGTGAGAATCAGCAAATTTATGAACTGTCACCCAGTGAGAGTCAGCACCTTCAGGAACTGTCTCCCAGTGAGAGTCAGCACCTTCAGGAACTGTCTCCCAGTGAGAGTCAGCTCCTTCAGGAACTGACCCCCAGTGAGAGTCAGCACCTTCAGGAACTATCCCCTAGTGAGTCAGCACCTTAGGTAACTAAGTAAGAGGGTTTTCAAAGTCAGGAACTGTCTCCCAGTGAAATTCAGCACCTGTAGGAGCTGTCCCACATTGAGAGTCAGCACCTTCAGTAATTGTCTCCCAGTGAGAGTCAGCACCTTCAGGAACTATCCCCAAGTGTGAGTCAGCACCTTCAGGAACGGTCCCACAATGAGAGTCAGCACCTTCAGGAACTGTCCCCCAGTCAGAGTCAGCACCTTCAGGAACTGACCCCAGTGAGAGTCAGCACCTACAGCAACAGTCGCCAAATGAGAGTCAGCACCTTTAGGGACTATCCCCTGGGAGAGACACCACCTTGAGGAACGGTCCTCCAGTGAGAGTCAGCACCTTCAGGACCTGTACCCCAGTGAGAGTCGGAAGCATACGGAACTGTCCCTCAGTGAGAGTCAGCACCTTCAGGAAGTGACCCCATTGAGAGTCAGCACCTTCAGGAACTATCCCCCAGTGAGAGTCAGCATCTTCAGAAACTGTCCCCCAGTGGGAGTCAGCATCTTCAGGAACAATCCGACAGTGAGAGTCAGCACCTTCAGGAAGTGTCCCCCAGTGAGAGTCAGCTCCTTCAGGAAATGTCTCACAGTGAGAGTCAGCACCTTCAGGAAGTGACCCCATTGAGAGTCAGCAACTTCAGGAACTATCCCCCAGTGAGAGTCAGCATCTTCAGAAACTGTCCCCCAGTGGGAGTCAGCATCTTCAGGAACAATCCGACAGTGAGAGTCAGCACCTTCAGGAAGTGTCCCCCAGTGAGAGTCAGCTCCTTCAGGAAATGTCTCACAGTGAGAGTCAGCACCTTCAGGAAGTGTCCCCCAGTGAGAGTCAGCACCTTCAGGAACTGTCCCCCAGTGAGAGTCAGCACCTTCAGGAAATGTCTCCCAGTGAGAGTCAGCACCTTCAGGTACTGTCCCCCAGTGAGAGTCAGCACCTTCAGCAACATCCTCCAACAGAGGGTCTGCAAAGTCAGTAACTGTCCCCCAGTGAAATTCAGCACCTGCAGGAGCTGTCCCACATTGAGAGTCAGCACCTTCTGTAATTGTCTCCCAGTAGGAGTCAGCACCTTCAGGAACTGTCCCCCAGCGAGAGTCAGCACCTTCAGCAACTGTCCCCCAGTGAGAGTCAGCAGCTTCAGGAACTATCCCCCCGTGAAAGTCAGCACCTTCAGGAACGGTCCCCCAATGAGAGTCAGCACCTTCAGGAACTGTCTCCCAGTGAGAGTCAGCACCTTCAGGAACAATCCCCCCGTGAAAGTCAGCACCTTCAGGAACCGTCTCCCAGTGAGAGTCAGCACATTCAGGTACTGTCCCCCAGTGAGAGTCAGCACCTTCAGGAACTATCCCCTAGTGAGTCAGCACCTGAAGTAAGTAAGTAAGAGGGTCGTCAAAGTCAGGAACTGTCTCCCAGTGAAATTCAGCACCTGGAGGAGCTGTCACACATTGAGAGTCAGCACGTTCAGCAATTGTCTCCCAGTGAGAGTCAGCACCTTCAGGAACTGTCCCCCACTGAGAGTCAGCACCTTAAGTAACTATCCACCAGTGAGAGTCAGCATCGACAGGAACTGTCTACCACTGGGACTCAGTGCCTTTAGGAACTGTCCCCCAGTGATAATCAGCAGTTCATTAATTGTCTCCCACTGAGAGTCAGCACCTTCAGGAACTTTGTCCCAGTGAGAGTCAGCACCTTCAGGAACTGTCCCCCAATGTGAGTCAGCACCTTCAGGAACTGTCCCCCAGTGAGAGTCAGCACCTTCAGGAACTGTCCCCCAGTGAGAGTCAGCAAATTCAGGAACTATCCCCTCGTGAGTCAGCACCTTATGTAACTAAGTAAGAGGGTCTTCAAAGTGAGGAACTGTCTCCCAGTGAAATTCAGCACCTGCAGGAGCTGTCCCACATTGAGAGTCAGCACCTTCAGTAATTGTCTCACAGTGAGAGTCAGCACATTCAAAAATTATCCCCAAGTGAGAGTCAACACCTTCAGGAACGGTCCCACAATGTGAGTCAGCATCATCAGGAACTGTCCCCCAGTGACAGTCAGCACATTCAGAAACTGTCCCTCAGTGAGAATCAGAAAATTCAGGAACTGTCCCCCAGGGAGAGTCAGCACCTTCTGGAACTGTCTCCCAGTGAGAATCAGCAAATTTAGGAACTGTCACCCAGTGAGAGTCAGCACCTTCAGAAACTGTCCCTCAGTGAGAGTCAGCACCTTCAGAAACTGTCCCTCAGTGAGAGTCAGCACCTTCAGAAACTGTCCCCCAGTGAGAATCAGCAAATTCAGGAACTGCATCCCAGTGAGAGTCAGCACCTTCAGGATCTGTCTCCAAGTGAGAGTCAGCACCTTCAGGAACTGACCCCTAGTCAGAGTCAGCACCTTCAGGAACTTTCTCCAAGTGAGAATCAGCACCTTCAGGAAGTGTCCCCCAGTGAGAGTCAGCAACTTCAGGAACTCGACCGTACAGAGAGTAAACAAACTCAGTAACTGACTATCGTTGTGAGTCAGCACCTTCAGGAACTATCCCCCTGTGAGTCAGCACCGTAAGTAACTGTCCCACAGTGAGAGACAGCACATTTTTTAACTGTACCCAAACGGGTGTCACCACCTTCAGGAACTATCCCCCAGTGAGAGTCAGCACTGACAGGAACTGTCTCCCACTGGGACTCAGCGCCATCAGGAACTGTCCCCCAGTGAGAGTCAGCAACTTCTGGAACTGTCTCTAAGTGAGAGTCAGCATCTTCAGGAACATTCTTTAACAGAGGGTCCGCAAAGTCAGGAACTTTACCCCAGTGAGGGTCAGCAAATTCAGGAACTGTCTCCCGCTGAGAGCCAGCACCTTCAAGAACATTCTCCCAGTGAGATTCAGCACCTTCAGTAAGTGTCCCCCAGTGAGAGTCACCACCTTCAGGAACTCGACCGTACTGAGAGTAAACAAAATCAGTAACTGACTATCGTTGAGAGTCAGCACCTTAAGTAACTGTCCCACAGTGAGAGTCAGCACCTTCAGGGACTGTCCCCTGGGAGAGGCAGCACCTTCAGGGACTGTCCCCCGGGAGAGTCAGCACCTTCAGGAACTATCCCCCAGTGAGAGTCAGCACCTTCAGGAACTGTCCACCAGTGAGAGTCAGCACCGTCAGGAACTGTCCACCAGTGAGAGTCAGCATCGACAGGAACTGTCTACCACTGGGACTCAGTGCCTTCAGGAACTGTCCCCCAGTCATTATCAGCAGTTCACTAATTGTCTCCCACTGAGAGTCAGCACCTTCAGGAACTTTGTCCCAGTGAGAGTCAGCACCTTCAGGAAGTGTCCCCCAGTGAGAGTCAGCACCTTCAGGAACTGTACCCCAGTGAGAGTCGGAAGCATCCGGAACTGTCCCCCAGTGTGATTCAGCATCTTCAGGAACAATCCCACATTGAGAGTCAGCACCTTCAGGAACTGTCCACCAGTGAGAGTCAGCACCTTCAGGAACTGTCTCACAGTGATAGTCAGCATCTTCAGGAACTGTCCCACAGTGAGAGTCAGCACCTTCAGGAACTGTCTACAAGTGAGAGTCAGCATCTTCAGGAACATTCTACCACACAGGGTCTGCAAAGTCAGGAACTGTCCCCCAGTGAAATTCAGCACCTTCAGTAACTGTCCCACATTGAGTCTCAGCACTTTCAGTAATTTTCTCCCACTGAGAGACAGCACCTTCAGGAACTAGACCGTACTGAGAGAAAACAAACTCACTAACTGCCTGTCGTTTAGAGTCAGCACCTTCAGAAACAGTCGACCAGTTAGAGTCAGCACCTTCAGGAACTGTCCCCCAATGTGAGTCAGCACCTTCAGGAACTGTCCCCCAGTGAGAGTCAGCACCTTCAGGAACTGTCCCCCAGTGAGAGTCAGCAAATTCAGGACCTATCCCCTCGTGAGTCAGCACCTTATGTAACTAAGTAAGAGGGTCTTCAAAGTGAGGAACTGTCTCCCAGTGAAATTCAGCACCTGCAGGAGCTGTCCCACATTGAGAGTCAGCACCTTCAGTAATTGTCTCACAGTGAGAGTCAGCACCTTCAGTAATTGTCTCACAGTGAGAGTCAGCACATTCAAAAATTATCCCCAAGTGAGAGTCAACACCTTCAGGAACGGTCCCACAATGTGAGTCAGCATCATCAGGAACTGTCCCCCAGTGAGAGTCAGCACATTCAGAAACTGTCCCTCAGTGAGAGTCAGCACCTTCAGGAACAGTCCCTTAGTGAGAGTCAGCACCTTCAGCAACTATACCCCAGTGGGAGTCAGCACCTTCAGGAACTGTCTCCCAGTGAGAGTCAGCACCTTCAGGAACTGTACCCCACTGAGAGTCAGCACCTTCAGGAACTGTCTCCAAGTGAGAGTCAGCACCTTAGCAACTATACCCCAGTGGGAGTCAGCACCTTCAGGAACTATCTCCCAGTGAGAGTCAGCACCTTCAGGAACTGTCCCCCACTGACAGTCAGCACCTTCAGGAACTATCCACCAGTGAGAGTCAGTACCATCAGGAACTGGTGCCCAGTGAAAGTGAAAACTTTCAGTAACTGTCCCCCAGTGAGAATCAGCACCTTCAGGAACAGCCCCCCAGTGAGAGTCAGCACCTTCAGGAACACTCGACCAGTGAGAGTCAGCACCTTCAGGAACTGTCCCCCAGTGAGAGTCAGCACCTTCAGGAACTGTCCCCTAGTGAGTCAGCACCTTAAGTAACTAATTAAGAGGCTCTTCAAAGTCAGGAACTGTCTCCCAGTGAAATTCAGCACCTGCAGGAGCTGTCCCACATTGAGAGTCAGCACCTTCAGTAATTGTCTCCCAGTGAGAGTCAGCACCTTCAGGAACTATCCCCTAGTGAGTCAGCACCTTAAGTAACTAAGTAAGAGGGTCTTCAAAGTCAGGAACTGTCTCCCAGTGAAATTCAGCACCTGCAGGAGCTGTCCCACATTGAGAGTCAGCACATTCAGTAATTGTCTCCCAGTGAGAGTCAGCACCTTCTGGAACTGTACCCCAGTGAGAGTCAGCACCTTCAGGAACTGTCCCCCAGTGAGAGTCAGCACCTTCAGGAACAGTCCCCAAGTGAGAATCAGCACCTTCAGGAACTGTCCCCCAGTGAGAGTCAGCACCTTCTGGAACTGTCCCCCAGTGAGGGTCAGCACCTTCAGGAACTGTCCCCCAGTGAGAGTCAGCACCTTCAGGAACTATCCCCTAGTGAGTCAGCACCTTAAGTAACTAAGTAAGAGGGTCTTCAAAGTCAGGAACTGTCTCCCAGTGGAATTCAGCACCTGCAGGAGCTGTCCCACATTGAGAGTCAGCACCTTCAGTAATTGTCTCCCAGTGAGAGTCAGCACCTTCAGGAACTTTGTCCCAGTGAGAGTCAGCACCTTCAGTAAGTGTCCCCCAGTGAGAGTCAGCACCTGCAGGAACTTTCCCCTGGAAGAGACACCACCTTGAGGAACGGTCCTCCAGTGAGAGTCAGCACCTTCAGGAACTAGCCCCAAATGTGAGTCAGCACCTTCAGGAACTGTCCCTCAGTGAGAGGCAGCACCTTCAGGAACTGTCCCTCAGTGAGAGGCAGCACCTTCAGGAACTGTCCCCCAGTGAGAATCAGCAAATTCAGGAACTGCCTCCCAGTGAGAGTCAGCACCTTCAGGATCTGTCTCCAAGTGAGAGTCAGCACCTTCAGGAACTGACCCCTAGTCAGAGTCAGCACCTTCAGGAACGTTCTCCAAGTGAGAATCAGCACCTTCAGGAAGTGTCCCCCAGTGAGAGTCAGCAACTTCAGGAACTCGACCGTACAGAGAGTAAACAAACTCAGTAACTGACTATCGTTGAGAGTCAGCACCTTCAGGAACTATCCCCCTGTGAGTCAGCACCGTAAGTAACTGTCCCACAGTGAGAGACAGCACATTTTTTAACTGTACCCAAACGGGTGTCACCACCTTCAGGAACTATCCCCCAGTGAGAGTCAGCACTGGCAGGAACTGTCTCCCACTGGGACTCAGCGCCATCAGGAACTGTGCCCCAGTGAGAGTCAGCAACTTCTGGAACTGTCTCTAAGTGAGAGTCAGCATCTTCAGGAACATACTTTAACAGAGGGTCCGCAAAGTCAGGAACTTTACCCCAGTGAGGGTCAGCAAATTCAGGAACTGTCTCCCGCTGAGAGCCAGCACCTTCAAGAACGTTCTCCCAGTGAGATTCAGCACCTTCAGTAAGTGTCCCCCAGTGAGAGTCACCACCTTCAGGAACTCAACCGTACTGAGAGTAAACAAAATCAGTAACTGACTATCGTTGAGAGTCAGCACCTTAAGTAACTGTCCCACAGTGAGTGTCAGCACCTTCAGGGGCTGTCCCCTGGGAGAGGCAGAACCTTCAGGGACTGTACCCCAGTGAGAGTCAGCAACTTCAGGAGCTGTCCCACAGTGAAATTCAGCAGCATCAGTAAATGGCTCCTGCTGAGAGTCAGCACCTTCAATAACTGTCCCCCAGTGAGAGTCAGCACCTTCAGGAACTGTCCACCAGTGAGAGTCAGCACCGTCAGGAACTGTCCACCAGTGAGAGTCAGCATCGACAGGAACTGTCTACCACTGGGACTCAGTGCCTTCAGGAACTGTCCCCCAGTCATTATCAGCAGTTCACTAATTGTCTCCCACTGAGAGTCAGCACCTTCAGGAACTTTGTCCCAGTGAGAGTCAGCACCTTCAGTAAGTGTCCCCCAGTGAGAGTCAGCACCTTCAGTAAGTGTCCCCCAGTGAGAGTCAGCACCTTCAGGGACTTTCCCCTGGAAGAGACACCACCTTGAGGAACGGTCCTCCAGTGAGAGTCAGCACCTTCAGGAACTATCCCCAAATGTGAGTCAGCACCTTCAGGAACGGTCCCACAATGTGAGTCAGCATCATCAGGAACTGTCCCCCAGTGAGAGTCAGCACCTTCAGAAACTGTCCCTCAGTGAGAGTCAGCACCTTCAGGAACTGTCCCCCAGTGAGAATCAGCAAATTCAGGAACTGCCTCCCAGTGAGAGTCAGCACCTTCAGGATCTGTCTCCAAGTGAGAGTCAGCACCTTCAGGAACTGACCCCTAGTCAGAGTCAGCACCTTCAGGAACTTTCTCCAAGTGAGAATCAGCACCTTCAGGAAGTGTCCCCCAGTGAGAGTCAGCAACTTCAGGAACTCGACCGTACAGAGAGTAAACAAACTCAGTAACTGACTATCGTTGAGAGTCAGCACCTTCAGGAACTATCCCCCTGTGAGTCAGCACCGTAAGTAACTGTCCCACAGTGAGAGACAGCACATTTTTTAACTGTACCCAAACGGGTGTCACCACCTTCAGGAACTATCCCCCAGTGAGAGTCAGCACTGACAGGAACTGTCTCCCACTGGGACTCAGCGCCATCAGGAACTGTCCCCCAGTGAGAGTCAGCAACTTCTGGAACTGTCTCTAAGTGAGAGTCAGCATCTTCAGGAACATTCTTTAACAGAGGGTCCGCAAAGTCAGGAACTTTACCCCAGTGAGGGTCAGCAAATTCAGGAACTGCCTCCCGCTGAGAGCCAGCACCTTCAAGAACGTTCTCCCAGTGAGATTCAGCACCTTCAGTAAGTGTCCCCCAGTGAGAGTCACCACCTTCAGGAACTCAACCGTACTGAGAGTAAACAAAATCAGTAACTGACTATCGTTGAGAGTCAGCACCTTAAGTAACTGTCCCACAGTGAGAGTCAGCACCTTCAGGGACTGTCCCCTGGGAGAGGCAGAACCTTCAGGGACTGGCCCCCGGGAGAGTCAGCACCTTCAGGAACTATCCCCCAGTGAGAGTCAGCACATTCAGGAGCTGTCCCACAGTGAAATTCAGCAGCATCAGTAAATGGCTCCTGCTGAGAGTCAGCACCTTCATTAACTGTCCCCCAGTGAGAGTCAGCACCTTCAGGAACTGTCCACCAGTGAGAGTCAGCACCGTCAGGAACTGTCCACCAGTGAGAGTCAGCATCGACAGGAACTGTCTACCACTGGGACTCAGTGCCTTCAGGAACTGTCCCCCAGTCATTATCAGCAGTTCAGTAATTGTCTCCCACTGAGAGTCAGCACCTTCAGGAACTTTGTCCCAGTGAGAGTCTGCACCTTCAGTAAGTGTCCCCCAGTGAGAGTCAGCACCTTCAGGAACTCTCCGACAGTGAGAGTCGGCAGCTCCAGGAACTGTCCCCCAGTGAGAGTCAGCACCTTCAGGGACTTTCCCCTGGAAGAGACACCACCTTGAGGAACGGTCCTCCAGTGAGAGTCAGCACCTTCAGGAACTGTCCCCCAGTGAGAGTCAGCACCTTCAGGCACTGTTCCCAACTGAGAGTCAGCACCTTCAGCAACTATACTCCAGTGGGAGTCAGCACCTTCAGGAACTGTCTCCCAGTGAGAGTCAGCACCTTCAGGAACTGTCCCCCAGTGAGAGTCAGCACCTTCAGGAACAGTCCCCCACTGAGAGTCAGCACCTTCAGGAACTGTCCCCCAGTGAGAGTCAGCACGTTCAGGAACTTTCCTCCTATGAGATTTAGCTCCATCAGTAATTGTCTCCCAGTGAGAGTCAGCACCTCAAGGAACTGTCCCCCAGTGAGAGTCAGCTCTTCAGCAACTGTCCCCCACTGAAAGTGAGCACCTTCAGGAACTGTCCCCCAGTGAGAGTCAGCACCTTCAGGACCTGTCCCCCAGTGAGAGTCAGCACCTTCAGGACATGTCCTCCAGTGAGATTCAGCAACTTCAGGAACTGTCCCCCAGTAAGTGTCAACACCTTCAGGAGCTGTCCCACAGTGATCATCAGCAGCTTCAGTAATTGTCTACCAGTGAGAGTCAGCACCTTCAGGAACTCGACCGTACTGAGAGTAAACAAACTCAGTAACTGACTATCGTTGAAAGTATGCAACTTCAGGAACTGTCCCCCAGTGAGGGTCAGCACCTTCAGGAACTGTCCCCCAGTGAGAGTCAGCACCTTCAGGAACTGTCCCCCAGTGAGAGTCAGCACCTTCAGGAACTGTCTCCAAGTGAGAGTCAGCACCTTCAGGAACTGTATCCCAGTGAGAGTCAGCACCTTCAGGAACTGTCTCCCAGTGAGAGTCAGCACCTTCAGGAACTGTCCCCAAATTAGAGTCATCACCTTCAGGAACTGTCCCCCAGTGAGAGTCAGCACCTTCAGAAACTATCCCCCAATGAGAGTCAGCACCTTCAGCAACTTTCCTCCAATGAGATTCAGCACCATCAGTAATTGTCCCCCAGTGAAAGTGAGCACCTTCAGGAACTGTCCCCCAGTGAGAGTCAGCACCTTCAGGAACTATCCACCAGTGAGAGTCAGCACCATCAGGAACTAGTACCCAGTGAAAGTCAAAACTTTCAGTAACTATCCCCCAGTGAGAGTCAGCACCTTCAGGAACTGTCCCCCAGTGAGAGTCAGCACCTTCAGGAACTATCCACCAGTGAGAGTCAGCACCTTCAGGAACTATCCACCAGTGAGAGTCAGCACCATCAGGAACTAGTACCCAGTGAAAGTCAAAACTTTCAGTAACTATCCCCCAGTGAGAGTCAGCACCTTCAGGAACTGTCCCCCTGTGAGAAGCAGCAAATTCAGGAACTGTCTCCCAGTGAGATTCAGCACCTTCAGGAACTGACACCTAGTGAGAGTCAGCACCTTCAGGAACTTTCTCCTAGTGAGAATCAGCACCTTCAGGAAGTGTCCCCCAGTAAGAGTCAGCACCTTCAGGAACTCGACCGTACTGAGCGTAAACAAACTCAGTAACTGACTATCATTGAGAGTCAACACCTTCAGGAACTTTCTCCTAGTGAGAATCAGCACCTACAGGAAGTGTCCCCCAGTAAGAGTCAGCACCTTCAGGAACTCGACCGTACTGAGAGTAAACAAACTCAGTAACTGACTATCGTTGAGAGTCAGCACCTTCAGGAACTGTCCCCCAGTGAGTCAGCACCTTAAGTAACTGTCCCACGGTGAGAGACAGCACATTTTTTAACTGAACCCAAACGGGTGTCACCACCTTCAGGAACTATCCCCAAGTGAGACTCAGCACCTTCAGGAACTGTCCCCCAGTGAGAGTCAGCACCTTCAGGAAGTGTCCCCCAGTGAGAGTCAGCACCTTCAGGAACTGTCCCACAGTGAGAGTCAGCACCTTCAGGAACTATCCCCTAGTGAGTCAGCACCTTATGTAACTAAGTAAGAGGGTCTTCAAACTCAGGAACTGTCTCCCAGTGAAATTCAGCTCCTGCAGGAGCTGTCCCACATTGAGAGTCAGCACTTTCAGTAATTGTCTCACAGTGAGAGTCAGCACATTCAGGAATTATCCCCAAGTGAGAGTCAGCACCTTCAGGAACGGTCCCACAATGTGAGTCAGCATCTTCAGGAACTGTCGCCCAGTGAGAGTCAGCACCTTCAGAAACTATCCCTCAGTGAGAGTCAGCACCTTCAGGAACTGTCCCCCAGTGAGAGTCAGCGCCTTCAGGAACTGCCTCACAGTGATAGTCAGCATCTTCAGGAACTGTCCTCCAGTGAGAGTCAGCACCTTCAGGAACTGTTTCCAAGTGAGAGTCAGCATCTTCAGGAACATTCAACCACACAGGGTCTGCAAAGTCAGGAACTGTCCCCCAGTGAAATGCAGCACCTTCAGTAACTGTCCCACATTGAGACTCAGCACTTTCTGTAATTTTCTCCCACTGAGAGACAGCACCTTCAGGAACTAGACCGTAATGAGAGAAAACAAACTCAGTAAGTGCCTATCGTTGAGAGTCAGCACATTCAGGAACAGTCCATCAGTGGAGTCAGGACCTTCAGCAACTATACCCCAGTGGGAGTCCGCATCTTGAGGAACTGTCCCCCACAGAGAGTCAGCACCTTCAGGAACTGTGTCCCAGTGAGAGTCAGCACCTTTCAGGAACTGTCCCCCACTGAGAGTCTGCACCTTCAGCAAGTATACCCCAGTGGGAGTCCGCATCTTGAGGAACTGTCCCCCAGTGAAAGTGAGCACCTTGAGGAACTGACCCCCACTGAGAGTCAGCACCTTCAGCAACTTTCCTCCAATGAGATTCAGCACCATCAGTAATTGTCCCCCAGTGAAAGTGAGCACCTTCAGGAACTGTCCCCCAGTGAGAGTCAGCACCTTCAGCAACTTTCCTCCAATGAGATTCAGCACCATCAGTAATTGTCCCCCAGTGAAAGTGAGCACCTTCAGGAACTGTCCCCCAGTGAGAGTCAGCACCTTCAGGAACTATCCACCAGTGAGAGTCAGCACCATCAGGAACTAGTACCCAGTGAAAGTCAAAACTTTCAGTAACTATCCCCCAGTGAGAGTCAGCACCTTCAGGAACTGTCCCCCAGTGAGAGTCAGCACCTTCAGGAACTATCCACCAGTGAGAGTCAGCACCTTCAGGAACTATCCACCAGTGAGAGTCAGCACCATCAGGAACTAGTACCCAGTGAAAGTCAAAACTTTCAGTAACTATCCCCCAGTGAGAGTCAGCACCTTCAGTAACTATCCCCCAGTGAGAGTCAGTACCTTCAGGAACTGTCCCCCAGTGAGAGTCAACACCTTCAGGAACTATCCACCAGTGAGAGTCAGCACCATCAGGAACTAGTACCCAGTGAAAGTCAAAACTTTCAGTAACTATCCCCCAGTGAGAGTCAGCACCTTCAGGAACTGACACCTAGTGAGAGTCAGCACCTTCAGGAACTTTCTCCTAGTGAGAATCAGCACCTTCAGGAAGTGTCCCCCAGTAAGAGTCAGCACCTTCAGGAACTCGACCGTACTGAGCGTAAACAAACTCAGTAACTGACTATCATTGAGAGTCAGCACCTTCAGGAACTTTCTCCTAGTGAGAATCAGCACCTTCAGGAACTTTCTCCTAGTGAGAGTCAGCACCTTCAGGAAGTGTCCCCCAGTAAGAGTCAGCACCTTCAGGAACTCGACCGTACTGAGAGTAAACAAACTCAGTAACTGACTATCATTGAGAGTCAGCACCTTCAGGAACTATCCCCCAGTGAGACTCAGCACCTTCAGGAACTGTCCCCCAGTGAGAGTCAGCACCTTCAGGAAGTGTCCCCCAGTGAGAGTCAGCACCTTCAGGAACTGTCCCCCAGTGAGAGTCAGCACCTTCAGGAAGTGTCCCCCAGTGAGAGTCAGCACCTTCAGGAACTGTCCCCCAGTGAGAGTCAGCGCCTTCAGGAACATCCTCCAACAGAGGGTCTGCAAAGTCAGGAACTGTCCCCCAGTGAAATTCAGCACCTGCAGGAGCTGTCACACATTTAGAGTCAGCACCTTCAGTAATTGTCTCCCAGTGAGAGTCAGCACCTTCAGGAACTGTCTCCCAGTGAGAGTCAGCACCTTCAGGAACTGTCCCCCAGTGAGAGTCAGCACCTTCAGGAACTGTCCCCCAGTGAGAGTCAGCACCTTCAGAAACTGTCCCCCAATGAGAGTCAGCACCTTCAGGAACTGTCTCCCAGTGAGAGTCAGCACCTTCAGGAACTGTCTCCCAGTGAGAGTCAGCACCTTCAGGAACTGTCCCCCAGTGAGAGTCAGCACCTTCAGGAACAGTCCCCCACTGAGAGTCAGCACCTTCAGGAACTGTCCCCCAGTGAGAGTCAGCACGTTCAGGAACTTTCCTCCTATGAGATTTAGCTCCATCAGTAATTGTCTCCCAGTGAGAGTCAGCACCTCAAGGAACTGTCCCCCAGTGAGAGTCAGCTCTTCAGCAACTGTCCCCCACTGAAAGTGAGCACCTTCAGGAACTGTCCCCCAGTGAGAGTCAGCACCTTCAGGACCTGTCCCCCAGTGAGAGTCAGCACCTTCAGGACATGTCCTCCAGTGAGATTCAGCAACTTCAGGAACTGTCCCCCAGTAAGTGTCAACACCTTCAGGAGCTGTCCCACAGTGATCATCAGCAGCTTCAGTAATTGTCTACCAGTGAGAGTCAGCACCTTCAGGAACTCGACCGTACTGAGAGTAAACAAACTCAGTAACTGACTATCGTTGAAAGTATGCAACTTCAGGAACTGTCCCCCAGTGAGGGTCAGCACCTTCAGGAACTGTCCCCCAGTGAGAGTCAGCACCTTCAGGAACTGTCCCCCAGTGAGAGTCAGCACCTTCAGGAACTGTCTCCAAGTGAGAGTCAGCACCTTCAGGAACTGTATCCCAGTGAGAGTCAGCACCTTCAGGAACTGTCTCCCAGTGAGAGTCAGCACCTTCAGGAACTGTCCCCAAATTAGAGTCATCACCTTCAGGAACTGTCCCCCAGTGAGAGTCAGCACCTTCAGAAACTATCCCCCAATGAGAGTCAGCACCTTCAGCAACTTTCCTCCAATGAGATTCAGCACCATCAGTAATTGTCCCCCAGTGAAAGTGAGCACCTTCAGGAACTGTCCCCCAGTGAGAGTCAGCACCTTCAGGAACTATCCACCAGTGAGAGTCAGCACCATCAGGAACTAGTACCCAGTGAAAGTCAAAACTTTCAGTAACTATCCCCCAGTGAGAGTCAGCACCTTCAGGAACTGTCCCCCAGTGAGAGTCAGCACCTTCAGGAACTATCCACCAGTGAGAGTCAGCACCTTCAGGAACTATCCACCAGTGAGAGTCAGCACCATCAGGAACTAGTACCCAGTGAAAGTCAAAACTTTCAGTAACTATCCCCCAGTGAGAGTCAGCACCTTCAGGAACTGTCCCCCTGTGAGAAGCAGCAAATTCAGGAACTGTCTCCCAGTGAGATTCAGCACCTTCAGGAACTGACACCTAGTGAGAGTCAGCACCTTCAGGAACTTTCTCCTAGTGAGAATCAGCACCTTCAGGAAGTGTCCCCCAGTAAGAGTCAGCACCTTCAGGAACTCGACCGTACTGAGCGTAAACAAACTCAGTAACTGACTATCATTGAGAGTCAACACCTTCAGGAACTTTCTCCTAGTGAGAATCAGCACCTACAGGAAGTGTCCCCCAGTAAGAGTCAGCACCTTCAGGAACTCGACCGTACTGAGAGTAAACAAACTCAGTAACTGACTATCGTTGAGAGTCAGCACCTTCAGGAACTGTCCCCCAGTGAGTCAGCACCTTAAGTAACTGTCCCACGGTGAGAGACAGCACATTTTTTAACTGAACCCAAACGGGTGTCACCACCTTCAGGAACTATCCCCCAGTGAGACTCAGCACCTTCAGGAACTGTCCCCCAGTGAGAGTCAGCACCTTCAGGAAGTGTCCCCCAGTGAGAGTCAGCACCTTCAGGAACTGTCCCCCAGTGAGAGTCAGCACCTTCAGGAAGTGTCCCCCAGTGAGAGTCAGCACCTTCAGGAACTGTCCCCCAGTGAGAGTCAGCACCTTCAGGAACTGTCTCCAAATGAGAGTCAGCATCTTCAGGAACATTCTACCACAGAGGGTCTGCAATGTCAGGAACTGTCCCCCAGTGAAATGCAGCACCTTCAGTAACTGTCCCACATTGAGACTCAGCACTTTCTGTAATTTTCTCCCACTGAGAGACAGCACCTTCAGGAACTAGACCGTAATGAGAGAAAACAAACTCAGTAAGTGCCTATCGTTGAGAGTCAGCACATTCAGGAACAGTCCATCAGTGGAGTCAGGACCTTCAGCAACTATACCCCAGTGGGAGTCCGCATCTTGAGGAACTGTCCCCCACAGAGAGTCAGCACCTTCAGGAACTGTGTCCCAGTGAGAGTCAGCACCTTTCAGGAACTGTCCCCCACTGAGAGTCTGCACCTTCAGCAAGTATACCCCAGTGGGAGTCCGCATCTTGAGGAACTGTCCCCCAGTGAAAGTGAGCACCTTGAGGAACTGACCCCCACTGAGAGTCAGCACCTTCAGCAACTTTCCTCCAATGAGATTCAGCACCATCAGTAATTGTCCCCCAGTGAAAGTGAGCACCTTCAGGAACTGTCCCCCAGTGAGAGTCAGCACCTTCAGCAACTTTCCTCCAATGAGATTCAGCACCATCAGTAATTGTCCCCCAGTGAAAGTGAGCACCTTCAGGAACTGTCCCCCAGTGAGAGTCAGCACCTTCAGGAACTATCCACCAGTGAGAGTCAGCACCATCAGGAACTAGTACCCAGTGAAAGTCAAAACTTTCAGTAACTATCCCCCAGTGAGAGTCAGCACCTTCAGGAACTGTCCCCCAGTGAGAGTCAGCACCTTCAGGAACTATCCACCAGTGAGAGTCAGCACCTTCAGGAACTATCCACCAGTGAGAGTCAGCACCATCAGGAACGAGTACCCAGTGAAAGTCAAAACTTTCAGTAACTATCCCCCAGTGAGAGTCAGCACCTTCAGTAACTATCCCCCAGTGAGAGTCAGTACCTTCAGGAACTGTCCCCCAGTGAGAGTCAACACCTTCAGGAACTATCCACCAGTGAGAGTCAGCACCATCAGGAACTAGTACCCAGTGAAAGTCAAAACTTTCAGTAACTATCCCCCAGTGAGAGTCAGCACCTTCAGGAACTGACACCTAGTGAGAGTCAGCACCTTCAGGAACTTTCTCCTAGTGAGAATCAGCACCTTCAGGAAGTGTCCCCCAGTAAGAGTCAGCACCTTCAGGAACTCGACCGTACTGAGCGTAAACAAACTCAGTAACTGACTATCATTGAGAGTCAGCACCTTCAGGAACTTTCTCCTAGTGAGAATCAGCACCTTCAGGAAGTGTCCCCCAGTAAGAGTCAGCACCTTCAGGAACTCGACCGTACTGAGAGTAAACAAACTCAGTAACTGACTATCATTGAGAGTCAGCACCTTCAGGAACTATCCCCCAGTGAGACTCAGCACCTTCAGGAACTGTCCCCCAGTGAGAGTCAGCACCTTCAGGAAGTGTCCCCCAGTGAGAGTCAGCACCTTCAGGAACTGTCCCCCAGTGAGAGTCAGCACCTTCAGGAAGTGTCCCCCAGTGAGAGTCAGCACCTTCAGGAACTGTCCCCCAGTGAGAGTCAGCGCCTTCAGGAACATCCTCCAACAGAGGGTCTGCAAAGTCAGGAACTGTCCCCCAGTGAAATTCAGCACCTGCAGGAGCTGTCACACATTTAGAGTCAGCACCTTCAGTAATTGTCTCCCAGTGAGAGTCAGCACCTTCAGGAACTGTCTCCCAGTGAGAGTCAGCACCTTCAGGAACTGTCCCCCAGTGAGAGTCAGCACCTTCAGGAACTGTCCCCCAGTGAGAGTCAGCACCTTCAGAAACTGTCCCCCAATGAGAGTCAGCACCTTCAGGAACTGTCCCCCAGTGAGAGTCAGCACCTTCAGGAACTATCCACCAGTGAGAGTCAGCACCATCAGGAACTGTTCCCCAGTGAAATTCAGCACCTTCAGGGACAGTCTCCCAGTGAGAGTCAGCACCTTCTGGAACATTCTTCCACTGAGGTTGTGCACAGTCAGAAACTGTCCCCCAGTGAAAATCAGCACCTTCGCGACCTGTCCCCCACTGAGATTCAGCAACTTCAGTAATTGTCTCCCACTGAGAGTCAGCAACATCAGGAACTGTCCCCCAGTGAGAATCAGCACCTTCAGGAACAGCCCCCAAGTGAGAGTCAGCACCTGCAGGAACTGTCCGCCATTGAGAGTCAGCACCTTCAGGAACTGTCCCCCAGTGGGAGTCAGCATCTTCAGGAACAATCCCACAGTGAGAGTCAGCACCTTCAGGAACTGTCCCACAGTGAGAGTCAGCACATTCAGGGACTGTCTCCAAGTCAGAGTCAGCATTATCAGGAACATTCTACCACAGAGGGTCTGCAAAGTCAGGAACTGTCCCCCAGTGAAATTCAGCATCTTCAGTAACTGTCCCACATTGAGACTCAGCACTTTCAGTAATTTTCTCCCACTGAGAGACAGCACCTTCAGGAACTAGACCGTACTGAGAGAAAACAAACTCAGTAAGTGCATATCGCTGAAAGTCAGCACATTCAGGAACAGTCCCTCAGTGAGAGTCAGCACCTTCAGCAACTATAACCCAGTGGGAGTCAGCACCTTCAGGAACTGACCCCAGTGAGAGTGAGCACCTTCCGGAACTGTCTCCCAGTGAGAGTCAGCACCTTTCAGGAACTGTGCCCCACTGAGAGTCAGCACCTTCAGGAACTGTCCCCCACTGAGAGTCAGCACCTTCAGCAACTATACCCCAGTGGGAGTCAGCACCTTCAGGAACTGTCTCCCAGTGAGAGTCAGCACCTTCAGGAACTGTCCCCCACTGAGAGTCAGCACCTTCAGCAACTTTCCTCCAATGAGATTCAGCACCATCAGTAATTGTCCCCCAGTGAAAGTGAGCACCTTCAGGAACTGTCCCCCAGTGAGAGTCAGCACCATCAGGAACTGGTGCCCAGTGAAAGTCAAAACTTTCAGTAACTGTCCCCCAGTGAGAGTCAGCACCTTCAGAAACTGTCCCCCAGTGAGAGTCAGCACCTTCAGAAACTGTCCCCCAGTGAGAGTCAGCACCTTCAGGAACTGTCCGCCAGTGAGAATCAGCAAATTCAGGAACCGTCCCCCAGTGAGAGTCAGCATCTTCAGGAACTGTCTCCAACTGAGAGTCAGCACCTTCAGGAACTGTCCCCCAGTGAGATTCAGCACCTTCAGGAACTGTCCCCTAATTAGATTCACCACATTCAGGAACTCGACCGTACTGAGAGTCAACAAACTCAGTAACTGACTATCGTTGAGAGTCAGCACCTTAACTAACTGTCCTACAGTGAGAGTCAGCACCTTCAGGGACTGTCCCCTGGGAGAGTCAGCGCCTTCAGGAACTGTCTCCCAGTGAGAGTCAGCACTTTCACGAACTGTACCCCAGTGAGTGTCAGCACCTTCAGGAGCAGTCCCTCAGTGAAATTCAGCAAAATCAGTAAATGTCTCCCGCTGAGAGTCAGCACCTTCAATAACTGTCCCCCAGTGAGAGTCAGCACCTTCAGGAATGGTCCCCATGTGAGAGTCAGCACCTACAGCAACAGTCGCCAAATGAGAGTCAGCACCTTCAGGGACTGTCCCCTGGGAGAGACACCACCTTGAGGAACGGTCCTCCAGTGAGAGTCAGCACCATCAGGAACTCAACCCCAGTGAGAGTCGGAAGCATCCGGAACTGTCCCCCAGTGAGAGTCAGCACCTTCAGGAACTGTCCCCCATTGAGAGTCAGCACCTTCAGGAACTGTCCCCCAGTGGGAGTCAGCATCTTCAGGAAAAATCCCACAGTAAGAGTCAGCACCTTCAGGAACTGTCCCACAGTGAGAGTCAGCACCTTCAGGGACTGTCTCCAAGTGAGAGTCAGCATCTTCAGGAACATTCTACCACAGAGGGACTGCAAAGTCAGGAACTGTCCCCCAGTAAAATTCAGCACCTTCAGTAACTGTCCCACATTGAGACTCAGCACTTTCAGTAATTTTCTCCCACTGAGAGACAGCACCTTCAGGAACTAGACCGTACTGAGAGAAAACAAACTCAGTAACTGCCTATCGTTGAGAGTCAGCACCTTCAGGAACAGTCCCTCAGTGAGAGTCAGCACCTTCAGCAACTATACCTCAGCGGGAGTCCGCACCTTCAGGAACTGTCTCCCAGTGAGAGTCAGCACCTTCAGCAACTATACCCCAGTGGGAGTCAGCACCTTCAGGAACTGTCTCCCAGTGAGAGTCAGCACCTTTAGGAACTGTCCCCCACTGAGAGTCAGCACCATCAGGAACTATCCACCAGTGAGAGTCAGCACCATCAGCAACTGGTGCCCAGTGAAAGTGAAAAATTTCAGTAACTGTCCCCCAGTGAGACTCAGCACCTTCAGGAACAGCCCCCCAGTGAGAGTCAGCACCTTCAGGAACACTAGACCAGTGAGAGTCAGCACCTTCAGGAACTGTCCCCCAATGTGAGTCAGCACCTTCAGGAACTGTCCCCCATGAGAGGCAGCACCTACAGGAACTGTCCCACAGTGAGAGTCAGCACCTTCAGGAACTATCCCCTAGTGAGTCAGCACCTTATGTAACTAAGTAAGAGGGTCTTCAAACTCAGGAACTGTCTCCCAGTGAAATTCAGCTCCTGCAGGAGCTGTCCCACATTGAGAGTCAGCACTTTCAGTAATTGTCTCACAGTGAGAGTCAGCACATTCAGGAATTATCCCCAAGTGAGAGTCAGCACCTTCAGGAACGGTCCCACAATGTGAGTCAGCATCTTCAGGAACTGTCGCCCAGTGAGAGTCAGCACCTTCAGAAACTATCCCTCAGTGAGAGTCAGCACCTTCAGGAACTGTCCCCCAGTGAGAGTCAGCGCCTTCAGGAACTGCCTCACAGTGATAGTCAGCATCTTCAGGAACTGTCCTCCAGTGAGAGTCAGCACCTTCAGGAACTGTTTCCAAGTGAGAGTCAGCATCTTCAGGAACATTCAACCACACAGGGTCTGCAAAGTCAGGAACTGTCCCCCAGTGAAATGCAGCACCTTCAGTAACTGTCCCACATTGAGACTCAGCACTTTCTGTAATTTTCTCCCACTGAGAGACAGCACCTTCAGGAACTAGACCGTAATGAGAGAAAACAAACTCAGTAAGTGCCTATCGTTGAGAGTCAGCACATTCAGGAACAGTCCATCAGTGGAGTCAGGACCTTCAGCAACTATACCCCAGTGGGAGTCCGCATCTTGAGGAACTGTCCCCCACAGAGAGTCAGCACCTTCAGGAACTGTGTCCCAGTGAGAGTCAGCACCTTTCAGGAACTGTCCCCCACTGAGAGTCTGCACCTTCAGCAAGTATACCCCAGTGGGAGTCCGCATCTTGAGGAACTGTCCCCCAGTGAAAGTGAGCACCTTGAGGAACTGACCCCCACTGAGAGTCAGCACCTTCAGCAACTTTCCTCCAATGAGATTCAGCACCATCAGTAATTGTCCCCCAGTGAAAGTGAGCACCTTCAGGAACTGTCCCCCAGTGAGAGTCAGCACCTTCAGCAACTTTCCTCCAATGAGATTCAGCACCATCAGTAATTGTCCCCCAGTGAAAGTGAGCACCTTCAGGAACTGTCCCCCAGTGAGAGTCAGCACCTTCAGGAACTATCCACCAGTGAGAGTCAGCACCATCAGGAACTAGTACCCAGTGAAAGTCAAAACTTTCAGTAACTATCCCCCAGTGAGAGTCAGCACCTTCAGGAACTGACACCTAGTGAGAGTCAGCACCTTCAGGAACTTTCTCCTAGTGAGAATCAGCACCTTCAGGAAGTGTCCCCCAGTAAGAGTCAGCACCTTCAGGAACTCGACCGTACTGAGCGTAAACAAACTCAGTAACTGACTATCATTGAGAGTCAGCACCTTCAGGAACTTTCTCCTAGTGAGAATCAGCACCTTCAGGAAGTGTCCCCCAGTAAGAGTCAGCACCTTCAGGAACTCGACCGTACTGAGAGTAAACAAACTCAGTAACTGACTATCATTGAGAGTCAGCACCTTCAGGAACTATCCCCCAGTGAGACTCAGCACCTTCAGGAACTGTCCCCCAGTGAGAGTCAGCACCTTCAGGAAGTGTCCCCCAGTGAGAGTCAGCACCTTCAGGAACTGTCCCCCAGTGAGAGTCAGCACCTTCAGGAAGTGTCCCCCAGTGAGAGTCAGCACCTTCAGGAACTGTCCCCCAGTGAGAGTCAGCGCCTTCAGGAACATCCTCCAACAGAGGGTCTGCAAAGTCAGGAACTGTCCCCCAGTGAAATTCAGCACCTGCAGGAGCTGTCACACATTTAGAGTCAGCACCTTCAGTAATTGTCTCCCAGTGAGAGTCAGCACCTTCAGGAACTGTCTCCCAGTGAGAGTCAGCACCTTCAGGAACTGTCCCCCAGTGAGAGTCAGCACCTTCAGGAACTGTCCCCCAGTGAGAGTCAGCACCTTCAGAAACTGTCCCCCAATGAGAGTCAGCACCTTCAGGAACTGTCCCCCAGTGAGAGTCAGCACCTTCAGGAACTATCCACCAGTGAGAGTCAGCACCATCAGGAACTGTTCCCCAGTGAAATTCAGCACCTTCAGGGACAGTCTCCCAGTGAGAGTCAGCACCTTCTGGAACATTCTTCCACTGAGGTTGTGCACAGTCAGAAACTGTCCCCCAGTGAAAATCAGCACCTTCGCGACCTGTCCCCCAATGAGATTCAGCAACTTCAGTAATTGTCTCCCACTGAGAGTCAGCAACATCAGGAACTGTCCCCCAGTGAGAATCAGCACCTTCAGGAACAGCCCCCAAGTGAGAGTCAGCACCTGCAGGAACTGTCCGCCATTGAGAGTCAGCACCTTCAGGAACTGTCCCCCAGTGGGAGTCAGCATCTTCAGGAACAATCCCACAGTGAGAGTCAGCACCTTCAGGAACTGTCCCACAGTGAGAGTCAGCACATTCAGGGACTGTCTCCAAGTCAGAGTCAGCATTATCAGGAACATTCTACCACAGAGGGTCTGCAAAGTCAGGAACTGTCCCCCAGTGAAATTCAGCATCTTCAGTAACTGTCCCACATTGAGACTCAGCACTTTCAGTAATTTTCTCCCACTGAGAGACAGCACCTTCAGGAACTAGACCGTACTGAGAGAAAACAAACTCAGTAAGTGCATATCGCTGAAAGTCAGCACATTCAGGAACAGTCCCTCAGTGAGAGTCAGCACCTTCAGCAACTATAACCCAGTGGGAGTCAGCACCTTCAGGAACTGACCCCAGTGAGAGTGAGCACCTTCCGGAACTGTCTCCCAGTGAGAGTCAGCACCTTTCAGGAACTGTGCCCCACTGAGAGTCAGCACCTTCAGGAACTGTCCCCCACTGAGAGTCAGCACCTTCAGCAACTATACCCCAGTGGGAGTCAGCACCTTCAGGAACTGTCTCCCAGTGAGAGTCAGCACCTTCAGGAACTGTCCCCCACTGAGAGTCAGCACCTTCAGCAACTTTCCTCCAATGAGATTCAGCACCATCAGTAATTGTCCCCCAGTGAAAGTGAGCACCTTCAGGAACTGTCCCCCAGTGAGAGTCAGCACCATCAGGAACTGGTGCCCAGTGAAAGTCAAAACTTTCAGTAACTGTCCCCCAGTGAGAGTCAGCACCTTCAGAAACTGTCCCCCAGTGAGAGTCAGCACCTTCAGAAACTGTCCCCCAGTGAGAGTCAGCACCTTCAGGAACTGTCCGCCAGTGAGAATCAGCAAATTCAGGAACCGTCCCCCAGTGAGAGTCAGCATCTTCAGGAACTGTCTCCAACTGAGAGTCAGCACCTTCAGGAACTGTCCCCCAGTGAGATTCAGCACCTTCAGGAACTGTCCCCCAATTAGATTCACCACATTCAGGAACTCGACCGTACTGAGAGTCAACAAACTCAGTAACTGACTATCGTTGAGAGTCAGCACCTTAACTAACTGTCCTACAGTGAGAGTCAGCACCTTCAGGGACTGTCCCCTGGGAGAGTCAGCGCCTTCAGGAACTGTCTCCCAGTGAGAGTCAGCACTTTCACGAACTGTACCCCAGTGAGTGTCAGCACCTTCAGGAGCAGTCCCTCAGTGAAATTCAGCAAAATCAGTAAATGTCTCCCGCTGAGAGTCAGCACCTTCAATAACTGTCCCCCAGTGAGAGTCAGCACCTTCAGGAATGGTCCCCATGTGAGAGTCAGCACCTACAGCAACAGTCGCCAAATGAGAGTCAGCACCTTCAGGGACTGTCCCCTGGGAGAGACACCACCTTGAGGAACGGTCCTCCAGTGAGAGTCAGCACCATCAGGAACTCAACCCCAGTGAGAGTCGGAAGCATCCGGAACTGTCCCCCAGTGAGAGTCAGCACCTTCAGGAACTGTCCCCCATTGAGAGTCAGCACCTTCAGGAACTGTCCCCCAGTGGGAGTCAGCATCTTCAGGAAAAATCCCACAGTAAGAGTCAGCACCTTCAGGAACTGTCCCACAGTGAGAGTCAGCACCTTCAGGGACTGTCTCCAAGTGAGAGTCAGCATCTTCAGGAACATTCTACCACAGAGGGACTGCAAAGTCAGGAACTGTCCCCCAGTAAAATTCAGCACCTTCAGTAACTGTCCCACATTGAGACTCAGCACTTTCAGTAATTTTCTCCCACTGAGAGACAGCACCTTCAGGAACTAGACCGTACTGAGAGAAAACAAACTCAGTAACTGCCTATCGTTGAGAGTCAGCACCTTCAGGAACAGTCCCTCAGTGAGAGTCAGCACCTTCAGCAACTATACCTCAGCGGGAGTCCGCACCTTCAGGAACTGTCTCCCAGTGAGAGTCAGCACCTTCAGCAACTATACCCCAGTGGGAGTCAGCACCTTCAGGAAC